>NC_140011.1:30060693-30660693 GCF_964263955.1 Coregonus lavaretus
TTACTACAGCATCTTATTGGATTCTTGTTATGTTTGTATTATACCATTACGTAAATGTATCATTGAAGCTAGGATGTTGATGTTGATTCTGATCTGTTCCTGATGTGATTGAATGAGGGAAGTGATATGTGTGAGTGTGTGTACAGTATGTGTGAGGGGGAGATGTTTTAATAATTCAACTCCTGTCATTCAAGGCAGATGTCAGCCATTTTCCCCGCAATTCATTACAGCCAAGTACTATTTGTTCTCTCTCTCTCTCTCTCTCTCTCTCTCTCTCTCTCTCTCTCTCTCTCTCTCTCTCTCTCTCTCTCTCTCTCTCTCGCTCTCGCTCTCTCTCTCCCCCCTCTTTCTCTCTGTGCCTGTCAGAGCTCAACAGTGTCAACTCCAGCAGAAAAATAACAATAATAGAGGGGGGGAGTATTATTACATATATATGATTATTATATAATTGATTTATCAGGTGCAGCACCCCTACTTTCTGCGGCTATGCCCTCCTGACACAGCCTCATGAAGGATTTATGAGGGACGTGTAGAGCAACATACGGTCAATCAATATTCCAGTGGTCATATTGATTGAGCAAATAGAGTTTTGCGGCAGCTCTGTCTCAGCTCAGGGAGATGCAGACCGACACTGTTGCTGTGATGAGGATGGAGAAGGGAGACGAGTGATGAGTATGAGCTGTGTGATGGAGGCTGCGGTGTGTATCTGGGGAGCTTGGTTCGTTGGCTGTTAGAAGTAAGGAAGGAGCAGGTTTGGCGCGGCGGCAGCGTGTGGGAGTGGTGCGCCAGCAGCAGCTATGCAATCGCAGCATGGCAGCAGTATGCAGCTCAGCACTCTGACTGCAGTCAGCACCTCCAGCCCAGAGCATGGTCAATATGGAGATCCCTCAGTGCTGCTGACTGCTACAGAACAGGAAGTTCCAGACAGGTCCCCCTCCTCCCTCCCTCCCCTGTCCCTCTCCAGAGAGATCTGAAATACCCCAAAGATACCCTTTCCCCTGCAGTCAACAAACAATGGAATATCTGTAGACTGAATCCGACCCCCCACCAGGTGTGTGTGTGAGCATAGCGGGTGCATACATGTGTGTGTGTTTGTGTGTCTAAGCCCGTGCATGTGTCCTCAAAATGGAGGTTTGTGATGCATCTACTCTCTCAACCAACCGCAACCTGAAATGCACGAACCACAAAGACACGGAACTACAAACACGCACACACACCAGCACATACATTGACACAAAACACACACACACAATATAGAACGCACAGACACAAACATCATACACAGACCTCCCTCAGTGTAGACTCGCACATTGATGCATCCTCGATCAAGCCTTTTACCTGTGTTGCAGGTCAGTCCTGTCATGTGGTCTCCCAGTTCTCCTACCACCTTGCCAAGCCTGCTTCTTGTTGTGTGTTGTTGATGTTGCTTTTGTTGTTGGTTTTGGAGATTACTGTCCTAGATATACTGTCCTGTGTTGTGAAATGACAATAGTCTTGTTACAGGGTAGAGCTTCCCTGTGCGTGTAATGGCCCATGCATCTGAAAGCAGAACAGAGGATGTTTTGCCATAGGGGAGGAGGAGGAGGAGGAGGAGGAGGAGGAGGAGGAGAGGAGCAAAGGAGACAAGGTGCTCATTCCTGTCTGTGAGACCATGAGAGGATAAATGATAGAGGTGGAGGGAGGAAGATAAAGATGAAGGGAAGGTAAGATGGAGGCTGAGCTGTCAGATGGTGGATGCGTCACTCCTTCCTTCAGCCACAGTGATGGAGGACAGAGACTGGTGGTGGAGCCCTCCTCCTCTTCTTCTCCTCCTCCTCTCTGTTCCCTTCGTCCTTCACACTCCCTCCCTCTCTCCCTTTCCTCCGTGGTGTGGCCGAGTGGCGGTTGCTACCGGCTCTCTCTCCACCCCTCCTCCTTTCTCTCTGTCTGTCAGCCAGCCAAAGAGGTTGTGTAATTACTTGAGTTCTTGTGATGTCTCTCTGGGTATCTTCCTCTCCTCCTCTCTTCTCTGTCGCTCTCTTTCTATCTTCCTATTTGGTCTCAATAGGAGCCTCAGGTCTTCAGGTATTTACTGCTGTCTTTCCTCCTTTCTTTCTTATTTTATTCCCATCTGTTGTTATCTCTCCCTCAGTGCCGTCTCAGTGCTCCCGTTCTCCTTCTCAGCTTCTGTCAATGCGCCTCTGTGCATACACTCACACACCGGCTCACGCATACTCTGTTTCTGTCTCTCTCACCGTATGTAACTTATGTGTCTCTCTCTCTTTCTCTCGACCTGAAAATGTCTTGATGCTTTCTCCTCCCCCTCTCTTGCTCTCGCTCTCCTTGCTCTCTCTCGCTCTCTTGCTCTCGCTCTCTCTTGCTCTCCCTCCCTCCCACCCTCTCTCTCTGCAGTCTCCGCTGCAGTGCCTCTGCAGGCTGGATCACGTTTTCTAGTCGCCAGTAAAAATATTTCGGCCAATGTGGGCCCTGAAAAACCCACCCCCTTCTCCCCTGCACACACACCCACCCACCCATACTCACTCACTCACACACACAACCTACTGAAAGATGAAGGCTATGTGCAGAGAGCACTGAATCATACTCCATATACAGTATTAATCCATCACACACACAAACACACACACACATTCTCCGTACATAGGCCAGGCACACAGGAAATACAGGAAGCTGCTAACAAATAGATATAATCTGCAGAGTGCAGCACATCTGAAATTGAAAAACATTCAAATATAGAATATCTTATGTAAGCTATCGCACAAAACAAATCCCTCATATTTGACACAACACACAGGAAGTATACTGCATTGCATTACAGACCAACATACCATACTGAGCCACACAGTTCATTTAAGAAAATCTGACCACATAGAAAAATATCTGCATTATTCAAAACAACATAGAGGTTTTTAATACTTATGGTGAGATTTCACTGAAACACAGTATCACATAAGACATGGAAATATTCATGTCATTAGCTCGCTTTCACAAACACAAAGTGGCAGACACTTAAAAGCAGTGTCCCTGCCTGGCCGTCATGCCATAGCCATCACAGATTAGCGTTACATAACGATGTTGACCTATAAATAATCCTCTGATCGGACTGAAAAGATATGTGTGTGTTTTTATATAACGCACTCATTGAGAGAACATTCCATTGAAGTTGCTTGATTCTTTATACTTTAGCTGTGAAAGAAGAATATCTGTGTCTTTCTATACAAACACTAAGATACCATCATTTTGTTATTATGATGAAATAGGTATGTGGAAAAAAACGAAAGAGTTATGACACACTATAAGCTGTAGAGAAATAGAGAGAACAATGTATGATGTAGAGTCACAACCAAAATGATTGGCAACCTTGATAAAGTGGAGCAAAAAATACTATATAAAATAAATAATACAAATACTGAGCTATATTGTCTGCTCATTTTGTATTATTATTATATTATTTTATGCTAATACAATTGCTTAAAGATAAACGTTTAGTTTAACAAGTCAAAATTATTGGCACCCCTGTTTTTAATTCTCCGGCACCCTCCCCTTCGAGGATAACGGCACTGAGCCTTTTTCTCAAATGTTTTATAAGATTGGAGAACACATTGGGAGGGATGTTAGACCATTCCTCCATACAGAATCTTTCCAGATCCTTGATATTGATTGACCTCCCGAGCACGCAGTGCTAGCTGTGCCACTAGAGATCCTGGTTCGAATCCAGGCTCTGTCGTAGCCGGCCGCGACCGGAAGACCCATGGGGCGGTGCACAATGGTCGAGGGTAGGGGAGGGAATGGCCGGCAGGGATGAAGCTCAGTTGGTAGAGCATGGTGTTTGCAACGCCAGCGTTGTGGGTTCGATTCCCACGGGGGGCCAGTATGAAACATAAAATAATGTATGCACTCACTAACTGTAAGTCGCTCTGGATAAGAGCGTCTGCTAAATGACAAAAAAAAATTAATAAAATATTTGTCTGCACTTATGGACTGCCCTCTTCAATTTAAACCACAGATTGTCAATTGGGTTCATGTCCGGAGACTGAGATGGCCATTACAAAATGTTGAAGTTGTGGCCAATTAACAATTTCTTTGTGGATTTTGATGTGTGCTTGGGGTCTTGCGGCCAAGTTTCAGCCTCCTAGCAAAGGCAACCAGGTTTTCGGTTAAAATGTCCTGGTACTGGGTAAAGTTTAGTATTTAGTATTTATTAGAATTTCCATTAGCTACTGACAAGGCAGCAGCTACTCTTCCTGGGGTCCAAACAAGAATATGACCAATACATCATAGTAAAACAATAGCCTACATCATAAATAAAACAGTACATCAAACTAGACATTATGATATGACTTAGGCTTAGACTTTTAGAGGTTATGGGGCTATTTTGGAATCGCAAGGAGCCTCTTGTGGATTTGACAGCTGTAATGCAGTGCACCTCCTAATACGCTATGTGGATGCCGGTTAGCTTGGATCTGAGAAAATCTAGCCCTAATTTCTCTGAACAGGGGAAAACAACCATCACCAGATTCACTGGGAATACATTACATAGTATGAAGAAACAATACTCCAGGCCGCAGCTTCATACTACTTGTCAGACAGAGAACTGATACTGTATACTGGCCATTGGGGTGGGCTTGGTGTGGGGTTTGGGGGGTCCTTGGGTGGCTTTTGACAATTTTTTTTTTTATTCCTCACATCCTAATCATTGTTAGGAAGAGGTTTGGTCCAAATTGGATGGGGGAGTACTATATTTATTGAATATTATATGAATTCTATAAATTGAAATGGCAAATATTTGTGTAATCAATAAACCTAATTTCACAGAGTTCAAATTGTCTTTCAACAAAATAATGTTGCAGGAATGCTTATCTTATCTGTTTCTAACTAAATAAACCATTTCAGAACAATCTGACATGGTGGGTGTCATGGTTTGCTGAAACGATACCATTCTAGGGTTAGGGTATACTTCTTGCAACAGGTATACTTACACTAACAGAGTGTAAACCAACCATGGCCGTGATATTTTACATTGTCGGTCCTCCAGGTGCACTTAGTGTTGTGACAAGCAGGGGGGCATGGCTTGGATGTGTGTGTGTGTATATTAAGTGGACAATTACCCCAGTATCATGAGAAAATTCACTGCTCCTTCCATCTTTGAGATACCATTCATTAACACATAGCAAAACAAAATGACAGCTAGAGGAAAGAGGAAATATGACTTTGATGTCACGAAAACAAGGCTCGATTCCAGGTAGGAGATGGAATGTGTGAGTTTGTGAGTCCCTCCCGCTCCGAAAAAATAGGTTAGTGTTAAACTTTTTTCTAACTAAGATGGAATACATTATTAATTAGATATCAAAGTTAGTACATGTCATGCATGCTCATGTATATGGTATTTGTCCTCTAATTGCATGACATTTTATGTGTCAATGCCATTAAATCCACTGGCAGTACAGTGTTATCTTGGTAATGACACTCATTCAAATCTAAAGTTTATTCATACTGCAGCCCCACCTAGTGTTTGCAATATACCAAACTATAGTAACTTCATGAAGGGCAGAAAGTTCAAAGTGAACATTGGATACCATTGGACACTGAGTCCTATTCAGATCCTTCATCAGCATCATCATCATCCTTATTATCATCATCATTACACATTCATCTTACATGCACAAAATGTTAAAGTCCATAAACCAAAGAACACCAAACGAAGGAGTGTTGTGACTCCCAGATAGTGTCTGGGACAGTCATACAGGTATGGAGAAGGGTATCTTGAAGCCAAGGCGTTCGTAGCATTGACCACGTTACGGGGTTGTGGATAAAACAGAGTTCAGATGTTAAGAGGGACCTGTACAGATGATGGATAGATGGAGGGCGTGTAAGAGAGGTAGCCATGTACAGTGCATCGTGGGCCTGTGAGTCTGGGGGGGATTTCAGGGTTGAAAGAGGAGACTACTCAAGTTTATGGTTAGACAGTCCAGACTCCAGGGCAGTGGAGGTCCAGGATGAGGAGATGTTTAACCGTAGAAGCCGTGGAAGAAGACACAGACACACAGGAGGATAATGCCATTGGTTGACCACGTTCCTCCACAGGGGTTTCTCTGAGGTGTCTGTGAGTTGCCTCTGCAGCTCAGCCTGCTCCTCAGCACTCTGCATGGGAGCATTCGACTTCTCCAAACCACAGAAGCTCAACAATGCCTTCTTACAACAGCCTGGCTCCTCTGTGGGCTCTGCACAGACACACAAACACAGGAATGAGGACACAGTGTGTGTGCGCGTGTGTAGATGTATTAAAAACATTTGTTTGTATGTATGTCACGGAATAGCAGATGGAGAGAGACCTCTCTTACCGTCAATATCCATATAGTCTGATTCTTGGTTTTCTGTCCAATCATCTATCTCCAGATCCAACCTCTCCTCTGTGTGGTTCCTCAGCTTCCAGCACAACCAGTACAGCTGGAGATGGAGGGAGGGAGAGGCATGGGACAAACAAATGGGGAGAAGTTAATTTACAGATAGCAGAGTGAATGAGTTTTTATATAATTAGCATTCACGGATGGAAGAATAACAAAATACATTTGGGTATCGGGGGCAGTTGTAACTTACATGTTTGTCATCGATGGGTTTGGTCATGAGGGAGATGGTGAGTATCACCAGGCAGGAGATGCAGAACAGAATGATGGAGAAGTAGAGGTAGTGGACCCCACAGATGATCTTAGGACAGTTAGTAGGAGCCACACAGCTGCCCGTCCCATAGGCAAACTCAGCGATCATCCTGGATAGGCCAATAGCCAAGCCTATCATAAGCCCATAGAACACACCCTGAAGGGGGGAGAGGAGAGTGAAGAGAAGTCTGTAACTCAACGCTTTCTCATGGTTCACTTCCTGTTACACAAAAAAAAGTTTACAGGAACAAGACAGTAAATGGTGAACGTGGTAACCAGGGACCTTTGAGCTAAACCGGCAGAGTACAGATAAACTACACTGCATAAAACCACAGCTTAAATTAACCAGTTCAAACAACAAGTAGCTAAAGTAAACTAGTTTATATCACAGTCAGTTTGGTTTAGATGGAGACTCACTGGCTCGTTGACACGCTTACAGAAAATGGCGAGCATGAAGGTGGCTGCGATGGGCGGGGTCAGGTAGCTGGTGATGGACTGGATGTAGTCAAAGAGCTGGCCGCTCTGAGCAGACTGGACCACAGGGATCCACGCTATACTTACCCTGATTAGAACCAGGATAAATACCCTTCACAGACAAGGATAATACATCAATATCAATCTTACCCATTTATCTAAAATACAAACATACACAAACACTAGCATAGTCACATATACACAGTACCAGTCAAAAGTTTGGACACACCAACTAATTCAAGGGTTTTTCTTTATTTTTACTACTTTTTACATTGTAGAATAATAGCGAAGACATCAAAACTATGAAATAACACATATGGAATGATGTAGTAACCAAAAAAGTGTTAAACAAATCAAAATATATTTTATATTTGAGATTCTTCAAATAGCCACCCTTTGCCTTGATGACAGCTTTGCACACTCTTGGCATTCTCTCAACCAGCTTCATGAGGTAGTCACCTGGAATGCATTTCAATTTTAATTTCAATTTTTTATTTTATTTAACCTTTATTTAACTAGGCAAGTCAGTTAAGAACAAATTCTTATTTACAATGACGGCCTACACCGCCCAAACCCAGACGACGCTGGGCCAATTGTGTGCCGCCCTACACTGGTAGTGTACATTAAAGCAATTTAACTCCAAAGGACTTGAGCACGCAGAGATGTGTGTTACTGTACCTCCCAGCGATCATGAGTTACTTCTCGGAGGCGGAGCTGCGTATCTTGGTGTAGATGTCCATGGTGAACAGGGTACTGCCACTGTTGAAGATGGAGGTCAGGGAGCTCATCAGAGACGCCATCATCACCGACAACATCAGGCCTCGCAGACCTGCAGGTGAGAGGCTGAGGACAGGAAGAGAGCGCAGGGAGGGGGGAATGAGAAGGAGAACAGGATGGAATGGAAGGTGGATTAGGATAGGTGTGGAAAATATAAAATAGAAGTAATAAAGAGCTGAACAAATGTGATGGTTGGTTGTAGTAGACAACAACTGTTGTCCTGGTATAAGGACTAGTACTGTATTTAGTACAATAGTACACTATTTGTAGCAGTAGTAATCGTGTTGGTAGTGGTGCCAGGACTGTCATTGTTACTACAGATGTAGGATCTTAATTTGATCACCCTGTTACAGAAGAACTTTCCTGCAATGCAGAAAAATTATATATTTGTAGTGTATTTGAGGTTTAAAAAGGCTTCAGAAGTTTGTAATTTCGACTTTTGAAAAATGTATCAACCCCTAAAAAGAGGGTTGGGAGAGGTACTTTATTATTGAGGGGTGGGGGGATCTTGGAGGGTTGGTGGCCTGGCGATATGTCGCAGGTTCGGGTCCCCGTTTTCACTTGGGCAGAGAGTTGACCCTGGTTGCTTCTATGGGTCGCTCTGGATGGGAGTCTGTTGGATGACTGAATGTGATGTAAATGTTGAGCGGCTTCACTGCAGGTAGAATGTATGTTTTAATATTCAAAAAAATTAAAATAAAAAAAGAGAAGCTTTGAGTTCTGCTGATGTAATAGGCTGTTTCAACTCCCGTATTTACCATGTGTGAAGCAACATCCTGTTCTTTGTTCACAGTCACCTCTGTGTTACTGGCTTTTAATCTTATCTTAGTCTGTGGGAACGCATTTGGGTCTAACTAAAAGTGTTCCTCTCTTCATAAGGTAGTCACTTAAGCTAAGACAAGCTGCAAGCTGTTTGGAAAGCGTGGCCATGTTAATGATGCACAAATTAGTGTGTGGAGGGAGATGGGGGGTTAGATAGAGTGCATGTATACAAGTGTATACATGACGCGAGTGCGTGCATGTGCCTGTCCTGTGAATGAAGGAGGGAGAGAGGGTGTTAGACTTGTTAATTTCCTACAGAGCAGTAGGCTACCTGATCAGTGTACCAATACCAGGTGGCCTGGACACTGAGACCAAACACCAGGCCTGGCCAGGGCAGGTCCCCTGTCACCGCATCCCTGAAGATGTGGAAGGAGTCAGGCCGAGGGGTGTAGCAGCTCTCACTGATGTTGACCACAGTCTGAGTAGGCATGGCCGTTATGTAGCGCTCCTGGAAGTTCTCATAACCTCCCACCTCATTGAAGGCTGAGGAGACAGACAGGAGAGGGTTGGAAACTGTGATCACAGATGAACTAGCAGTAGAAAGAGGAATGAGAAAGGCTGGATAATTATCCGGAGGAAGAGATATAGCGTTATGGGAACTGGAAAAGAGGGACCGGGCAGTATGAGGGACATAGATGCATAAAGAGACATTACCATAACCCATGAGGATGAAAGATCCCACAACCATGATGATGGTCTGCAAAGTGTCTGTGTAGATCACTGCAGCCAGTCCACCTGAGGTATAGTACACTTGGTGAGATACAGCACAATACAATACCAATCATTACTCATACAGGGTTGTCCAGTCAATGACTAAACTGTGGAAAATCCCTGTAGTACTCATTTACACTGTAAATGTGATATTTTATTTTTTACTGTAATGATTGCCCCTGGTCAAAAGGGATAGCCTTTTAATGGTTCAGTTGCTCGTTTTATGTTTATCTATCATATAGAATCAATGGGCGGCAGGTAGCCTAGCAGTTAAGAGCGTTGGGCCAGTAACCGATTCCCCGAACTGACTAGGTGAAAAATCAGTCGATGGGCCCTTGAGCAAGGCACTTAACCCTAATTGCTCAGGATAAGAGTGTCTGCTAAATGACTAAAATGTAATAAATCTCACTCAGTAGTGCTGTACATTAATATTTATATGATAACAGAGTAGACACGGTGGCCTACATGTAGATACATTTGCGAGGGCTGCCTTGCAGACTGAAAATGAGGCCCTTAATATCTAACAATGAATAATAATACACACACCCTTTGCTGTTGACTCTACCTCGAAACGATTGATGTATCACGTGCGCATCACAGTATTTGATTTTGTGAGTCACTCTATTTTCATCAGTTAACACACCTCCCGTGTGTATGAGATTTACAAAACCTGCACTAAACCCAATCCTATACAGCAGGGTTTCCCAAACTTGGTCCTGGGGCCCCCCCTCAGTGCATGTTTTGGTTTTTGCCCTAGCACTACACAGCTGATTCAAATAATAAAAGCTTGATGACAAGTTTGTTATTTGAATCAGCTGTGTAGTGCTAGGGCAAAAAACAAAACGCAGGACTGAGTTTGGGAAACCCTGCGTATACAGAGACAGTCTGGGATGGCCTGTCAGTTAACTAAAGTCCAGGCATTAATGCATCATTACAGTGGAGAACAAAAAAGTTATATCAGGGAGTATGGCTAAATACCCATGATGCACAGGAGATAAACAGCATTGGAGGAGGGCATATGTGTCGTCAGACATAGCTTGTTATGAAGACTCAAATACAGCCATATAGGACGCCATGGTGCAGTTAGCATTACAGATAAGAGCTCCATATTGGTTTACAGGGACACAGTTGATCTAGGGCTCCTCTCAGTGAATTAGTTATATAGTGTATAAGTGACAGAGGAGGCTGGTGAGGGGAGGACTGCTCCAGCTACTATGAGCCCGTCCTCCCCATTTAAAGTAGTATACAAAAGTATACCTGTGACAGTGTATAGAGCAGTGATACTTAGCAGGAGAACCCCAGCAAGGTAGATATTCAGCCCCAGAGCCTGGTTAATAAAGATGGCGGGGGAGGGGAGAGAGGGAGGGAGAGAGAGAGAGAGAGAGAGAGAGAGAGAGAGAGAGAGAGAGAGAGAGAGAGAGAGAGAGAGAGAGAGAGAGAGAGAGAGAGAGAGAGAGAGAGAGAGAGAGAATATGGGACAAAGGAAGGGTTTATATGGGCTAAATGGGGTTATTGTACATGCCTAGTCGTTTTTATGGACTGAACATCAGTGATATACAATGAACAGAGATATGAGGAACTTACTGAGATATTAGTGAAGACATAGAGGAAGAGTGAGAGCACTGAGAGATAGATGCGGATGCGCTGCCCTCCGAACCTCTTCTTCAAGTACTCTGGCCTGGTCACCACCTAAATTACACCCAGTAGACGCGATTACACTGGAGAATAGCACTTGATTTTATGCTACAGAAATGTAAGAAATAGCTTGGTAAAATGGTAATTAAACTCTAATAACACAAAAGGTTGTCCTCACCCCCGCTTTGATGTAAATGGGCACAAAGAGCCATCCAAGAATGATCTCCACCACAAGGGCCTGAAAAACACACATCCTAAGGGCTCAGATTCATCAAATGACAGATTCACCTTTTTACTTGAAGTGTTATTGCTTTCATCCACTGCTGTGCTCTAGTATCGATCATATAGTCACAATTACACAATAACCTACAGGCTTATTAGCCCCAGAATGTATAGATAATACACATATAATATACTTTATTTGTTTATCACCTTTTATACAAATAAAGTGCAATAGAGATGGAGATGTGATGAGGGATAATATCAGGTGTCAGAGTTTACGATGATGTTTGCATAAGATTATCATGGTATTTACTTTAGACGTTGCTACTCACATTCCATTCGAATCCGCCAATGGCAATTCCAGCTGCAGCCGCAGTCCCTGCAATGCCCACAAAATGCCCACTGCCAATGTTGCTGGCAAAGAGAGATGCCCCAATCTGAAAAGGGGACAGAGGAAGGACAGAGGAAGGACAGAGGAATGTTCATTATCAATTTTTACATAAAATAGTTATATTATTTCACAGTATTTGGATATGGACGGTCATTGAGGAGCACTTAATTCATAAAGGAACATTTACAACAGCAAAGGGCATGCCATGTAGGATAATGGGGAAAGGGTTGCCAAGTCCATGGTCCATAGTTCCATAGAAGGAACCAGTGGCGGCTGGCCGATAGAGGGCGCTAGGGCGCCGCCCCCTTAAATAAAATTATTTAAAAAAATAAAATAAAAAATAAATAAAAATAATAATAATAATAATAAAAACATCAGTATGTCAATATTTGTGTGTTTGAAATATGGAATGCACACAGTAATATGTGTAAGATATGATAGAAAATCATATTCGCAACCTTTCCTCTGCCTGTCAAACGCCTCGTCAGCTCTGGGCGATACAGAAAGTGCCCCGAGGAGGCGGGTCTACGTAGCAGTTAAGCCAATTGCTAATTTAAGATATGAATGTATGACATAAAATGTAGCCAATCAGCGATCTTAAATCGAATCCAAGGAGGGCGATTATTTTATCGCCCCAAGCTCGCCCCTGATAAAATAAGGACCGGGCTCCAGTGGCGCCATTTTTACTAGACGACAATGGCGAGCGCAAACGTTACTCCTCCAAGACCCAACCCTAACTCGGTGAAATCTCTCCTCCAAGATCCGTTTGAGAGGAGAACTTTGTCAGAGAAAGTTCGGGTGAAAGAGCTGGGCCCAGATCAACCTGACCTCTCAATCAGACAGCAGGCTAGCGAGAAAGGGAAGCAGTATATGCGCGGCTTCTCCCGTAGCTGGTACACCAGGAAGGCTTGGCTAGCTGGGTGCACTGATGCTAATGCTTTATTTTGCTTTCCGTGCTTGCTTTTTAAAACGACGGGGTCAGATTCAGCATGGACAGGTACCGGAGTGAGGGATATGAAGCACCTGTCAGAGAAGGTAAAGAAACATGAGAACACCAGGGCACACATGGACAACTCTGTAAAGCTAGCTGTATTAGGAAGGGTGAACATTGCTACGCAGCTGGATGACGGCCACAGGATTGCGGTGAGGAAACACAATGAGGAGGTGGATAAAAACAGGCACATTCTATCCAAAATTATCGATTGTGTGAAGTTCTGTGGGGCTTTTGAGTTGGCCTTGCGTGGGCACGAGGAGACTGACTCCTCGGACAACCCCGGCATTTTCCGGGGCTTAGTGGATTTTGTTGCCTCCCTCGACAGTGTGCTGGAGGAGCACCTGAAGACAGCTACCGTTTTTAAGGGCACGTCAAAGACGATACAGAACGAGCTGTTGGACTGTATGCTGTCAGTGCTTAAGGATTACATCCTGGAGGAAGTAAAGAGTGCTGATTTTATCGCCATTCAAGCTAAAGAGACGACTGACGTTTCCACCCACTGCCAGTTGGTGCTTGTGATACGCTACATCGATGCTAAAAGTAACGTCCAAGAGCGTTTTTTCCGAGTTCATTTTGATCGAGAACGCAACCGCCGACACCATCGCTACAGCGCTGCTGGAGAGGCTCAGCACCATACTCTCACATGGACAAAAGGCCAAACTTATTGCCCAGGCTTACGACGGAGCAAGTGTGATGAGGGGAGCCACCGGCGGAGTGCAGCGTAAAATAGTGGATGTGTACGAAAATGCGCACTACGTCCACTGCTATGCACATCAGCTGAACCTCATCATGCAGCAGGCTACTTCACGCATCCCCAGGATCGGCACTTTCTTTTCCGACCTTGCAGGATTTTCTGCTTTCTTCTCCAGGTCTCCCAAGCGAACCACCGTGCTTGACGAAGTGGTTGCGCATAGACTCCCCAGAGCCTCTACAACACGGTGGAACTTCCACAGTCGCGCTGTAAACACTGTGTACGAGTACAGGGATGACCTCCTAACGTGTTTCCAGACCATCAGAGACTCTGGGAACTTTGATGCCCCGACTGTCAGAGAGGCGGGGGGCTTTGTGAGGATGCTCGAAGACGAGGCTTTCTGTTTTTTCCTGGCACTGTTCCACAAGATCATGCCAAATGTGGACATGCTTTTCAGCCAGCTGCAGAAGAGGAACATCGACCCTGTCTTCATTAAAGCACTTGTCCAGAGGTTCACAGACAGCATGCTAACAATCAGGTAAATAACTATATTTACTATTGGCTGATAAAGATGTTGTTAGAAAGATGAATAGTTCACTTACAACAGTTTAAAAGCCTAAATGTGTCTGGTCATCAAAGTGAGTGATTATCATAGAGCCGTCACAATTATATTTGTTTTAGTATTTTAAAAGGAAAGAGAAGACACAATCAGACGTTGATAATAATGCAGGAAAGTACTACACAGTTTGTAATAATTATTCAGGTGTCCACCAGGTCAATTTCTAGAAGAGGCCTAGTTGTTATTGAAGATTAACTTTATTGCTAAGTGCACAGCAGAACAAAATGATGTTGCATCCCTCTCACAAATGTAATAGAAAAAGGCTTTAAAACGTAATAACATCAGTTAATTATGTACATCACAGGTTAAAAGCAGTTACTAGACATAGTTTGTGTGTATATACACACTATCTGTCTGTCTGTCTGTCTGTCTGTCTATATACATATATATATATATATATATATATATATATATATATATAAAAGTCACTGGTTGTGTGTTGAGGGGGAATTACAGTGAGTTAAGAAGTCTGATTGCAAGTTATCAAATTAAACTTTATTTTTTGGACCCAGGGCCTCAATTCCCTCTTTGTGTGGGGACAGCGCATCTGACGAGCAGCAACAGCCCATCAAGCGACGGAGGATGCTGGGACCAGGAGAACAACAGAGGTTGGCTATAGAGGTAAGTTGTGATGTAATTGTCAGTGTTTCCCCCTATAACTTTTTTCAGGCCTGGTAGTATGTAGCCAAAACCCTGAACAATCAGCACCTTGGTAATCATATACTTGAGTTGGACATAGGCATGTGTCAGTCAGGATCACTTGCATCAAAATAGCTTAATTGCAAATTAAAGCTGATGATGTATCTTTTACAGGTATGTGATACCATCCTGAGTCATGCCAAAGAGAGGTTCTCCTTCACCCAGCACCTCATCAGCGCAACACTATTGCACGGAGAGTTGTTCCCACAACACAGTGTGAAGTTCCCCGATACAGCGCTTGAAACAACCGTGGAGGCGTACCCCATGTTGAACAAGGCCAAGCTCAAAACCGAACTGTCCCTCATCTATGAGAACAGTGAGTTCAAGGCTTGTAGTGGTGCAGTGCCCCTGTACCAGTTCTTCATGGAGAACAACCTTCAGAGCACTTTCACAGAGACTGCCAGCCTCCTCAAGATCCTCATCACCACACCCATGACAACTGCTGAGTCAGAAAGGTGCTTCTCTACACTGAAAAGGATCAAGACCTTCCTGAGAAACAGCATGACACAGGATCGCCTGAACGCTCTGGCCATGCTCTCCATGGAGAAGAAACTTGTCAGGGACATTCCTGACTTTAATCAAAGGGTCATTGAGAGGTTTGCCACTCAGAAGGACAGACGGGCAAAATTCCTGTACAAATAAGATGACAGACACACACACACAGAGCAGCTCTGGCCGCATGTTTCTTTGTATATAGTTGACCTTAGCATAAAAAATCCAGTTATATATGGTACTCTAGAAAGTCTTAATAGTGTCTTTGCTAATATTACTGTATATATGTTGTTTTGTATCAATTAATTGTTGCAGTTCTGGAGCACATTAACAATTAGTCACATTTAGTATGATCATAAAATACTGTATGCTATTCTTCCAGTCAAAGGTTTGAGTTCATCCACTTGATATCCATTTCTATATTATACATCCTTTTATACAGTGTAAGATTTCCTATAAACTTTATAATAATTTCATGTTATTGTCCACTTTCCACTCTGTTCTGACAGCATGCCTGTTGCGTTGCCTGTTTACTACCAATGGTGAAAAGTTCACTTTAAATGCAAATGAAAGGCTTGGGTTTGTGTAATATGTTTTTGTGTAAGAATGCCTCAACTTTTTAATATTGGCATTAAATAATTACTGAATGTTTCACTGAGCACTGCTGTCCTGCAGTTTGTGTTAAAATATATCGCGATGGTTACAGGAAAAAAAAAGTATGGCACAGCCCCACCGAGAATATTTTTCACCAGCCGCCACTGGAAGGAACATTTGCAATTAAGTTAGGCACTACGTGTTATGGTAAAATAAACACTAGTCATTATTGCATGATTGGGAACTGATCAGTCTAAAATGAAAGGTATAGTATTTGTGGACCTCCAATGCAACAAGATAAAACATAAACACCTTATAACATAATTTGTCTGATTTAAGTATGAGCTGGACATTTCCAATACAGGCAAGTATTGGGATAGTTCAGGAGAAAAGGGTGTGTCTTTCCAAATATGGGCCAGTGTCACAAACAGTGGTCAGCAAAGTAGAGAACGATGGATGCATTTGAATGTCATAATGTATTATTGAGATACAGTCCCGTGTAGCTCAGTTGGTAGAGCATGGCGTTTGCAACGCCAGGGTTGTGGCTTCGATTCCCACGGGGGACCAGTATGAAAAGAAAATATATATGTATGTATGCACTCACTAACTGTAAGTCGCTCTGGATAAGAGCATCTACTGAAATGTAAATGTAATAAACTGTCCTGAGAAATTACTTATACTCACAGGCCACCACACCATGCTTTTTCCTGCCAGGAAGAATCCACTTACAGTGGCTCGGTTTGTGCTCACCATAGCCTGCAAAGGGAGACGGGATCATTGATTTGTTTTGAGATACCATATCCATGTGCCAGGGATCAATAACCTTGTGGTTACATGAATACAGTAGTTAGCACCTCTTTCAGTTATCTATAACTGGAGAGGTACACCCCCCTCTATATTTATTTGGACAATGAAGCTAAAACGTTTAATTTGGCTCTATACTCCAGCATTTTGGATATGAGATCAAATGTTTCATATGAGGGGACAGTACAGAATATAACTTTTTATTTTATTTTATTTTCATACACATCTGTTTTACCGTTTAGAAATGAAAGCTGTCCCCTTTTTGTATCTCGTCCCCCCATTTGAAGGTGTCATACGTATTTGGACGATTTAGTGTAATAAAGTAGTCAAACATTTAGTATTTGGTCCCATTTTCCTAGCACGCAAGGACTACATCACTTGTAGGGGGGGGGGGGGGTGGTATGATATTTGATATCTGCTGAATATGGGACCAAATACTAAACTTTTGACTACTTTAACACACTATAAGTGAATGTGATGAAATACTTATGACACCTTCAAATGGGGGGACTAGACACAGTGCCTTCAGAAAGTATTCACACCCCTTGACTTCTTCCACATTTTGTTGCGCTACAGCCTGAATTTAAAATGGATTAAATGTAGATGTTTTGTCAATGGCCTACACACAATACCCCATATGTGTCAAAGTGGAATTATGTTTTTAGAAATGTTTACTGATTAATAAAAAACGAAAAGCTGAAATGTCTTCAGTCAATAAGTATTCAACCCCTTTGTTATGGCAAGCCTAAATAAGTTCAGGAGTAAAACAATTGCTTAACAAATCACATAATAAGTTGCATAGAATCACTCTGTGTGCAATAATAGTGTTTAACATGATTTTGGAATGACTACCTCATCTCTGTACCTCACACATACAATTATCTGTAAGGTCCCTCAGTTGAGCAGTGAATTACAAACACAGATTCAACCACAGAGACCAGGGAGGTTTTCCAATGCCTCACAAAAAAGGGCAGCTATTGGTAGACGGGTAAAAAAAATAAAGCAGATATTGAATATCCCTTTGAGCATGGTGAAGTTATTCATTACACTTTGGATCGTGTATCAATACACCCAGTCACTACAAAGATACAGGCATCCTTCCTAACTCAGTTGCCGGAGATGAATGAAACAGCTCAGGGATTTCACCATGAGGCCAACGGTGACTTTAAAACAGTTACAGAGTTTAATGGCTGTGATAGGAGAAAACTGAGGATGGATCAACAACATTGTAGTTACTCCACAACACTAAACTAATTGACAGAGTGAAAAGAAGGAAGCCGGTACAAAATACAAATATTCCAAAACACGCATCCTGTTTGCAACAAGGCACTAAAGTAATACTGCAAAAAATGTGGCAAAGCAATTTACTTTTTGTCCTGAATACAAAGTGTTATGTTTGGGGAAAATCCAATATGACCCATTACTGAGTACCAGTCTCTACATTTTCAAGCATAGTGGTGGCTGCATCATGTTATGGGTATGCGTGTAATTGTTAAGGACTGGGGTGTTTTTCAGGATAAAAAAGAAACGGAATTACAGGCAAAATCCTAAAGGAAAACCTTGTTCAGTCTGCTTTCCACCAGACACTGGAAGATTAATTCACCTTTCAGCAGGACAATAACCTAAAACACAAGGCCAAATCTACACTGGAGTTGCTTACCAAGAAGACAATACATTTTCCTAAGTGGCCGAGTTACAATTTTAACTTAAATCTACTTGACAATCTATGGCAACAGCTGAAAATGGTTGTCTAGCAATGATCAACAACTAATTTGACAGAGCTTGAAGGATTTTGAAAAGAATAATGTGCAAATGTTGCACAATCTAGGTGTTGAAAGCTCTTAGAGACTTACCCAGAAAGACTCACAGCTGTAATCGCTGCCAATATTGTTTCTACAAAGTATTGACTCAGGAGTGTGAATACTTATGTAAATCAGATATTTCTGTATTTCATCTTCATTAAGTGTCCTAAAACATGTTTTCACTTTGTCATTATGGGGTATTGTGTGTAGATGGGTGAGAGGAAAAAAATATATTTAATCCATTTTGAATTCAGGCTGTAACACAACAAAATATGGAATAAGTCAAGGGGTGTGAATACTTTCTTTAGGCACTGTACAAGTGCTTTAATTTCTAAACGCTAAAACAGATATGTATGAAAATACCCTAAAATAAAATGTACTGTGGCCTCATATAAAATATTTGAAAATAATATCTCAAATCCAAAATGCTGGTGTATAGAGCCAAATTAAAAGTTTTACCTTCACTGTCCAAATAAATACGATCAGGAGTTTATATAATGAATACATTTGTGTATGTTTAATTGGACTCTGTTAGTCGTGTAAACATTGTGTGTGAGTCTATCATCAATCAGCACTATATGAAGTTAGTAGGGCTGTCAGAGTTAATCAAATAACTCGAGTCTTAACTTTTTGTCATTTTAGTGAACAAGTTTCTGGGCATTTTAATTAATCGCATTGTCTGAAAGTGTTCCAAATACACTGAAAACATCAAAAAGACATAATATATAGGCCTACAGCTAAAAACAACGCCATGTGAAAACAAGTTGCTATTGAAGTTAAAGAAAGTGTGCTTTATCAATTTACCTGATTTTGATAACTGTTACTTTGGACAAGTTTAAGATGTCAATATTCTTGTAATGTTTTTTGTATAAAAGAAATATTAAATTACAGCTCAATTTGAGCAAATTCTGAGATTAACTCAATTAAATGTGTTAATCGTTTGGTAGCCCTCGTAGTTAGTACAGCAATGGTTCAGAGGAGACTGCGTGAAATCAGGTCATCATGGTCGATTGCTGCAAAGAAACACTACTAAAGGACACCAATAAGAAGAAACACGAGCAATGGACATTAGAACAGTGGAAATCTATCCTTTGGTCTGATGAGTCCAAATTTGAGATTTTTGGTTCCAACTGCCGTGTCTTTGTGAGACGCAGAGTAGGTGAACGGATGATCTCTGCATGTGTGGTTCCCACCGTAAAGCATGGAGGAGGAGATGTGATGGTGTGGGGGTTCTTTGCTGGTGACACTGTCTGTGATTTATTTAGAATTCAAGGCATACTTAACCAGCATGGCTACCACAGCATTCTGCAGCGATACGCCATCCCATCTGGTTTGCGCTTAGTGGGACTATCATTTGTTTTTCAACAGGACAATGACCCAACACACCTCCAGGCTGTGTAAGGACTATTTGACCAACAAGGAGAATGATGGAGTGCTGCATCAGATGACCTGGCCTCCACAATCACCCGACCTCAACCCAATTGAGATGGTTTGGGATGAGTTGGACCGCCGAGTGAAGGAAAAGCAGCCAACAAGTGATCAGTATATGTGGGAACTCCTTCAAGACTGTTGGAAAAGCATTCCAGGTGAAGCTGGTTGAGAGAATGCCAAGAGTGTGCAAAGCTGTCATCAAGGCAAAAATATATTTAGATTTGTTTAACACTTTTTTGGTTACTACATCATTCCATATATGTTATTTAATAGTTTGATGTCTTCACTATTATTCTACAATGTAGAAAATAGTAAAAATAAAGAAAAACCCTTGAATGAGTAGGTGTGTCCAAACGTTTGACTGGTACTGTGTGTGCACATATACTCTCCACACATAGCTGAAACAATATGACAAATGCAACAGTATTGCTCAGCAATTACATTCTAACATTCTTGGTGATTTAAATCTTTGTTACTATTATACATTTTTCAGGAGGGCATAAATTGAAACAATCAAGGTACTTCACTGAAAGGTCAGTGCACTTGTTACTCTTATAAAAAAAGGTTCCTAAAGGGTTCTTCGGCTGTCCCTATAGGAGAACCCTTTTTGGTTCCATGTAGAACCCTCTGTTGAAAGGGTTCTCCTATGGGGACAGCTGAAGAACCGTTTCAGGTTCTAGATAGTTCCTTGTTTTCTAAGAGTATAGGCTTCTTGACATTCATACTTGACAAAGACATGCCCTTCCTTGCTTACACTTGAGGAGAACGTTGGCATAATGTTCCTGGCACAATAGCCCAATTGGACCAATATCTGCAGAAACAAGTATACTGCACCAGTCCAGCCATGAACCTATGGGTAATACATTTTTTTGGAGGCCATCTGACAACCATGAATGTTGTGTGTATGTATTATTAATGTACAGTGGGGGAAAAAGTATTTAGTCAGCCACCAATTGTGCAAGTTCTCCCACTTAAAAAGATGAGAGAGGCCTGTAATTTTCATCATAGGTACACGTCAACTATGACAGACAAATTGAGAAAAAAAATCCAGAAAATCACATTGTAGGATTTTTTATGAATGTATTTGCAAATTATGGTGGAAAATAAGTATTTGGTCACCTACAAACAAGCAAGATTTCTGGCTCTCACAGACCTGTAACTTCTTCTTTAAGAGGCTCCTCTGTCCTCCACTCGTTACCTGTATTAATGGCACCTGTTTGAACTTGTTATCAGTATAAAAGACACCTGTCCACAACCTCAAACAGTCACACTCCAAACTCCACTATGGCCAAGACCAAAGAGCAGTCAAAGGACACCAGAAACAAAATTGTAGACCTGCACCAGGCTGGGAAGACTGAATCTGCAATAGGTAAGCAGCTTGGTTTGAAGAAATCAACTGTGGGAGCAATTATTAGGAAATGGAAGACATACAAGACCACTGATAATCTCCCTCGATCTGGGGCTCCACGCAAGATCTCACCCCGTGGGGTCAAAATGATCACAAGAACGGTGAGCAAAAATCCCAGAACCACACGGGGGGACCTAGTGAATGACCTGCAGAGAGCTGGGACCAAAGTAACAAAGCCTACCATCAGTAACACACTACGCCGCCAGGGACTCAAATCCTGCAGTGCCAGACGTGTCCCCCTGCTTAAGCCAGTACATGTCCAGGCCCGTCTGAGGTTTGCTAGAGTGCATTTGGATGATCCAGAAGAGGATTGGGAGAATGTCATATGGTCAGATGAAACCAAAATAGAACTTTTTGGTAAAAACTCAACTCGTCGTGTTTGGAGGACAAAGAATGCTGAGTTGCATACAAAGAACACCATACCTACTGTGTAGCATGGGGGTGGAAACATCATGCTTTGAGGCTGTTTTTCTGCAAAGGGACCAGGACGACTGATCCGTGTAAAGGAAAGAATGAATGGGGCCATGTATCGTGAGATTTTGAGTGAAAACCTCCTTCCATCAGCAAGGGCATTGAAGATGAAACGTAGCTGGGTCTTTCAGCATGACAATGATCCCAAACACACCGCCCGGGCAACGAAGGAGTGGCTTCGTAAGAAGCATTTCAAGGTCCTGGAGTGGCCTAGCCAGTCTCCAGATCTCAACCCCATAGAAAATCTTTGGAGGGAGTTGAAAGTCCGTGTTGCCCAGCGACAGCCCCAAAACATCACTGCTCTAGAGGAGATCTGCATGGAGGAATGGGCCAAAATACCAGCAACAGTGTGTGAAAACCTTGTGAAGACTTACAGAAAACGTTTGACCTGTGTCATTGCCAACAAAGAGTATATAACAAAGTATTGAGAAACTTTTGTTATTGACCAAATACTTATTTTCCACCATAATTTGCAAATAAATTCATTAAAAATCCTACAATGTGATTTTCTGGATTTTTTTTTCTCATTTTGTCTGTCATAGTTGACGTGTACCTATGATGAAAATTACAGGCCTCTCTCATCTTTTTAAGTGGGAGAACTTGCACAATTGGTGGCTGACTAAATACTTTTTTCCCCCACTGTACAGCTGTGGAAAAAATTAAGAGACCACTGCAAATGTTTCTTAAATCAGCATCTCTACATGTATGACAGCCATTCCATTCCAGTGTCTGTTGAATTCCAACACAGGCACACCTCATTCTACTGAATTAGGTACTGATTAGGTAATCACATTAACCAAATCTTATTTAACAAGGAAAAGTATAAAAACCACTGCTGTACTCCCCTGTAGCTCAGTTGGTAGAGCATGGCGCTTGCAACGCCAGGGTTGTGGGTTCGTTTCCCACGGGGGGCCAGTATGAAAATGTATGCACTCACTAACTGTAAGTCGCTCTGGATAAGAGCGTCTGCTAAATGACTTAAATGTAAAATGTCATCACTATCCTCTTGCAATAGGACCAGCTGGATGGCAAAAACAGTGCTAATAGTACCTCAAAAGTAATATTAATCAAACAATAACTATTGACCATGCCAAAAGAGTTGAAAAGGAAAATTTTGAGTGAGGAAAAGAAGGGTTGAATTCTGGCTTTACTGGAAGAGGGATACAGTGAGCGTCAGGTGGTTTCCATCCTTAAAATTTCAAAGACGGCGGTTCATAAGAACAAGGTCAAGCAGCAGACATTGGGGACAACAAAGCTACAGACGGGCAGAGGGCGAAAATGACTCTCTACTGACCGGGATGACCGCCAACTCATTAGAATGTCACTCAACTACCGTAGGATGACATCAAGTGACCTACAAAAAGAATGGCAAATGGCAGTTGGGGTGAAGTGCACAGCGAGTTCGAAACAGGCTCCTAGGGGCAGGGCTGAAGTCGTGCAAATCTAGAAAAAAGCCCTTCATCAATGAGAAGCAAAAAAAGAGCCAGGCTGAGGTTTGCCAAAAGACCATTAGGATTGGACCATAGAGGACTGGAGTAAGGTCATCTTCTCTGATGAGTCCAATTTTCAGCTTTGCCCAACACCTGGTTGTCTAATGGTTAGACGGAGACCTGGAGAGGCCTACAAGCCACAATGTCTCGCACCCACTGTGAAATTTGGTGGAGGATCGGTGATGATCTGGGGGTGCTTCAGCAAGGCTGGAATCGGGCAGATTTGTCTTTGTGAAGGATGCATGAATCAAGCCACGTACAAGGTTGTCCTGGAAGACAACTTGCTTCCTTTCGACAGTGTTCCCCAACTCTGAGCATTGGTTTTTCCAGCAGAACTATGCGCCATGACACACAGCCAGGTCAATCAAGGTGTGGATGGAGGACCACCAGATCAAGACCCTGTCATGGCCAGCCCAATCTCCAGACCTGAACCCCATTGAAAACTTCTGGAATGTGATCAAGAGGAAGATGGATGGTCACAAGCCATCAAACAAAGCAGAGCTGCTTGAATTTTTGCGCCAGGAGTGGCATAAAGTCACCCAACATCAATGTGAAAGACTGGTGGAGAGCATGCCAAGACGCATGAAAGCTGTGATTGAAAATCAGGGTTATTCCACCAAATATTGATTTCTGAACTCTTCCTAAATTAAAACATTACTATTGTGTTGTTTAAAAATGAACATGAACTTATTTTCTTTTCATTATTCGAGGTCTGACAACACTGCATATTTTTTGTTATTTTGACCAGTTGTCATTTTCTGCAAATAAATGCTCTAAATGACAATATTTATATTTGGAATTTGGGAGAAATGTTGTCAGTAGTTTATAGAATAAAACAAAAATGTTATTTTTACCCAAACACATACAGTGAGGGAAAAAAGTATTTGATCCCCTGCTGATTTTGTACGTTTGCCCACTGACAAAGCCATGATCAGTCTATAATTTTAATGGTAGATTTATTTGAACAGTGAGAGACAGAATAACAACAAAAAAATCCAGAAAAACGCATGTCAAAAATGTTATAAATTGATTTGCATTTTAATGAGGGAAATAAGTATTAGACCCCCTCTCAATCAGAAAGATTTCTGGCTCCCAGGTGTCTTTTATACAGGTAACGAGCTGAGATTCGGAGCACACTCTTAAAGGGAGTGCTCCTAATCTCAGTTTGTTACCTGTATAAAAGACACCTGTCCACAGAAGCAATCAATCAATCAGATTCCAAACTCTCCACCATGGCCAAGACCAAAGAGCTCTCCAAGGGTGTCAGGGACAAGATTGTAGACCTACACAAGGCTGGAATGGGCTACAAGAACATCGCCAAGCAGCTTGGTGAGAAGGTGACAACAGAAACACAAAAGAACTGTCAATCTCCCTCTGCCTGGGGCTCCATGCAAGATCTCACCTCGTGGAGTTGCAATGATCATGAGAACGGTGAGGAATCAGCCCAGAACTATACGGGAGCATCTTGTCAATGATCTCAAGGCAGCTGGGACCATAGTCACCAAGAAAACAATTGGTAACACACTACGCTGTGAAGGACTGAAATCCTGCAGCGCCCGCAAGGTCCCCCTGCTCAAGAAAGCACATATACAGGCCCGTCTGAAGTTTGCCAATGAACATCTGAATGATTCAGAGGAGAACTGAGCTCTTTGCCATCAACTCAACTCGCCGTGTTTGGAGGAGGAGGAATGCTGCCTATGACCCCAAGAACACCATCCCCACCATCAAACATGGAGGTGGAAACATTATACATTTACATTTTAGTCATTTAGCAGACGCTCTTGGGGGGTTTCTGCTAAGGGGACAGGACAACTTCACCGCATCAAAGGGACGATGGATGGGGCCATGTACCGTCAAATCTTGAGTGAGAACCTCCTTCCCTCAGCCAGGGCATTGAAAATGGGTTGTGGATGGGTATTCCAGCATGACAATGACCCAAAACACACGGCCAAGGCAACAAAGGAGTGGCTCAAGAAGAAGCACATTAAGGTCCTGGAGTGGCCTAGCCAGTCTCCAGACCTTAATCCCATAGAAAATCTGTGGAGGGAGCTGAAGGTTCGAGTTGCCAAACGTCAGCCTTGAAACCTTAATGACTTGGAGAAGATCTGCAAAGAGGAGTGGGACAAAATCCCTCCTGAGATGTGTGCAAACCTGGTGGCCAACTACAAGAAACGTCTGACCTCTGTGATTGCCAACAAGGGTTTTGCCACCAAGTACTAAGTCATGTTTTGCAGAGGGGTCAAATACTTATTTCCCTCATTAAAATGCAATTTATAAAAAAATTTACATGCATTTTTCTGGATTTTTTTGTTGTTATTCTGTCTCTCACTGTTCAAATAAACCTACCATTAAAATTATAGACCGATCATGTCTTTGTCAGTGGGAAAATGTACAAAATCAGCAGGGGATCAAATACTTTTTTCCCTCACTGTACCTATAAATAGTAAAACCAGAGAAACTGATAATTTTGCAGTGGTCTCTTAATTTTTTCCGCAGTTGTATATAGGGGAGGTAATCAGGAAGGTGATGGAGTCCAGGTGTCTGATAAGGCGCTGGTGCGCATAACAATGGTGACAGGTGTGCGTAATAAAGAGCAACCTGGTGACCTAGAGGCCAGAGGGGGAGTATACGAAACAACTATAGCGATATTGTCTATGTGAATGCAGCTACCACTGTATTGAAGCCATTGGATAGAGTTTATCACAGCACACTACGCTTTATTATGGCCGATAGTTTCAGCAATCTATGTAAATTGTAAAGTATTTTGTCTTTGTCTTTTTCGTGTTGCCATTGGCGTCGGCTAATGTGGATCGTTATAAAATAAAATCTAATGACTTTGTAACGAAAGTGTAGAATATCATAATACATATTTTACTTTTGTAAATCTAAGGACTTTGTCATATTATCATTCAGAAGGAAACACATGGAAACACTATCCAGATGCTTCCAGTTGTTTTTAATAAGGTTTCTTAGACTTTAACGTATTCAGAATAGAGAAAACCAACTTTTCTTCAGATTTGACTAAAACCATGCCATTCATCTCTTTATCATTACTGAGGGGTTAAATATTCATAGAGACAGATTTGTTTACGAGTTTGCAGACTGGTCAATGGAAAGACTAAGCAACTCACCCATACTCTGACTGCCAGGACAACCAAAAAGTAGATCACAATGACGGATATATCTCCCGGGTTGTTGAGGGCCATTGTTAGACACATCCCTAACTAAGGAGAACCCAGCATAATCATGTGTCATTCTGTCTGCTCTGAGCTGCAGAGGTGACCAGAGGACAGGTGTGTCGATGAAGACTCTCTCCTTTACTGCTGCTTCTGTACCACTGACCCCAAAGGTAGGTATAGGTGTGTACGTGTGTTTGAGACCATGAAAAGGTGTGTGCCAGCTTGCGTGCCAATGCGTCTGTGCATTGCAAACATATTAATACATGTTTGAATTGTTCTCAAATGTGTCAGAAATCAAAGAATGTGTTTAATGGCAAACAAAGGGTCATTAATGATCAACTGAACAGGAAATACTGGAGGAAAGAAACATATTCCTGTAAAAAAAAAACATTTTAGGAAGCATATCACTCCATTATCAGAATTACACTAACCCTAGTCCTAATGGAAAGGGCTGATTGATACAACTCTGAAAGTAGGTGACTAGGTAGATTAGTCAACTGTGAAAGTGCTGTGGCAGCGGGTGAATTGAGGACTCCTGGGAGAAAGAGCATACAGGGAAAGCAATTGTGGGTTTCTGATAGAACACAACAATTATGAAGGATTTATTGGCTTTAATAGGATATGTTTAATAGGAGATTATAGTAGTAGTAATAATAATATACTGAGCAAAAATATAAATGCAACATGTAAAGTGTTTGTCCCATGTTTCATGAGCTGAAATAAAAGATCCCAGGAATGTTCCATACATACAAAAAAATAATTTAGCTCAAATTTTGTGCAAAAATGTGTTTTCATCCCTGTTAGTGAGTATTTTTCCTTTGCCAAGATAATCCATCCACCTGACAGGTGTGGTTTATCAAGAAGCTGATTAAACAGCATGATCATTACACAAGTGCACCTTGTGCTGGGGACAATAAAAGGCCACTCTAAAATGTGCAATTTTGTCACACAACACAATACCACAGATGTCTCAAGTTTTGAGGGAGCGTACAATTGGCATGCTGACTGCTGGAATGTCCACTAGAACGTTTGCCAGAGAATTTAATGGCAGTATGTCCAACTGGACTCACAACCGCAGACCACGTGCAACCACGCCAGCCCAGGACATCCACATCGGCTTCTTTACCTGCGGGATCGTCTGAGACCAGCCGATGAAACAGGAGTATTTCTGTCTATAATAAAGCCCTTTTGTGGGGGAAACTAATTCTGATTGGCTGGGCCTGGCTCCCCAGTGGGTGGGCCTATACCCTCACAGGCCCACTCATGGCTGCGCCCCTGCCCAGTCATGTGAAATCCATAGATCAGGGCCTAATTTATTTAAATTGACTGATTTCCTTATATGAACTGTAGCTCATTAAAATCTTTGAAATGGTTGCATTTTACATTTATATTTTTGTTCAGTATAATAATAATAATAGCATTAAATGTATGTTAATGAACATCGCTATAGTATAGTATGTTGACTGCAAGCCCAGTCCATGACCTCTCACAATATTATGGTTTATTTCAACAAGGAAACTAATTCTGACTCAGGTCAGTAAACCAAAAAGGTACTTTTTCCACAAAACTACCTCACCCACAGAGTAAACACACACACAGGTAATGGGTTAATTATTACTCTTCTCCTCCTCCGTCATTCCTCCTTGAGTGTGTGTGATGAGGTGCTGCTATCCACAGAATTAATAATATCTGTCACATCTCAATCACAGCTACAAACAATCTTGTTCACATAAACTTGCGTCAGTGTCTACAGGTATCTAACATTTGCAATGTCACAGTATGATCTTACAATACCCTTGTATTGCTCCTATCTTGATATCGCACACAAAGCATATACACACCCGCCCACACAAACTATAAACAGCATAACGAAGACAGAAATCAAGGCCATTCGTTGCAATTAAAAATTACTCTGAAGCACAGGGCATAAACCCACATAAGTTCCCATGGTAGGTAATATTTTAATGGCATTCTTTAATGACCACGCATTATTCATAATAATAAACAAATGTACTTGCACAACTGAAAACTCCAGACACTGTCCCATCAACATTCAAAGACGGACATTTCAAGACGGAATGATGGCTGGAACACGTTCACAGGGGCTAGCAGTGCACACAGAGGTCATAGGACAAAGTGGAAAGGACAATAGACAGGAAATAGAGCGGAGGAACAACAGACAGACATCTTACAGTGGGGGGGGGGGGGCATAGAAAGGGTTCAAGTCAAGGAGGAGAGCACAACAACATTCTGATAAATAGTGACATTTGCACTATGCTGTGCAAAATAATGAAACATTTTCCCTAATTAGCATTACAGACATCACTCCTGATGATAGATACTAGATTGTCCTCACGAGAACATCCTGTGGAAATGCCACTTGAATACCAACCATTCAGTTAATGATCAGCAACTATAGAAGGGAGGGAATGGAACAGGTAGAATAAAAAATAAAAAAATACCACTAGTGCACAGAAAGTGGGCCAGGGACAGAAAGCCTTGAAGGAGGACAGAGAAGAGGGAGAAAGTTGAGGAGGACTGTATGAGGGTGAATGCAGCAGCAGGGGAAGAGGTGAGAATGTAGGACAAAACAACAGGCCACTAGAGAACAGATTCTTCCTGATGAGGCCTTCATTTAGTATTATAATGGCACAAAGAGAAGAGGTGAGCGATTAGGAAGAGATAAGAAAATAGAGGGAATAGAGAAGGAAAGATCAGAACAGAGAACAGGGGGAAGGGGAGTGGCTAACTCTAGCTAAAGACTATCTGGGAGTAGGAGGAGGTGGTCTCAGGGTTGGGCCTCTCCCCCCTCGCTGTCCTGCTGGTCACTGGTCCACAGGGTCAGGTTGTCCCGCAGCAGCTGCATGATGAGGGTGGAGTCCTTATAGGAGTCCTCGTTCAGATTGTCCAGGTGTCCAATGGCCTCGTCAAAGGCCTCCTTGGCCAGCTTGCAGGCCTCCTCGGGAGCGTTCTGGATCTCGTAATAGAACACAGAGAAGTTGAGGGCCAGGCCTAGGCGGATGGGGTGGGTGGCCGCCATGCTCTTGCTGATCTCGTAGGCCTCCTTGTAGGCTCCCTCTGAGGACTCCACGGCAGAGGTCTTCTTCTCGGCCGTGGCCACCTCGGCCAGGTAGCGGTAGTAGTCGCCCTTCATCTTCAGGTAGAACACCTTGCTCTCCAGCTGGTCTTCTCCGCAGCTCTTGATGAGGAACTGGTCGAGCAGGTTGAGCACGTCCTGGCAGACAGTCTCCAGCTCCTTCTCAATGGTCTCCCGGTAGGCCTTCACCAGCTCCAGCTTCTTGTCGTTGCCGTCGGCCATGGCCCTTTGCTCAATGCTGGAGGTGACGCGCCAGGAGGACCGCCGGGCCCCCACCACGTTCTTGTAGGCCACGGAGAGCAGGTTGCGGTCGTCATTACTCAGAGGCTCGCTCAGCTCAGTCACCTGGTGAGGACATAGAAGTGTTAAAAAGCTCAGCTGGTAGAGCATGGCTCTTGCAACACCAGGATAATGGGTTCAATTACGGGGACCACCCATACGTAAAAAATGTATGTATGTGCTAAATGGCATATATTTTATTAATGGTGACAGGATGTGAAAATGCTACCATATCATATACTTTCTATACATCTAAGAAATTGACCATTGGCCTAACATTGGGAGCACCTGTTTTTATACTTATCCTGAAAAAAAGCTATACAAATTCACCATGACAAAGGTGTGACGTTGAAGGGTGCATACATGCCTAGGTTGAGATAAAGGCCTTTGATGCCTAAATGTATGCTGTGTTTGTGAATGAAGCTGTGCTTGATTGAACCAGATTTTTTTGTTTTATTATATAAAGATACTTCTATGCCTTTTGAGCAACCGGATGCATTTAAGTCATTAGCTGAAAATGTATCCATCAGCATCAATACATCTGACCTTGCAGGGTTGTCACTAGTTACCACAGTCATAATGTCGAAATTGTCTATCACAAAAATGTGATTTTTAGTCTTAATTTACGGTTAGGATTAGGCATAAGGTTATCAGTGTATTTAGGGTTAGGTTTAAAATAAATTTTTAAGAAGATACATTGTAGAAATACACAGGGTTTAGCCATTTGTGGATGTGGTAACAAGTGACGACCCCCTTGCAGACAGGGTATGTGTGAGTGCATTCGCAAAGGAACAGAATCTAGTCGTTCATAACATATTTGCTAGTTATTTAAGAACATTTATCTCGGTCTGGCATAAAGTTGACCATTATTATCTTAGTTAAGCTATTACAGGTAATGCAAGACCAGCTTTCAAGCTTGGACTATCTAGCTAGTTTTATTCACTCGGCCCAAAGTGCTGTAACTAGTGAACGAAGGTAACCAATGTGTGCCTCTGTTCATCTGGGCTGGTGCTACTGCTACTGCATCGACCAGCCGTAGCTAGCCACGAAGCCAGACGACTACCAGTTTCATTCTTAGCTAGATATAGCTAACTAGGTCTTTAGTTACCACATTCGCTTCTCAAAAAGATATGGCAAAATAACATAGTAACAGAAGCAAAATAACCTTGGTGTTGTGTGCACCAGGTTTCACACTGATTTGATTATGCACAGAATTCTGGAAATATTTTCTAAAAGTAAAGACGAAAAAAACCCAGCTACTGTAGCTAACTAGCTACCGTAGTTGGCAAGATACTACATGGTCAGACTATTGAATGACGTAATCTGATGACCTTTGTTACAAACTGATATCAATGATTGTCACATTAAGTAATTATTTCAAGTGAGATGCATTAGAACAATGACGTCTCTACCTGTTTCATCGCCGAGGCCATGTCATCGTACCGTTCCGCCTGCTCAGCCATACGGGCTCTCTGGATCAGCTGCTCTCTATCTGCCATCCTCGCTGTTGATGTGCCGAAGGTCAGGGAGTCAGTTCCACGATACAGTGAGGCAGGCTGTCGACGATTGCTTTCGAATACACCGATATGTATTTTCCTGCTGATGTCCAACGCTACAAACAGCACATCAAACGTCACTGCGGATTTTCTCCGAAATACCCGCTTACATACGACCTAGCTAAAACAATGGTGAAGCAATTATGTTAATGTTACTGTCTAAGGCGCAAATTAGAAGTGAGACAATCAGTGACAACCTCCCAACCCTCGCTCCAAACCCTCTTTATCTCTACCTGATGCTGGCTAGCTAGCTACTGCGGCCTGGGGTGCTGCTGTAAGCGTCCTGTCAATCCAGTCTATCCGGTGAAGGGGTGTGCTGGCGGAAGGCTGCCGCTGATATTTCATGGTGACGTCACTTTCTACAAATAGAAACGTACGCTGCAGGCGTGCATCTGCGCAGTGCGATGTACTGCATCCTCGATCTGTAGCAGCAACTGAGGGCGCGTGCGTGTAGGGTTGGTGCCAATTATCTGTATATTAGTGGTTGGTGCTAGCAAGTGTGACCTCTCCAGTCCTCACATATAGTATGGACATGGAAGGAATGCTTACAAACATATGACGGAGAGGAGAACAAAAGCAATGCCTTTACTCACATCTGCCCAGTCCCAAAGCCATGATAGGGGAGTAATGGTACCCAGTGGCGGCTCCTGAAAAAATTCTCAGGAGGGGCAATTTTTCTGATGATTTAGGTGACCTACACACATTTTAAAAAAGATATGTCCAGCAACAACATGAAGACAGGGGCAGCATATAAGTCAATACCAGAAGCATTTATTGACTGATCTGGGGAGATGGATTCCAGTTTCTGTGACAGATTATAAATAATCTCTGATGCCTTTGTTATATTAGCTTTTGGTTGAATGTACTGTCGTAGTAAATATATAATGTTATAGCTTGGTCTGACTAAAATCTTGTGCATGACCCATTTTGTGTTGGGCGTTTGTTTTCAATCAATGCTGTTCCTATCCTATAACAATGGACAAAAGAGTCCTATCTTGTCAGCCTTGTCAGCAGGTGGCCAAGGACAACACCCACGCCATAGGTCTCTCAGTTCTTCCAACTCACGAGTTCTTGCTCTGAGGACACACACACACACACACACACACACACATCATCACTGATAACACACACACACACACACACACATCATCACTGTTAAACACACACACACACACACACAAAAATCCCCTCTCTTTAGGCTGAACATTTGAAGACAGAGAACCCGACTCAGAGCCAATGCAACAGTGGAGGGGACCTCGCCCAACTCATCAGGACCAATCAGAAGATCAGAACTACTAGATTCAACCTACATCATTTATTGTATAAAATGTCTGCACACAATGTTTTCGGGGCTCTCTTCTCCCTAAGAGTTTGACGAACGAGTCCGTGCACGCGATTCCAGATATCTTTACCTCTGAATAAACTGCCTTTATTATACCATATCCACCCTGTCCAAAGTCTCTACTTGGTCTCAGTTCTCCAGTAAACTTGTGATTATCAACAGTACACAACGGTAACAAACAATTGGGGGAACTCACGGGGCAGATAGTAAGGTCGCAATGACACAGAAAGCAGTTCAATGTCGGGGTACAGAGTCGCTCTCTTACCAGGATCGCGGTCCGCTCTGACCAGGGTGAAGCCGGCCGGCTCCACTTCTCTGTCCGGGACTCTGTCATCCAGCCAAGTCTCCCAGCTGTATTGGGATTCCGCTGCCAGCAGCGTTTTCATTATTTAGTCCGTTCGTAGCGGGTATGTACACGATCAACAAGATCAGTCCAAAACCAACCACTGGAAATCCATGGTTGGCAGAATGTTTGTAAACTAAGTCTACAAATTAAAAACATAAAATAACGCCACACTGCAGGTCGCAACAGAGACGCTGCTAGCCGCTATTGTCTTAGTTACGTTCATGGTTACGTCACGTATGACGAAAGCGCGTAAGTGCAAGCCCACAGACACCCATAGAGAATGTATTGAAAGCTTTGAAATTTGAAAAAAATAGATTTTACATGACAGGCTATGAGAGACTTCTGGGCGATTTTCAACTTGACTGAAATCGCCCCAAAAACGGGCGGGGCCATTTGAAGCACGACTTTAGCCTGATTTGACATTTAGTGGCTGGCAGATCAGACGTGAACACTGATAACTACTGTTGCCGTGATATAATTGATTAGAAAAAAAATCCCTTCCTTTTCCCGTTTGGCAGTGCGTCGCCCATATCGCCCTATTGAACAGGCCGTCCCTGATGGTACCTATGTTGGCACTTATGTCAACCATTGTAATGTGCACACGTCATTGAAAGTTGCAGAAGACCTCCGTGTTGCTCACAATCATTCCCTCCTTCATCCTTAAAAGGAAAACACTTCCCATTCCATCCTCTCTGTAACTTGGTTTAGTCTAGAAGGGATACAGCTTTTGTCAAAATTGACATAGCCGGTTAGGAGAATTTACGAAGCTAGGTTGAATTAGCTGTATCCTTGAAAACTAGATGCATCCGGTTTACATTTCCATTTTAGTCATTTAGCAGACGCTCTTATCCAGAGCGACTTACAGTTAGTGCATACATTTTTTTTTTTTTTTTTTTTCATACTGGCCCCCCATGGGAATCGAACCCACAACCCTGGCGTTGCAAACGCCATGCTCTACCAACTGAGCTACATCCCTGCCGGCCATTCCCTCCCCTACCCTGGACGACGCTGGGCCAATTGTGCGCCGCCCCATGGGTCTCCCGGTCGCGGCCGGCTACGACAGAGCCTGGATTCGAACCAGGATCTCTAGTGGCACAGCTAGCACTGCAATGCAGTGCCTTAGACCACTGCGCCACTCGGGAGACGAGTTGTTGGCAATTCCGCTAAACCTAGGGTTAACTACAATAAAAAATCGCTAGCAGTATGGTTTTGGAAGCATAAGGACCTTACATATCAGCAAGAAATAATTTTCAAAAAACAAAAGGTTAAATTGATACACACCTTTATAGGGTTAGGGTTCCCACACTGCCATATCTCCATGTTACAGCACATATTTACAGAAGACAGACAGAAGACCTGTGCTAATTGGCTATCTAGCATAATCCGAAAAAGGCCGGCAGAAACGTGTTGTCACTGAAAAATATTGGCAGCTGCAACTTTGATAAAGCCGGTTAAAACAGTGTACAGTAAGTGTATATTTTGCATTTATGAAATTATTTTGTGATATGAAAGTAATAGGCTTTATGTTTCTAGAACCTTATCACAAATGAGAATCGATTCACATTTAGATCACTGGCGGCCGGTGGCAGCTTAATTGGGAAGGTCGGGCTCATAGTTATGGCTGGAACGGAATAAATGGAATGGTATTGAATACAAACACATGGTTTCTATGTGTTTGATACCATTCTATTCACTCCATTCCAGACATTATTATGAGCTGTTCACCCCTCAGCAGCCTCTTGTTGTTTAAATGGAGTATTTGGCTCTTTCGGATGCCAGAGCCAGTATACCTCTTAAAATAACATAAGGTTCTTGGACCTCAAGGAGAAACGGTACACTCCTTAAGAGTACATCTTGGGCGAACATTGACCTAGATGCAAGGCACAAGTGCTGCCACAGAGGGGGACACAGCACACATATACAAGGGGTTCTTGATGATAATTCTTCCCACAAACCTCAACACTGCAGCCAATGCAGACTCATTTCATATAGTACATCCCCATTTCAAGAGGTGTCAGTGTCATCTTTCTCAGTTTCACCTCACTTCCCCCTCTCCATCACGGCACACTAGCATAAATTTTCTCCCGGCAGCTGTCCCAAAAGTTGACCAGCCTCTTGTCTTTGTTGGCGCAGAAGTCAGTGAAGTCTCTGAGCAGGCGGTCAGCCAGCTTCTCGTCCCCAAGCACGGCCGTCCTCCAGGCCTTGGTCAGCATGGTGTTGTAGGCCCAGTAGTAACCCACCAGCTCCTCCGAGCCAAACAGGCCCTGACTGGCTGATGCTGTTGAACTCCTCCTCCTCCGCTGCTGCCCGCTACAATACTTCCTCTTGGAGTAGGGCAGCTGGAGGAACACTGTGCCTATAGAGCGAGAGAGAGCAGGGAGGACAGAGAGACAGAAAGAGAGGGGAAGGAGAACAGTACAGTGTGAGGGAGGATGTTAAAGGAAACAAAGGGCATATAGAAAAAAATGTTTCTGACAGAATTAGAAATCATGCTCATCTCTGTTCTATTATGTGCCTACGTGTTGCTTGGATGTATTGGGGCTTGTTCTCTGATGGAAAGTTGAAAGCAGAGGCAGAAAACTTGTCTTGAACAAACCCGAATCTGAGAGAGAGCACAAAGTGGCTAAACTCTGGTGCCCAAACACTAGGCATGCCCTGGAGCTGTTATCAGAGGACAGACTAGGGTCCCCCAGCCACATTATAATTCACACGGGCACAAACGACCTGAGGGCCCAGCAGGAAAGGGTGGCCACAGCACTCAACGGAGTGATTGAAAAAGCTTTCCCCAACGCACAAGTGGTTATCTCCACCCTGCTACCACGAAAATACATTCACCTTGCCACCATACAGCGGGTGAACGCAAGCACCGAGAGAATCCACGCCAAGAGGACCTACACCCAGACCACAGCTTCACCAGCCACACCCCAACCAGCTGAGACCACCCCAAACAAACCCTGTCCACACTCTATACAGGCCCCCCCAGATCAGACCTATGCCCCTTATGCCCCCCCCCCCCCCATGTCCCCCGCCCCTGCAGCAAGGACCTCAACTTGACAGCCGCTCATATGCCCAGGCCGTGAGCAGAGCAGACTCGGGGGGTATGCTAATTTGGTATAGAGCAGACCTAACCGACTCTGTTAAATTAGTAAAAACAGGAACATTTTACATCTGGCTAGAAATTAATAAGGAAATGATCTCAACAGAGAAAAATGTCCTCATGTGTGCTACCTATATCCCCCCAATAGAATCCCAATACTTTAACGATGACAGCTTCTCCATCCTAGAGGGTGAGATCAACCATTTCCAGGCTCAGGGACATGTACTAGTCTGTGGCGACCTAAATGCCAGAACTGGACAAGAACCTGACACTCTCAGCACACAGGGGGACAAACACCTACCTGGAGGTGACAGTATTCCCTCCCAAATATGCCCCCCTAGACACAACTAGGACAAAACAACCAACAAAAATGGGTCACAACTCCTGCAGCTGTCTCACGCTGGGTCTGTACATAGTCAATGGTAGGCTATGAGGAGACTCCTATGGTAGGTACACCTACAGCTCATCCCTTGGCAGTAGTACTGTAGATTACTTTATCACTGACCTCAACCCAGAGTCTCTCAGAGCGTTCACAGTCAGCCCTCTAACATCCCTATCAGATCACAGCAAAATCACAGTCTACCTGAACAGAACAATACTCAAATCATGAGGCATCAAGCATTTTACTACACCCACAATAACATCTGCTAAATATGTGTATGTGACCAATAACATTTGATTTGACCAAAGGAACTGCACAATATTAAGAAATGCTATAGATGAAAGGAAAGTAGTGTAGAAACCTACCAAAAAACAATTAGGCAACAACAAATTCAATCCCTTTTAGACAACTTCCTGGACAAAACATTTCACTGTAATAGTGAAGATGTAAACTTCACAGTAGAAAGTCTAAACAGACCTTTCAGCTTCCCTATCAAATCTAAATATTTCAAGCAGACAACCTAAGAAAATTAATAACAATGACAAATGGTTTGATGAAGAATGCAAAAACCTAAGAAAGAAATTGAGAAACCTATCCAACCAAAAACATAGAGACCCAGAAAACCTGAGTTTACGCCTTCACTATGGTGAATCACTAAAACAATACAGAAATACACTACACAAAAAGAAAGAAAAGCACGTCAGAAATCTTCAATGTAATTGAAGAATCCATAGAATCTAACCACTTCTGGGAAAATTGGAACACACTAAACAAACTGCTGCAGTGTGTGCAAACCTGGTCAAGACCTACAGGAAACGTATGATCTCTGTAATTGCAAACAAAGGTTCTGCACCAAATATTAAGTTCTGCTTTTCTGATGTATCAAATACTTATGTCATGCAATAAAATGGAAATTAATTACTTAAAAATCATACAATGTGATTTTCTGGATTTTTGTTTTAGATTCCGTCTCTCACAGTTGAAGTGTACCTATGATAAAAATTACAGACTTTGTAAGACTTACATGCTTTGTAAGTAGGAAAACCTGCAAAATCGGCAGTGTATCAAATACTTGTTCTCCCCACTGTATACAGTTGAAGTCGGACGTTTACATACACCTTAGCCAAATACATTTAAACTCAGTTTTTCACAATTCCTGACATTTAATCCTAGTAAAAATCCACTGTCTTAGGTCAGTTAGGATGACCACTTTATTTTAAGAATGTGAAATGTCCGAAGTAGAGAGAATGATTTATTTCAGCTTTTATTTCTTTCATCACATTCCCAGTGGGTCAGAAGTTTACATAAACTCAATTAGTATTTGGTAGCATTGCCTTTAAATTGTTTAACTTCGGTCAAACGTTTTGGGTAGCCTTCCACAAGCTTCCCACAATAAGTTGGGTGAATTTTGGCCCATTCCTCCTGACAGAGCTGGTGTAACTGAGTCAGGTTTGTAGGCCTCTGTGCTCGCAAATGCTTTTTCAGTTCTGCCCACAACATTTCTATAGGATTGAGGTCAGGGCTTTGTGATGGCCACTCCAATACCTTGACTTTGTTGTCCTTAAGCCATTTTGTCACAACTTTGGAAGTATGCTTGGGGTCATTGTCCATTTGGAAGACTCATTTGCGACCAAGCTTTAACTTCCTGACTGATGTCTTGAGATGTTGCTTCAATATATCCACATCATGATGCCATCTATTTTGTGAAGTCCACCAGTCCCGCCTGCAGCAAAGTACCCCCACAGCATGATGCTGCCACCCCCGTGCTTCACGGTTGGGATGGTGTTCGTCGGCTTGCAAGCCATCCCCTTTTTCCTCCAAACATAACGATGGTCATTATGGCCAAACAGTTCTATTTTTGTTTCATCAGACCAGAGGACATTTCTCCAAAAAGTACGATCTTTGTCCCCATGTGCAGTTGCAAACCGTAGTCTGGCTTTTTTATGGCGGTTTTGGAGCAGTGGCTTCTTCCTTGCTGAGCGGCCTTTCAGGTTATGTCGATATAGGACTCGTTTTACTGTGGATATAGATACTTTTGTACCTGTTTCCTCCAGCATCTTCACAAGGTCCTTTGCTGTTGTTCTGGGATTGATTTGCACTTTTCACACCAAAGTACATTCATCTCTAGGAGACAGAACGCGTCTCCTTCCTGAGCGGTATGACGGCTGCGTGGTCCCATGGTGTTTATACTTGCGTACTATTGTTTGTACAGATGAATGTGGTACCTTCAGGCGTTTGGAAATTGCTCTCAAGGATGAACCAGACGTGTGGAGGTCTACCATTTTTTTCTGAGGTCTTGGCTGATTTCTTTTGATTTTCCCATGATGTCAAGCAAAGAGGCACTGAGTTTGAAGGTAGGCATTGAAATACATCCACAGATACACCTCCAATTGACTCAAATGATGTCAATTAGCCTATCAGAAGCTTCTAAAGCCATGACATCATTTTCTGGAATTTTCCAAGCTGTTTAAAGGCACAGTCAACTTAGTGTATGTAAACTTCTGACCCACTGGAATTGTGATACAGTGAATTATAAGTGAAACAATATGTCTGTAAACAATTGTTGGAAAAATGACTTGTGTCATGCACAAAGTAGATGTCCTAACCGACTTGCCAAAACTATAGTTTGTTAACAAGAAATTTGTGGAGTGGTTGAAAAACAAGTTTTAATGGCTCCAACCTAAGTATATGTAAACTTCAGACTTCAACTGTACATGATCAATTACAAATCTTAGAATCAGCTATTAAAGACTACCAGAACCCACTGGATTCTCCAATTACATTGAATGAACTACAGGACAAAATACAAAGCCTCCAACCCAAAAAGGCCTGTGGTGTTGATGGTATACTACATGAATTGATAAAATATGCAGACCACAAATTCCAACTGGCTATACATAAACTCTTTAACATCATCCTCAGCTCTGGCATCTTCCCCAATAATTGGAACCAAGGACTGATAACCCCAATCCACAAAAGTGGAGACAAATTTGACCCTAATAACTACCGTGGGTTATGTGTCAACAGCAACCTTAGGAAAATCATCTGCATTATCATTAACAGCAGACTTGTACATTTCCTCAGTGAAAACAATGTACTGAGCAAATGTTAAATTGGCTTTTTACCAAATTACCATACGACAGACCTTATTCACCCTGCACACCCTAATTGACAAACAAACAAAACAAAGGCAAAATCTTCTATTGCATTGTTGACTTCAAAAAAGCTTTTGACTCAATTTGGCATGAGGGTCTGCTATACAAATTGATGGAAAGTGGTGTTGGGGGAAAAACATACGACAAAAAACACATACATTTCTTTCCACAGGGCCGTGGGGTGAGACAGGGATGCAGCTTAAGCCCCACCCTCTTCAACATCAATATCAACGAATTGGCAAGTGCACTAGAACAATCTGAAGCACCTGGCATCACCCTACTAGAATCTGAAGTCAAATGTCTACTGTTTGCTGATGATCTGGTGCTTCTGTCACCAACCAAAGAGGGCCTAGAAGCAGCACCTAGATCTTCTGCACAGATTCTGTCAGACCTGGGCCCTGACAGTAAATCTCAGTAAGACAAAAATAATGGTGTTCCAAAAAAGGTCCAGTTGCCAGGACTACAAATACAAATTCCATCTAGACACTGTTGCCCTAGAGCACACAAAAAAACGATACATACCTCGGCCTAAACATCAGCGCCACAGGTAACTTCCACAAAGCTGTGAACGATCTGAGAGACAAGGCAAGAAGGGCCTTCTATGCCATCAAAAGGAACATATCATTTAACATACCATGAATCAGTTATAGAACCCATTGCCCTTTATGGTTGTGAGGTCCGTGGTCTGCTCACCAACCAAGAACTCACAAAATGGGACAAACACCAAATTGAGACTGCATGCAGGATTCTGCAAAAATATCCTCAGTGTACAGCGTAAAACACCAAATAATGCATGCAGAGCAGAATTAGGCCGATACCCGCTAATGATCAAAATCCAGAAAAGACCCGTTAAATTCTACAACCACCTAAAAGGAAGCGATTCCCAAACCTTCCATAACAAAGTAATCACCTACAGAGAGATGAACCTGGAGAAGAGTCCCCTAAGCAAGCTAGTCATGGGGCTCTGTTCACAAACACAAAACAGACCCCACAGAGCCCCAGGACAGCAACACAATTAGACCCAACCAAATCATGAGAAAACAAAAAGATCATTACTTTGGAAAGAATTAACAAAAAAACTGAGCAAAATAGAATGCTATTTGGCCCTAAATAGAGAGTACACAGTGGCAGAATACCTGACCACTGACTGACCCAAAATTAAAGAAAGCTTTGACTATGTACAGACTCAGTGAGCATAGCCTTGCTATTGAGAAAGGCCGCTTTAGGCAGACTCTCAAAAGAAGACAGGCTATGTGCACACTGCCCACAAATTGAGGTGGAAACTGAGCTGCACTTCCTAACCTCCTGCCAAATGTATAACCATGTTAGAGACACATATTTCCCTCAGATTACACAGACCCACAAAGAATTCGAAAACAAATCCAATTTTGATAAACTCCCATATCTATTGGGTGAAATACCAGTGTGCAATCACAGCAGCAAGATTTGTTACCTGTTGCCACAAGAAAAGGGCAACCAGTGAAGAACAAACACCATGGTAAATACAACCCATATTTATGTTTATTTATTTTCCCTTTTGTACTATAACTATTTGCACATCGTTACAACACTGTATATAGACATAATGACATTTTAAATGTCTATTATTTTGGAACTTGTGTGAGTAATATTTACAGTTCACTTTTTATTGTTTATTACACTTTTGTATATCCATTTCACTTGCTTTGGCAATGTAAATATATGTTTCCTATGCCAATAAAGCCCCTTGAATTGAATTGATATGTCCCGTGTAGCTCAGTTGGTAGGGCATGGCGCTTGCAACGCCAGGGTTGTGGGTTCGATTCCCACGGGGAACCAGTATGAAAAGTTTGAGTGACAAGAACTGCAATGCAGCTGGGATTTTCACGCTCAACAGTTTCCCATGTGTATCAAGAATGGTCCACCACCCAAAGGACATCCAGCCAACTTGACACAACTGTGGGAAGAATTGGAGTCAACATGGGCCAGCATCCCTGTGTAGCGCTTTCGACACCTTGTAGAGTCCATGCCCCAACGAATTGAGGCTGTTCTGAGGGCAAAAGTAGTTGCAACTTAATACAAGGAAGTTATTCCTAATGTTTTATACACTCAGTGTACAATATATGGAGATAGTTTAGTGCCTAAAATAGGGGTTAAATACATGTATAAATAAAAACATTGTTTCTTAGATATAGGACAGACACTTCAGAACATTTTGTTGTTGTTGTTGACTATCTGTTTATCCATGTATGGAGCTGTTATTCAATGCATTTCTATGGGCTAATAGCAGTAAGGCCAAATTCAATGTTTCAAACCACCCGGCTTAGACTCTTAAGGATTAAGACTCTAAATGCAGTAACATTCTCACAGCATTCTATAGTGGAAACGTTACACATTAAACGGTAAAGAGAGAGAAAGCAAAGAGAGGACAGCGCTCTGCACACCACTGCACTACACTCTTAGAAAAAAAGGTGCCATCTAGAACATAAAAGGGTTCATCGGCTGTCCCCATAGGAGAACCCTTTGAAGAACCCTATTGGGTTCCATGTAGAACCCTTTCCCAAGAGGGTTCTTCATGGAACCCAAAATAGTTCTACCTGGAACCAAAAAGGGTTCTTCTATGGGGACAGTCGAAGATCCCTTTTGGAAGCCTTTTTTCCTATGAGTGTACTGTACCTCAGCCACTACTACCACAGTATGCACTAAACACTACCACTCCAACCTGTGCTCTAACTGGACGGAAAACAGAACTACCACACCGATTAGTGCTCTGATTGGAGGAAGTAGATGCAAATCACATCCATCAGTGATCTGATTGGATCGAGTTGTTGTCAATCAGTCAACAGTGGCACAAGTACTACCATTAGATGTAGTACGTATTGTATTGTACATACTGACATGCCACTTCTATCTACAATTGGAGGTAGAGGGGGTTGGGATCAGAATGGGATGAGGTTTAGGTGTACCACCAACCCAAGTTCTGTAAGCTGGAGTAGATAGATAACCAGCAACCACATGCAGCCCTGTTGTTGCCCGTAAGGGGTATAGGTACTGAGGTCCAATATCTTGTGTCACACAGAATAAGGACCAGGATAATTATTAGTTAATGTGGTAGATGGCAAGTCATTTATTCAATGATGTGAAAGCAATGTTGTGATTGTGAGAAATGCAAGTAATGGAAAGTACTTCAAGTGGTTGTACAGAGTACAATTGTGGTTAGTATGTAATAAATCATGGTCAGTTATTCAAATCTAAGAACAAATTAGATAGAGTTTGATGGGTTTGTGAACAAGTTCCCTGCATGCCTCAATCAAATAGAATAGTAGCTCCCCAGTTATGAAGTGGTGTTAAGTTATTTAGAGATCAACTGTTAACAAGTTACTAATTACTTTAGGGGACTTATTGTCAACAATTCAAACCAAGTTAATTGAAAATTGTCCAACCGGATCTCAACCAACTATGTCCCAATCTGCTGACCAAGTTAGCACCACCTCCTATTTGCATACAGAGGCATGCAGGAATCTTGTCTGGTGGCTCTGTGTGAGGGCCAGTTCTAGGGTATGTGTCTGACTGGGCGGAAGCGGGAGGCATGGTCATTCTGGGGTGGGGTTGAGGTTGTGGTGGGTTGGCTCAGGCTCAGCTCTGGGGGAGGAGCAGGCTGTGTGTACCGAGCAGTGCTGCGGCCTGGCTGCGTCCTCCAAAGCTGCGGCTGAAGGAGCTGTGCCTATTTGCATAGGAGGCGGGCCAGCTGGGCAGCAGGAAGGCCGGGAGGTCACAGGGTCGACACTCCTCCAGGACAAAGGCCACCTCAAACCACTTCCTCTGAAACAGGGCAAAGACTGTTTTTTTCCTCCTTTTTTTCCCTCCTCGATTAGCCAGCTTGTGCAGACTGTTTATGTGTCTCTCTAACCTCGCTCACAGGAGACACAGCAAGAATACTGTTAACACAAACACACAAATTCTGTATTCATGACATACAGTGTGTATCTGGCACATACTTTACCAAAGGCAGATAAACAAACACATACCCGCATGATGTCGACAGCCATTCCTTGTGTGGCCACGCCCTCTACGTTGTTGATCAACCAATGGACGATCTCAGCACTGATGAAGCAGTTAGGGGACAGGTCCTTCTGCTCAGGTAGAAGCTGCACTCCTGTCCTATATATCACATAACAGGACACAACAGTAGCTCAAACACACCTGTCCTATATATCACATAACAGGACACAACAGTAGCTCAAACACACCCATCTAACTGCAGAGACAACAACAAACCACACCTAAAACACTTTAGGTATGCGTTGTGGTGCACGCCAACACACTCTCTCACAAGCATAACGTACGCACACACACACACACACACACACACACACACACAAACAAACAGGGTCTTACGTGGGGTGTTTGATGGCCTCTAGTATCTCCATCAGGGTGGAGGATGAGGACAGAGATCAGGCTCCAGTAGCAGACTGTCCACTGTAAACACAGACATAAAAGCATGGTTAACTATGACTATGTCATCATCGTTAACATAACACTTTACAACTAGAATCATGATTTTGAACACTTTACATTCGAATCAGAAGGGGGAAAAATTTGTATTTCTTTCCCACCTGCTTTCTGTGGTTAAGCTGGGTTCTGTGTCCCATGTTGCCTGGGCTGCAGCCCCACTGGTCCCCGCCCCAGCCCCTGCCTGACCTCCTTTGTCTGTGGCTCCTCCTTCAGCAGGCTCAGTAGAAACTAGGGCTGTCCCTGACTAAAAAAAAACAATCTTGGTCGACCAAGAGTAGTCTGTTCTTTTGACCAATCGACTGGTCAAAATGTTTAAACATGTATTTTTCCATATACAGTATAAACACACCCTACATGTTTTAATAAAATCCATTATATGTAGGCTTCTGAGCTTGTTTGATGCTTTAAGCACACTGTGATTAAATAATTAAGACACACAAATGACACAAGAGGGAGCCAGAGATCAAGATAGCCTAACCAAAAGAAAAAAACCTGTTCCCGAACCTCCTCCTCCCGCTGCTGCCATTCTGCTCTAGAAGTTGCCGGTAAGACGCTACACCAGGGGTCGGCAACCTTTTCCATTTGGAGTGCCAATTTATCTTACCATTTCTACTGATCTGCGTGACAGTTATGATTTTCATATGCACATTTTCGTGGAACAGTTTCATTTATTTTATAATAAAGTCTTCTTATCTCAACATCGTTGTCATGTGATTAATCTAAATGATATCTAAATGAAAATTATACAAATCTAAAAGTAACTTATATTGCCATTGCCAACTATGTAAAAATAGCCTACATAAAGCCAACAAATAAAAACATTGCAGCCTGCAGGTAGAAAATATCCTGATAAAAATAAATCACATTGGCTACACATGGCCTGTCTGCAAGGAACTTGAAACATTGTATCAACTATCAACTTGGCAGCCCGAAGCATGTGCTAAATAACTTGCACCATTGTATAAAATATTCTGGAAACTCTGGCACCATTGTATAAAATATTCTGGACCCTCAGAGTTTCCGGCACCAGTGAGCTCCCGGACAGACACAGCTGTAGGCTATTTGTGCAAGAGATAAGAAGTATTCAGGTAGGCCTATTTTATGACGTTTCCACCGGATCAGAGCATTACATTTCTTTCCCTTTCATACCGAGTGTTTATCAAAAGGAAGAGAGCTGGAAAGATTTTTCAAATAGACTACATTGAGGAACTATTGTCATTCTCAATGCATGTAAAAACAGACTTTGTTTACTTGCTGTTTGAGGTGAAGAAAAAATTACTTTGAGAAGCTCCACAGCTCATTAGTGGTGCTGAGTTAAGACTATCAGAAATACTATCAGATCCGCAAATGGGCACATTTATAAGCCTACATTTGCGCGCAGGCCAGGTAGCTTAGGCCTACTATATGTAAACAGGTGTGCATCCTTACTCAACATTGACAGGAGCGCTCCAAACAAAACACAATGAATAAACAAAACGTATTCCTCACAAGTGTAGCCTAGGTTGTGCACTCTGCAAACAACGTGTCCACTCCGACAATGAGAAAGGTAAAAGACTGTAACAATAATATTTGAATGCATTAACATAAATTATGGTAACTAAACAAACATTGTAGATTAGAAATTATGGGAATTAACAGCAAATGTACTACTGGTGATACTATCCCTGCTGCCTCCGCAATGGATTAGTCCACTGAGACAGGCATTAATCAAGACGTGCTATTTTTTCAACTGCTTGACTAAAAAAGTATCTGTCGACCAACAGCCTATCGGCCAAACAATCGACCAGTCGACTAAATGGGGTCAGTCCTACTAGAAACCTAAAGGCCAATCAGCAAAGGTTAGAATGAAGTCAGACAGTCTCAGGCAGTTACTCTGCTGCCTTCTATTTATTTCATTTACATTACTTAACAATCACTCCTGGTCTCTTGCTAGTGAGATACAGAGGAGGATAACTCAGATCTTACCTTGGGTTGATTTGAGACATGCAGATTGCACCCCAGAAGAACAGTGCAAGATGCAAGGCAAGTGTAACAGGACAACACAGACACAGATACAAACACACACACACACCCACCCACACACACACACACACACACACACACCCACCCACCCACACACACACTTCTACTCTAACAGATGCAGCGGTGTCCAGTTGCCCCTAGTTACTGACCTGTGTGTGATAAATGTAGGAGGAACGACGGCTATGTATGAAATATCAAATGTAGGCAGCAACCTGTCAGCATAGGAGGAATACACCACAGGATGAAAAACCCAGAGCCCATCATCAAGAAAATATGGGAAGGAGAGAAAGGTGGGGAAGGAGAAAGGGAAACAAAAGCATAGTAAAACCCCATAATAAGGAAGCAGAGATAAACCCCGTCAAACAAACATTCCATACATACCAAAAAGTGCCCCCAACCAAAACGTACACAAAATGCCCCAATTGAGCACCCTTTAACCCAAGACAGAAAGCCCTTGATCATTGTGTTCCTTCCCAAACCTAAACAAAGATACCCACCTTGTGAGGGCTGTCCACATTTGTAGTGGTCGTGGAGACAGTGGAAGACTCACTGGTGGCAGCTGAGAGTTTCCCATATTGTTGCTGCTCCTCTAGAGTCCTGCAGACAGGAAGCGCATCATCATTGTGAGACCGGTACCTTCAATGTCAGATACCCTGTGCTGCTAATAGTTTGGAAACACACAAGGTTCCACTGAAAGCACACAGACAGGACAACTCTACTCACTTCTGGTTCAGCTCCAACTCGAGGAGAGCTGAGAAAGCGGCGCTGCCTTTCTTAACCAGAGGGGGCACTACAGGCTCGATGGATAGGGAGAGGACCAATCACCTGCAGACCCTTCATTGCTGTTCCTTTCTACAGACAGAATGAGAGGGGAAGACAATATGACAGGAAGCTCAAAACTTAAAACAACTTAAGACAACAACATTGGCATAGAATTATTGTTCCTAGCAGAGTCAGTTTCTCTCTTGACTGGGTTTGCAAGACTGCTCAATCACATAATTTGAGTTGATATTTTGAGTTTTTGTATTTTTTGCTTCCTAAACTTATTCTGAGTAAGACAGTGTTTTAGGGTGTTACCCTGATGATCCTGTTGGAGCGGTGGCGTCTGTGGATGCGGTTGAGTCCCTCCAGGAAGCGGATGAAGCAGTCCAGCAGGGCCCACTCCCTGGTGCCGTCTCTGCCCGCTCCCTCCCCGTAGACATCCCAGTGCCCCTCCCCGTCCGCCACACGTCTCGCTCCCCCGGGCCAGCAGCAGCAGGAAGCGGGTCCGCCAGAACTTCAGAGAGTCTATCAAACTATGGCACAGGACAGGAAGATAAGGTAGAGATAAGAGTTATTTGGAAGTCTTACTGTATGTTGTGCACGCTGTCAGTGTTGGCTATGGCAAACTCTTTTACAGTAGAAAGAGGTCCAAGTTAAAGTGTTAAAGCTCTGGAGCTAAACATGGCTCTGTATGTGACTGTGTGTGTGCATAAGTACACTACCATTCAAAAGTTTGGGGTCACTTAGAAATGTCCTTGTTTTCGAAAGAAAAGCAATGTTTTTGTCCATTAAAATAACATCAAATTGATCAGAAATACAGTGTAGACATTGTTAATGTTGTAAATGGCTATTGTAGCTGGAAACGGCTGATTTTTTATGGAATATCTACATAGTCGTACAGAGGCCCATTATCAGCAACCATCATTCCTGTGTTCCAATGGCACGTTGTTTGCTAATCCAAGTTTATCATTTTAAAAGGCTAATTGATCATTAGAAAACCCTTTTGCAATTATGTTAGCACAGCTGAAAACTGTTGTGCTGATTAAAGAAGCAATAAAACTGGCCTTCTTGAGACTAGCCATAGCTAACTGTGGTGGTACTAGGTAACTGTGTCTGAGCAGAGCCACAGGCCTGGACAGAGACAGAGGTTATAGAACACCTCTGGTGTAGAGTGGACTACTGTTGAGGGGCGGGGCCACAGCGGGCTGGGGTTTCCTATTGTTGGGTTGGACAATGATCTGGTAGCCCTGCATCAGCCGCTGACAGAAGAACTCCTCAAACACCTGAGGGGCACTCATCACAGGGGCCTCATCATCCCGCCTGAAAGAGACAGACAGACAGTGAGAGTGAGAGTGAGAGGCATCTGAAATGGGTGTATGTAGCTGCTGCTCTATTTGCTAGTATATTTCTCAGTAAGGCAGTAGACCATGCAGTCAGTGTTGCAGTAGTCATTTTGTATACTATGTGAGGTGTTTGTGTACTCTGTGGGTTAAATTTTGTCTACCTCTCCAGGTCAGTGTGTGGCAGCATGTCGTAGCAGCCCTCATTGTAGACCTTCTATAGTGTGTGTGTGTGTGTGTGTGTACCTCTCCAGGTCTAACCAGACAATCTTGTTTCTCATGGTCTGAGAGTCTTTAGTGGCTTCCGTCTGGCCACTCTACACACATACACTGACCAGCCAGTTTATTTAGGTACACCACCCCGTTCACAAAAATGGATCACTCCGTGGTTTGCTATATAAAGCAGGCATTGAGGCATTCAGTTACTGTTCGATTGAACGTTAGAATGGGAAAACTAGTGACCTAAGCGACTTTGAGCGTGGTATGATTGTCAGTGCCATGCTTGCCAGATACAGTATATCAGAAACGGACTCCCTCCTGGGGTTTTCACGCAGTGTCTCAGGTTTACCGAGAATGGTGCAGCAAATAAAAAACATTCAGTTAGCAGCAGTCCTATGGGGGCGAAAACAGCTAGTTGAAAAGAGAGGTCGAAGGAGAATGGCAAGAATCGTGCAAGCTAACAGGCGGGCCACAAACAGACAAATAATGGCGCAGTACAACAGTGGTGTGCAGAACGGCATCTCGGAACAAACTCGTCGATCCTTGTCACGGATGGGCTATTACAGCAGACAACCACACCAGTATCAGCTAAAAACTAAAATAAGCGTTTCCAGTGGGCACGCGATCACAACACTGGACAATTGAGGAGTGGAAAAACATCGCCTGGTCTGACGAATCCCAGTTCCTGTTGCGTCATGCTTATGGCAGAGTCAGGATTTGGCGTAAGCAGCATGAGTCCATGGACCCATCCTACCTGGTGTCAAAAGTACAGGCTGGTGGTGGTGGAGTACTGGTGTGGGGAATGTTTTCCTGGCACATGTTAGGTCCTTCCGATACTGTACCTGAACATTGTTGCTGACCAAACCCAACAGAGCATCTTTGGGATGAGATGGAATGGGCTGTTTGCAGCATGAATGTACCACAGTCCAATCTGCAGCAACTGAGTGATGCCATCGCGTCAGCATGGACCAACATCCCAGTGGAATGTTTTACAACAGCTGTAGAATCCATTCCCCGAAGAATTCAGGCTGTTCTGGAGGTAAAAGGAGGTTCTGACTTGGTACTAGATGGGTGTACCTAATAAACTGGCCGGTGAGTGTATATAGCAGATAAACACACATATACAGTGCCTTCAGAAAGTTTTCATACCCCTTGAATTATTCCATATTTTGTTGTGTTAGTCTGAATTCAAAATGGATTAAATATATTATTTTCCTCACCCATCTACACACAAAACCCCATAATGACAAAGTGAAAACATGTTTTTATATTTTTTATTGAAAATGAAATACAGAAATATCTCATTTACGTAAGTATTCACTAACCCTGAATCAATACATGTTAAAATCACCTTTGCCAGCGATTACAGCTATGAGTCGTTCTGGGTAAATCTCTAAGAGTTTTGCACACTTGGATTGTACAATATTTGCACATTATTCTTTTAAAAATGATTTAAGCTCTGTCAAGTTGGTTGTTGATCATTGCTAGACTGCAATTTTCAAGTCTTGCCATAGATTTTCAAGCCGATTTAAGTTAAAACTGTAACTAGGCCACTAAGGAACATTCAATGTCATTTTAGTAAGCAACTCCAGTGTATATTTGGCCTTGTGTTTTAGGTTATTCTCCTGCTGAAAGGTACATTTGTCTCCCAGTGTCTGTTGGAAAGCAGACAAACAGGTTTTCTTCTAGAATTGTGCCTGTGCTTAGCTCTATTCTGTTAATTTTTATCCTAAAAAAAACCTCCCTAGTCCTTGCAGATGACAAGCATACCCATAACATGATGCAGCCAGCACCATGCTTGAAAATATGAAGAGTGGTACTCAGTGATGTGTTGCGTTGGATTTGCCCCAAACATAAGGCTTTGTATTCAGGACATAAAGTTAATTTCTTTGCCACATTTTCATTTTCAGAATGCATGTTTTGGAATCTTTTTATTTTGTACAGGCTTCCTTCTTTTCACTCTGTCATTTAGGTTAGTATTGTGGAGTAACTACAATGTTTGATCCATATTCAGTTATCTCCTATCACAACCATTAAACTCTAACTGTTTTAAAGTCACCACTGGCTTCATGGTGAAATCCCTGAGCTGTGTCCTTCCTCTCTGGCAACTGAGTTAGGAAGGACACCTGTATCTTTGTAGTGACTGGGTGTATTGATACACCATCCAATGTGTAATTAATAACTTCACCATGCCCAATGGGAAGTTAAATATTTTTACCCATCTACCAATAGGTGCCCTTCTTTGCTAGGCATTGGAAAACCTCCCAAGTCTTTCTCGTTGAATCTGTGTTTGAAATTCACTGCTCGACTGAGGGACCTTAAAAGATAATTGTATCTTTGGGGTACAGAGATGAGATAGTCATTCAAAAACCATGTTAAACACTATTATTGCACACAGAGTGAGTCCATGCAACTTATTATGTGACTTGTTAAGCAGATGTTTACTCCTGAACTTATTCAGGCTTGCCATAACAAAGAGGTTGAATACTTATTGACTCAAGACATTTCAGCTTTTCATTTGTAATTAATTTGTAAACATTTTTTAAAACATAATTCCACTTTGACATTGTGTCACACCCTGATCTATTTCACCTGTTTTTGTGCTTGTCTCCAACCCTCACCAGGTATCTCCCATCTCCCCTCATTATCCCATGTATTTATACCTGTGTTTTCTGTTTGTCTGTTGCCAGTTCGTCTTGTCTCGTCAAGCCTACCAGCGTTTTTCCCATACTCCTGTTTTGCTCTAGCTCCTGTTTTTCCCCGGTTTTGACCATTCTGCCTGTCCTGACCCTGAGCCTGCTTGCCGTTCTGTACCTTGTGACACTGTTCTCAATTACCGACCTCTGCCTGTCGTTTGCCTGCCCCGTTTCTATAAATACACTTTTGCTATTTCGAACTGTCTGCATCTGGGTCTTATCCTGAGTCGTGATATTATGAGATATTGTGTGTAGGCATAGTGACACAAAATCTCAATTTAATCCATTTGAAATTCAAGCTGTAACACAACAAAATGTGAAAAAAGTCAAGGGGTGTGAATAATTTCTGAAGGCACTGTACATGCTAACAAACACTATACATGCTAAATAGAAATTATGGACAGTTACTCATGCAGACACAACACACACACCTTGAAGAGGCTAATTATGCACATATTGAGGAGACAGAAGTGAAGCCTGAGGGACAAAATGGAGGAAGCCCCAAGAAAGAGAGAGATACTGGAAGAGAGAGATACTCAGAGGTAGAGAGAAGGACATTAGAAAGAGAGAGAGGGAGACGGGGGGAGGGAATGTGACCCAAGAATGTTCACCCTTTATGAACCCTAGACTTTCCCCCAGTATGATGTTTGAGACCCACACAGACAACGAACAGAGGAACTATCCAATCAGAGCTTCAGCTGAATAAGCTCTCAGTTCATCATGAGGGCTTAATCCAATCATCGGTTCGGTTGTCATACAATTACCAAACTGATAGGATGTTATTTGCGTGCATGACGTGTGGGACTGTGTCAGTAAGCCCCTGTAGTGGTCCTCTGTAGCTCAATTGGTAGAGCATTGCGCTTGTAACGCCAGAGTAGTGGGTTCGATCCCCGGGACCACCCATACGTAAAAATGAATGCACACATGACTGTAAGTTGCTTTGGATAAAAGCGTCTGCTAAATGGCATATTATTATTATTTAGTGTGTGTTTTCTTCCATAGACAGACTCACTTGGATCCGGACTGCCAGAGGAAAAGTCCTCAAATGAGAAGCCACGGTTTACCGGAGACACAGACAATCAATTGCCATCAGTAGACTTAAAAAATGTCACATACACCCATCCTGTAAAGCCTGGTGCAAGCCATCAACCATATAACATTAAGAGATAAGATAACTGATTTTACATTACTCTGTATAATAAAAAGTACAGTATATTAATGGCAGGGTTTTGGTGTGCTGTATACAATGCTTATATAGCGAGTCAGATACACCTGTGTGTGTGTGTGTGTGTGTGTGTGTATACAGTGGGGAGAACAAGTATTTGATACACTCCGATTTTGCATGTTTTCCTACTTACAAAGCATGTAGAGGTCTGTAATTTTTATCATAGGTACACTTCAACTCCTGAGAGACAGAATCTAAAACAAAAATCCAGAAAATCACATTGTATGATTTTTAAGTAATTAATTTGCATTTTATTGCGTGACATAAGTATTTGATCACCTACCAACCAGTAACAATTCTGGCTCTCACAGACCTGTTAGTTTTTCTTTAAGAAGCCCTCCTGTTCTCCACTCATTACCTGTATTAACTGCACCTGTTTGAACTCGTTACCTGTATAAAAGACACCTGTCCACACACTCAATCAAACAGACTCCAACCTCTCCACAATGGCCAAGACCAGAGAGCTGTGTAAGGACATCAGGGAAAAAATTGTAGACCTGCACAAGGCTGGGATGGGCTACAGGACAATAGGCAAGCAGCTTGGTGAGAAGGCAACAACTGTTGGCGCAATTATTAGAAAATTGAAGAAGTTCAAGATGACGGTCAATCACCCTCGGTCTGGGGTTCCATGCAAGATCTCACCTCGTGGGGCATCAATGATCATGAGGAAGGTGAGGGATCAGCCCAGAACTACACGGCAGGACCTGGTCAATGACCTGAAGAGAGCTGGGACCACAGTCTCAAAGAAAACCATTAGTAACACACTACGCCGTCATGGATTAAAATCCTGCAGCGCATGCAAGGTCCCCCTGCTCAAGCCAGCGCATGTCCAGGCCCATCTGAAGTTTGCCAATGACCATCTGGATGATCCAGAGGAGGAATGGGAGAAGGTCATGTGGTCTGATGAGACAAAAATAGAGCTTTTTGGTCTAAACTCCACTCGCCGTGTTTGGAGGAAGAAGAAGGATGAGTACAACCCCAAGAACACCATCCCAACCGTGAAGCATGGAGGTGGAAACATCATTCTTTGTGGATGCTTTTCTGCAAAGGGGACAGGACGACTGCACCGTATTGAGGGGAGGATGGATGGGGCCATGTATCGCGAGATCTTGGCCAACAACCTCCTTCCCTCAGTAAGAGCATTGAAGATGGGTCGTGGCTGGGTCTTCCAGCATGACAACGACCCGAAACACACTGCCAGGGCAACTAAGGAGTGGCTCCGTAAGAGGCATCTCAAGGTCCTGGAGTGGCCTAGCCAGTCTCCAGACCTGAACCCAATAGAAAATATTTGGAGGGAGCTGAAAGTCCGTATTGCCAAGCGACAGCCCCGAAACCTGAAGGATCTGGAGGTCTGTATGGAGGAGTGGGCCAAAATCCCTGCTGCAGTGTGTGCAAACCTGGTCAAGACCTAAAGGAAACGTATGATCTCTGTAATTGCAAACAAAGGTTTCTGTACCAAATATTAAGTTCTGCTTTTCTGATGTATCAAATACTTATGTCATGCAATAAAATGAAAAATAATTACTTAAAAATCATACAAATGTGATTTTCTGGATTTTTGTTTTAGATTCCGTCTCTCACAGTTGAAGTGTAACTATGATAAAAATTACAGACCTCTACATGCTTTGTAAGTAGGAAAACCTGCAAATCGGCAGTGTATCAAATACTTGTTCTCCCCACTGTACCAGTGCCGTTGCTGCTGGCTGGGCTGCCATGAGTATACTCCTCCGTCCCTCCGCTGGTGTACAGCCCATTCTCTCCTGCCTGTAGTCTCTCTGGTGCCGTCCGCCTGAACATACAGTTTACCGGGGGAGAATAATCCATATTGACTCAACTATATTTACATAAAAGAGGCATGACCTTCCCCCCTGGGGCGTGTCTAACCTGCCAGTGGCCTCGTAATAGGACAGTTCCAGGAGCTCGGCTGAGGTGTGGGCGTGGTGGATCTGGATGGCCTCTCCCGACGGACCTGGAACACAATGTCACATTAATTACATTCCACATGTCCAATCTATTTCAAGTCTTATACTTGTACTGTGTTGAACTGTTTGCTTACTATTCGATTGTGAAGTGTGTATTCATATACAGTACCAGTCAAAAGTTTGGACACACCTACTCACTCCAGGGTTTCTTAATTTTTACTATTTCCTACATTGTAGAATAATAGCGAAGACATCAAAACTATGAAATAACACATATGGAATCATGTAGTACCCAAAAAAGTGTTAAAAATATATATATTTTATATTTGAGATACTTCAAAGTAGCCACCCTTTGCCTTGATGACAGCTTTGCACACTCTTGGAATTCTCTCAACCAGCTTCATGAGGTAGTCACCTGGAATGCATTTCAATTAACAGGTGTGCCTTGTTAAACGGGATTTTGTGGAATTTCTTTCCTTCTTAATGCGTTTGAACCTATCAGTTGTGTTGTGACAAGGTAGGGGTGGTAAACAGAAGATAAAAGACCAAGTCCATATTATGGCAAGAACAGCTCAAATAAGCAAAGAGAAATGACAGTCCATCATTACTTTAAGACGTGAAGGTCAGTCAATCCGGAAAATGTCAAGAACTTTGAAAGTTTCTTCAAGTGCAGTCACAAAAACCATCAAGCGCTATGATGAAACTGGCTCTCATGAGGACCGCCACAGGAATGGAAGACCCAGAGTTAACTCTGCTGCAGAGGATAAGTTCATTAGAGTTACAACCAGTTTGTGTCAAGAACTGCAACGCTTCTGGATTTTTCACGCTCAACCGTTTCCCATGTGTATCAAGAATGGTCCACCACCCAAATAACATCCAGCCAACTTGACACAACTGTGGGAAGCGTTGGAGTCAACATGGGCCAGCATCCCTGTGGAACGCCTTCGACACCTTGTAGAGTCCATGCCCCGGCGAATTGAGGCTGTTCTGAGGGCAAAAGGGGGGGGTGCAACTCAATATTAGGAAGGTGTTCCTAAGGTTTGGTATACTCAGTGTATGTACACATGCAATAACATATTTATTATTAATGTGCTATGAATGGTATTGCAAACCTGATCCCTGCATACTCCACTTTCTGGGTCACATAAGCACAGGTGCTCACCTAAGATAAATAGAGTGTTAATGACGTTCTACTAGTTAGAGATTCAAGAAGTAGTCTACCTTAAAAACACCAATATCATATACACAGGTATTCAACAGACTCCCTCTCACCAAACTCTTCTTCAGTCACCATGTCTCCCATTCCAATGTATTTGTCTTTGAAGGGGAGTTACATCCTACCACACGAATCCATATACAGTATGAAAATCAGCTTGACAATGCAGAGTGCTGTAATTCAATCAAATCCTAATGGAAATATGATGCATAGAAAAAGCACCTACGGATTCACAATGTTAACGATGACATCCTGGTATGCCCGGAGTTAGAAGGCTTGCGCCACAGTCTGGTCCACACTGATTGTCTCTGGAAGAGAGTATTTGTATTTAGGCTACAGATATACTGATGTGCTTTCCTTGTACATGTCATTCATAATCAAATGTGGTATTGATCAGTTCACTACCTAGGTTCTATAGGGGCTTCCCCTAAAACTGGAGGAAATTAGTCATGCTTTACCTTTCTGGAGGTCTCTTTTAGACTCTTCACCTGCAGCAAGAGAGGGCTGTTGGGAAAAGAGGAGAATATATCATTAGAACTTTTGACCAACACATAGGCCCAGGCAAAAGAGAACTTCTTGGCATGCATGCTCACCTGTATTCATCTGTGGGGTGTGCAATCTCAATAATTTCCCCAACACCTTGGCAATCACCTCCCAACTCATCTCTGAAGCATGAGGGGATATTGTAAACAACAAAAATGCATTTATTTCAACCAAGACATGATAAAAAACTGTGAACCGTTTTACACTGTCACTGAAATGAGTTCAATCACCACTGCCTCCTCCAATGCCTTTCTTGTGCACCACAAGTGTGTGTTTTATTATTAATGATGAACAATCTAAAGATGGCACACAGAAAGCATTTTACCATGACTGCATGTTATTGTCAAAGTCGCGTCAATTCAAATCTGGTATTAGGAACAAGAGGTCAACACGACTTCTAAGATACAGTGGGGAAAAAAAGTATTTAGTCAGCCACCAATTGTGCAAGTTCTCCCACTTAAAAATATGAGAGAGGCCTGTAATTTTCATCATAGGTACACGTCAACTATGACAGAGAAAATGAGGAAAAAAAATCCAGAAAATCACATTGTAGGATTTTAAATGAATTTATTTGCAAATGATGGTGGAAAATAAGTATTTGGTCAATAACAAAAGTTTCTTAATACTTTGTTATATACCCTTTGTTGGCAATGACACAGGTCAAACGTTTTCTGTAAGTCTTCACAAGGTTTTCACACACTGTTGCTGGTATTTTGGCCCATTCCTCCATGCAGATCTCCTCTAGAGCAGTGATGTTTTGGGGCTGTCGCTGGGCAATACGGACTTTCAACTCCCGCCAAAGATTTTCTATGGGGTTGAGATCTGGAGACTGGCTAGGCCACTCCAGGACCTTGAAATGCTTCTTACGAAGCCACTCCTTCGTTGCCCGGGCGGTGTGTTTGGGATCATTGTCATGCTGAAAGACCCAGCCACGTTTCATCTTCAATGCCCTTGCTGATGGAAGGAGGTTTTCACTCAAAATCTCATGATACATGGCCCCATTCATTCTTTCCTTTACACGGATCAGTCGTCCTGGTCCCTTTGCAGAAAAACAGCCCCAAAGCATGATGTTTCCACCCCCATGCTTCACAGTAGGTATGGTGTTCTTTGGATGCAACTCAGCATTCTTTGTCCTCCAAACACGACGAGTTGAGTTTTTACCAAAAAGTTATATTTTGGTTTCATCTGACATTCTCCCAATCCTCTTCTGGATCATCCAAATGCACTCTAGCAAACTTCAGACGGGCCTGGACATGTACTGGCTTAAGCAGGGGGACACGTCTGTACTGCAGGATTTGAGTCCCTGGCAGCGTAGTGTGTTACTGATGGTAGGCTTTGTTACTTTGGTCCCAGCTCTCTGCAGGTCATTCACTAGGTCCCCCCGTGTGGTTCTGGGATTTTTGCTCACCGTTCTTGTGATCATTTCGACCCCACAGGGTGAGATCTTGCGTGGAGCCCCAGATCGAGGGAGATTATCAGTGGTCTTGTATGTCTTCCATTTCCTAATAATTGCTCCCACAGTTGATTTCTTCAAACCAAGCTGCTTACCTATTGCAGATTCAGTCTTCCCAGCCTGGTGCAGGTCTACAATTTTGTTTCTGGTGTCCTTTGACAGCTCTTTGGTCTTGGCCATAGTGGAGTTTGGAGTGTGACTGTTTGAGGTTGTGGACAGGTGTCTTTTATACTGATAACAAGTTCAAACAGGTGCCATTAATACAGGTAACGAGTGGAGGACAGAGGAGCCTCTTAAAGAAGAAGTTACAGGTCTGTGAGAGCCAGAAATCTTGCTTGTTTGTAGGTGACCAAATACTTATTTTCCACCATAATTTGCAAATAAATTCATTAAAAATCCTACAATGTGATTTTCTGGATTTTTTTTCCTCATTTTGTCTGTCATAGTTGACGTGTACCTATGATGAAAATTACAGGCCTCTCTCATCTTTTTAAGTGGGAGAACTTGCACAATTGGTGGCTGACTAAATACTTTTTTTCCCCACTGTATACTAGTTATTTTAATTAATGCAAAAACCTTCAATGGTAAATATGATGTTTCGTATATACGGGCTCTCTGAGATACCTCGCAGGGCACCCCAGAGAACTAAAACATTGTTGCAGATTCAATACTCAAATACTCTGACAGAGAGAATTTCCCACTTCTCTGCTGGCCAATTAGAGTAAATGACTGAGTGTGGTTTAAACTTTACTCAGCCAATACGTTGATGCACCCCTGTTGCCAGCCTCTTCTGTTACCAGGCATACGTTCATCATAACAACCTGTCATAGTGAGAAGAGCCAGCTCCCTTAGACATCATTCCTACGTCCAAGGAAGGTTCACAGATCACAAAGAACCAGTATAGTCTAGCATTTGGAGACACAATCCTTATCTCATTTTACCCCCTAAAACAGCTCTTCACATCAATCACAGCCTGCCAGGTGTCACAACCTACATTAGCCCAGTCAAGAATGCATTCTTTCTAAGTTAGTCATCCCATCAATTTAGGAGAATAATAAATCCCCAATAATCCCCCTTTTCACACCTAATAAGGTGTGATTCAAAAATAAGAAAACACAGATTGTCATTCATTATAATACAATACAAACAAAAAATCACACTTTTATTAATAGGCCATAATGATACAAAAAAATTAAAACCCTCAGTCCATCTACACCCAACTTGCAAATTGTTACCAGTCATCAAAGAACTTCAAACCATCACATAAGGAAAGACAAACATTCACATGGTTAACTTGATTAATAAAGCATAAAACACAGGATTAATAGAACACAAAACATAAGACTATTAAAACATAAAACACAAACAGAGAAGTATATTTTGGCCCCCTTTAGACACCCTCTAGTGTCACTCCACCAAGCCTGGTAGGTCATATCCTCAATTCCTTAGGTCGGAGTCCAGGATTGGGCCGTATCTCACCATCTGTTGGAAAATCACTTCTCCATCTCCTTTCTCACCAAACCTCAGACACAGGAAATAAGACAACATCCACAAAGAAGTATACCCATAGAAGCTATAACTTCACCCAGAATAGTTACAACAATAGTTTTCCATTTATCAAATATGTTATCAAACCAACCATTTATGGAGCTATCAATACCAGAGTTCTCAGCCAGTTCATTCACCAGTGTAGTTACTCCCCTGAAGCTCTTTTGTCACTGACCCGTCCGGTGCTATATTGTTTGAGGATGAAAATACAGCACATATATCCAAACAGAACACAAACTCCGCCCCGCTCAGCCAAAAGCATATCTAAAGCTATTCTATTCTGCCATGTCATTAAGCTAGTTGCCGCTGTCTGCTCAGCTAATCCCTTTAATGCATCACGAGTGTGGTTTATAAATCTTTGCTGGTTATAGTAAATATAATTTATCCAATCTACGTTTTTATTAATTGTTGACCACCAGAAAATACTTGATTCAAACTCAACTGCGATCTGATTCCTAGCTTTGAATTGTTCTGGAACCCCTCGAGTTACTCCTATCCCATCACAGGATCCTTTCATCAAAGGATCCCGGGAGGAGGTCCTACTTTCTACGTGACAACTCACCAGTCTCTGACACGTTTGATTGTTTACATATGTAGGTGAATTCACAATCAGTAATCACCACACAACCATCAGATGTCAGCACGGGCCTGGTTTTGGTTCCTAAAATTCTCTGGCTGCAACAAAGAGGAGAGATTAGTCATGTTCTCTTTTAGTTGTGATATTCTCTGTGTAGGAGCAGAGCTAAGATGCCCTACTCTGTATCCTATCTTACTAGTCCTAAAAAACAATTAGAATCCCCTGAGACTTCAAACGTAGGCAACCTAGGTCGGAATGACTTTGTTATCGGGGGATACAGATAGTTCAAGTTACTACAAGACTCTCTCACCACATTCCCAGGTGGCTTGCATGGAGGATAAACCTGTTTTTGCGTACTTCAGACTTTCAGACAGTACCTACCCTTCTATGGGTCGCACTGCCATTTCTGGTAATTCCCTACTTTCACAATACTACACCTGTCCCTAAACTGTGTATGGAGATTTACATATCCCCCACGCTCTCGATATGAGCAACTACATAGTCCCAGGATGTACATGGTGACATACATATAGTGATGTCCTCCCCTAAAGTCCCTAGTGCTGCCCCTTTCCCTACGTCTAGCTGTCTTCTATGCCTTCATAGACTGTGCTCAGGTATTATTTTATCAACTTGTGTTAGGTTAACTACTACTTTTGGCTGATCAGAAGGGTTTGAGTGTGTTAGGAATATGGCCCCCACAATCAGACAGCTACCTACCGTCAGGAGACCTGTGAATCCCCACCTTCGCCCTGAGAACATGTCAGACGCCAACCCATTGCCTCACCTTCTACCAAACTCACACAGGGATGATCAGACAGGGTAAGGGAATCTTCGTTAAGGAGCCAACCCCCGAGCCCTAGTGGTGATCGGTTCTTTCTCTTAACTCTGTTTGTTCATCAGGTGTAACTGGGTTTACCTTTTTGCAGTGTGTGACATGCACCCAGGTGGATCTAATAGGACTTGATAGGGCCCTTCCCAACAGGCCTGCTTCCAGTTTTTCTTCTTTTAGGGACTGGATCCACACCCAGTCTCCTGGTGAGATAGAGTGGGTCACCTTCTCCTTTAGTTCACCTGTGGGGCACAAAACCTCTGACATACATGTGTGGTTAATAAACTATCTTCACACATACATGTTGAGCTCTCAATTTCTATTGTTGTGTTTTTTCTTTTTAAGTATTTTTTATTTAATCCTATCACTCCCCCTTTTTGACACATGATTTGCTCATGTGTCAATATTACCACCTTTCTAAACCATTCCTTATGTAATTTATCATCCAATTGCCATGCCTTTCATTTTTGAGATTGTCTTTTGCTTCTTTATTGCTCCTCCCACTTCCTTTGTCTTTTATGGCAGCTAAATTCGACTTTTATTCAGTTCAGAATCATTTAGTAATCCAATCAATCAATCTCTTATCTTGTAAAAACACTTATGTTTAGTTCAAACTCTGTTCTACCCAGGCTCTCCCGGGCTTGACCTGAAGACTAATTGTTGGACATGACAAGTCTATTCTTAGGTCACCTAAGTCTTCTGTCTAGCAACAAAGAATAAAAATCTCTATGTTCATGATTAACCCAGTTATATCTAATAGCCCACCAAAAAACCTCATAATCTGTAAATCACTACCAATGTCATATCCCTCGTTACTCTCTACCATTTGGATAACATCCCTGATGTATGTATGCCTCCTTAGAGTTCCAAATTACTTTACCATGGGCTACCATTGCCTTCCCATAGATAAGATCACTTAATTTACCCGTATGCAGTACATAATGGAGTACCCAAGCTTTACAGCAGTTTATCATTACCAAAAAGCTCATCATTGGTTTTTTGTTTTAACGGTTTTGGCGCTTCAAGTATAGCAGTTTTCCTGGATGAGTTTAACATTCGCCCCTCCTGAGTTATAGTGTGTCCTAGGTAAATGACCTCGCTCTGCCAAAGTTGAAGTTTCTTTTTGCTCACTTTGTGTCCCTGTTCTGCCAGGAAGGTTAACAATTGGATTGTATCCTTCTTACATCCCTCCTGAGTGGGATTAGCCAATAGAATATCATCTACATAAACTAACATTTGCTTCCTTCCCTAGGTTCAAACTTTCCCAAATTCCTAGTTATAGCCTGGGCTAAGATTGTAAGACTTTCCGAGTAGCCTTGAGGCATCCTAGCGTGAGTCCATTTCCTTCCCTGAAAAGTAAAGCTAAACCACCCCTGACTATCCGGATGAACTGGGATACTAAAGAAAGCATTAGCTAAATCTATCACTGTAAAATAGGAGTTCTCTGGTTTCATTTGGTTCAGCAATGTATGTGGATCTGGTACACATGGAACTCTGGGAATTATATTTCTATTAAACTAACTGTAAGTCCATGACCATCCTCCAGTCGGCGCTAGGTGCCGCCTTTTTAACAGGAAATACTGGAGAGTTGCATTGTACCTCATCTCCAGGAATTATCACCCCTCCCTTAAGTAAATGCTAAAATGTAGGTGTTATCCCTTTTATTGCTTCTGGTTTCATAGTATATTGCTTTTGGTATGGTCTATTATCGGATCGAGGAATCACTTGTACTGGAGCTACCCCCTTAATTAGTCCTACATCTGTTGTCCTTGTGACCATAATTTGAACGGAATTGCTGCTAACTCAGCCTCCTGTTCCTGAGTTAAGAAAATCTCTTCCTGTCATCCGTTAAAACTTATCTCCAGGTGGACCCTGGGCTGGGTTTTTGCTCTCCAATTCAACTTTCTTCTATATCTCCCAGTGGAGTGGCCATACTGATCCCCATTTGGTGTATTCTGCCAGTCAGTAATGTTTTTCCCCTGTTTTATCCATTTACCTAGTGATAACCATTCCTTTGATTACTGCATCTTATTCCATTAATTTATGTTCAAATATCCCCCAACAAACCGTTCCATCCTATAGCATAGTAAACACCACCCATGATCTGTTGAAAATCCCCCTAAATTCAACATAACAACCCTTTATAAACATCATGCTGGGTGTGTTTTTTTATTTATTTGAAAAACCCAATTGAAAAATAACAATCAGAGATAGTTAGGCTCAATTTAATTTGGTAGCTCCCTCTTTTGACCTAAATACTGCCTAACTGAGATGAGCTAATCTCTTTCTCCTGGTTATAATCTAAAGATGGTAATACACACAAAACATGATATCCCCAGTCTTAACCCATCAATAATTGTTTGTATCAATCTAATTCCTCCTAACTAATCCATTAAACCACTCAAAATTCCTCGAATGATTATTTAATTGATTACCCTAACTCTGCTACATGTGATCTCATCTCAAATGATCCATTATCAATTATTTGTTCAACCCCCTAGGAAAATCTGTCTCCCCTTCTATTGTTCCTGTCCCCCCTGTTTTACCAATCCAGGACCCACCACAGGCTGGCGCTATTTCCCCAGCACAACAGCCAATGCATACTTGCATCCTAACCAAAATAAATTATCGTTCTAAAATGGTCCAACTATTTTGTATTTTCCCGCTAACCCATTTCAGTTCGCTATTCAATTTATTTAACTGTTCTCTCTGATTAGGCCCTAATTAATAAAACAAATACTTGCTATCGTTTATCAGCATACGCTTAATGACATTCCTACCATCTGAACTATACTGTCTCTCACATCTCCTCCCCCTCTCCTGCTCCTTCCTGCATTATGGGGGAGGCGCGGGAAATGTCCCTACAATCTTCCTTCTTAGGAAATAATGTCATTCGTACTTGTAACATATTTTCATAGATCCATCTAGAATACCACTAAAGCTATCTTATGTAACTTTTAATACACGTAAAAACTCTCTCTCTCTTACCCATTCCCTATTGAATACGTGAGTTTTTCTATTTAACCCCAAAACACGCTACAAATAGTCCATTCAACATTACCAAACCAAATACTCCATCGTACCCATTCAATCAACACATCAGCAGTGGAATTTACACTCATAAATGCAGATTGTTACTCCATGCCTTGAAATGATAAATAGATTTCCACCAATAGTACCATTAATGATCTCATCTTACCCTCTGACACAAAATGTAGTTCCCTCACTGTACTACGTTAGCTCTACCATGATAATTAGTTCAATTTAACCCTCTATTTGCTTTGTACTATATTATACATTACGTCTAAAACAACATTACTTATGGTCAGTTTATTCCACCATCATATTATCCAACAACGCCACAATCTTAAACTCATATGGGGCGGCTGGCAGTTTAGTGACCAATAGCGCCGCGCCAACAACCGAGAGGTCGCCGGTTCCAATCCCCGAGCCGACCAGTCGAAAAATCTGCCGATGTGCCCTCGAGCAAGGCACTCAACCCCAATTGCTCCCATAAATCGCTCTGGACCAGAGCGTCTGCCAAATTACCAAAAATGAAAATGTAAATGTTCTCTACTTTCTCACCCATGACGCTCGGGTGAGCAAGTTTAGAACATTCTCTCGTCAGATACCCACATGCGTTCCCAGCCAACTGCCAATCTTTTCTGGCTCCAAAAGCCACACTTTCGCTCTCTCCAGCCCCTCCCCTCGCAACTCTACTTCTTTCTTGTCCAGGGGGAACAGGCTTTTTGAGGAGCTGTGAGGAGCTGTTTTCTCGTTTTAGCGCGTTTTCCAATATTCTGCCGTTATTCAAAGTACTTCAGTCTATTTATTTAAATCAAATAATTCCCACCTAATTAGTTAAAGTTGGTGCTCGTTTATAAACCGAATTATTTCGGTCTAATTGTTTAACCAGTATTTTGCACGGTCAAACATCAAACGTTAAATCAAATAATAAACCAAATAGCCCAAACCAAGCACCTAAAACCAGTAATATGCTATGTCAAACATCAAACATCAAATCAAATACTAAACCGAATTGCTTCGACACAACTATTCAAAAGCAGTATTATGCTATGTCAAACACCAAACGGCACAGTTCAAACATATCAGCTCAACCGTTTCAGTTCAGTCACACAATTCATCACTTTAGCTTTATGTTCCCAATTGTTTTTAACGGGTTATATGGTTTAAGCAACCATAAACCCAACAGTTATCCCCAAATTATACAGTTTGGACAGCCACAGACGTCTTAATATACAGGTTTATTATTTTTAATAACCCCTATTCACTATTTTATTTCGTCTATGATTATTCGCGCACTCATGCATACAACAACACCCAGTGTCCCCCTGACCCTAACCGTATCTAGCCTTCTGATACGTGTCAGTAGCGTAACACTATCTAAAATGTAAGTGGCCATTATGATCCTAGCCATATCTCAGTGGATATGTGCCACAACGTTACACTTTGATCAATTAATCCCTGTATCTCACAGTTCCACCATTTGTGGTCCAGAGACTTCAGTATCTTCCTTGATCCTAGCCATATCTCTCTGAATATGTGTCAAAGGAACAATACTCAACTAAAATTTTGGCGCTCCTCTGATCCTAGCCATATCTCGATGGATATGTGTCAGTAGCCAACGCCCTTAGCCAATAATTCCCTGTGTCTCCAGTTCTCACCCCTGGTGATCCTAGCCTGGAGACTTCAGTATTTTCTCAGAACCTAGCCATATCTCTTCTGGATATGTGTCAAAGAAACAATACTCAACTAAAATTTTGGCGCTCCTCTGATCCTAGCCATATCTCGATGGATATGTGTCAGTAGCCAACGCCCTTAGCCAATAATTCCCTGTATCTCCGAACCTTAGCCGTATCCTCGCAGTTACGGACCTTGCCGGTAGATGTCAGCATTGTCTCCTGAACCTAGCCGTATCCATAGTTACGGACCTTGCCGGTAGATCAATACTCTCTGGTACCATGGTTTAACATCACATTTATCACAGGTTTGCATGTCACAATATTGTGCTTATCTACTCATAATAGTTTCATAATTTAGTTCACTTACATCAGACAGGTGTTTCACAAAATTAATTTGGATAAAGCCAATGTGCAGATCTTTAGTTATTTAACAATAGGTATCTGCTTACCTTTTTAGAAGCCCGGGCAGTTTGTGAAACACACGGTTCGATGAAAGAGGTGACCAAATGGGCCGGACAGTATCCAGCGAAGTCCCTTCTACCAGATCGCGTCGGGGTCACCAATTGTCAAAGTCGCGTCAATTCAAATCTGGTATTAGGAACAAAAGAGGTCAACACGACTTCTAAGATATACTAGTTATTTTAATTAATGCAAAAACCTTCAATGGTAAATATGATGTTTCGTATATACGGGCTCTCTGAGATACCTCGCAGGGCACCCCAGAGAACTAAAACATTGTTACAGATTCAATACTCAAATACTCTGACAGAGAGAATTTCCCACTTCTCTGCTGGCCAATTAGAGTAAATGACTGAGTGTGGTTTAAACTTTACTCAGCCAATCCGTTGATGCACCCCTGTTGCCAGCCTCTTCTGTTACCAGGCATACGTTCATCATAACAACCTGTCATAGTGAGAAGAGCCAGCTCCCTTAGACATCATTCCTACGTCCAAGGAAGGTTCACAGATCACAAAGAACCAGTATAGTCTAGCATTTGGAGACACAATCCTTATCTCATTTTACCCCCTAAAACAGCTCTTCACATCAATCACAGCCTGCCAGGTGTCACAACCTACATTAGCCCAGTCAAGAATGCATTCTTTCTAAGTTAGTCATCCCATCAATTTAGGAGAATAATAAATCCCCAATATTATGTAACCTTTCAGTTATAGCCAGCTCTATCAAACCTATGGAACGAGAAGTTCTATAGCCATGTCTATTAACACCCCAATTCAGTAACAGAGCTCCACGCATGGGACACCACTAACTTGACTGACTTGTGGTGGTGACTAGCTAGCTAACTGGTAGCCAGCTAACCCATTCATAGATGCTACCTTTAGCACCTATTTCCGATAGTATTTTCTGGTCGGGGGAGTTGTTAAGAACCTTGACGCTCGTTCTGAACACTAAAACGCATTGCTTGTGGTACGGTTTCATATCAGCGAGAACGCATTTAAAAAATAAAATAGGTTAAATTGCTACACACCTTTATTGGGTTAGTGTTCCCAGACTGCCATATCTCCATTTGACAGTGCTTGTTAACGGAAGACATAGGCGGCCACCTGTGCTACTTAGCTATCTAGCGTGTTCCTAACACCTGTGGGTAAGCCTAACTGAAGTGGAAGTGTAGTTTGTCAACTGGAGGCACGTACAGCGAATGGATATCTGCAAAACTGTTACAGTAAGTGTATCTTTTTTCTTTGAAAGATAAGGGGAAAATCAGCATATGTTAACAAAAAACAAAGAAATTCGCTAGCGATGATTATTGGTGTTTCGAAACGTTAAAACACAGCGTCGGAATTGTAGTTCACACGCAGCTAACCATGGGTGAAACTACTGATGAGAAGGGGAGCTAGTAGCCAGCAGATCCGACCCACTTGCTTACAGCTGCACTAGGGTCGGACAGGCTTTCTATGTATAATGAGATACTGCGGAGCCGGTGTGAGGAACAGTGCATTCGGAAAGTATTCAGACCCCTTGACTTTTTCCACATTTTGTTATGTTCAGCCTTATTCTAAAATAGATTAAATAGTTTTTTCCCCCACATCAATCTACACACCCATAATGACAAAGCAAACACTGGTTTTAGAAATAGTTGTAAATGTATAAAAAATAAAAAAAGGAAATATAACATTTACATAAGTATTCAGACCTTTTACTCAGTACTTTGTTGAAGCACCTTTGGCAGCGATTACAGCCTCCAGTCTTGGGTATGACGCTACAAGCTTGGCACACCTGTATTTGGGGAGTTTCTCCCATTCTTCGCTGCAGATCCTCTCAAGCTCTGAGGTTGGATGGGGAGTGTCGCTGCACATCTATTTTCAGGTCTCTCCAGAGATGTTCGATCAGGTTCAAGTAAGGTTCTCTGGCTGGGCCACTCAAGGACATTCAGAGACTTGTCCCGAAGCCACTCCTGCGTTTCCTTGTCTGTGTTCATAGGGTTGTTGTCCTGTTGGAAGGTGAACCTTCGCCACAGTCTGAGGTCCTGAGCGCTCTGGAGCAGGTTTTCATCAAGGATCTCTCTGTACTTTGCTCCGTTCATCTTTCCCTCGCTCCTGACTAGTCTCCTAGTTCCTGCCGCTGAAAAACATCAACAGCATGATGCTGCCAACACCATGCTTCACCGTAGGGATGGTGCCAGGTTTCCTCCAGACGTGACGCTTGGCATTCAGGCCAAAAAGTTCAATCTTGTTTCTCATGGTCTGAGAGTCCTTTAGGTGCCGTTTGGCAATCTCCAAGCAGGCTGTCATGTGCTTTTTACTGAGGAGTTGCTTCCGTCCAGCCATTCTACCATAAAGGCCTGATAGGTGGAGTGTTGCAGAGATGGTTGTCCTTCCTGGAAGGTTCTCCCATCTCCACAGAGGAACTCTGGAGATCTGTCAGAGTGACCATCGGGTTCTTGGTCACCTCCCTGACCAAGGCCCTTCTCCCCCGATTGCTCAGTTTGGCCGGGCAGCCAGCTCTAGGAAGAGTCTTGATGGTTCTAAACTTCTTCCATTTAAGAATGATGGAGGCCACTGTGTTGTTGGGGACCTTCAATGCTGAATAAATGTTTTAGTACCCTTCCCCAGATGTGTGCCTCGACACAATCCTGTCTCGGAGCACTACGGACAATTCCTTTGACCTCATGGTCAAGGCTTGGTTTTTGCTCTGACATGCACTGTCAACTGTGGGACATTATATAGACAGGTGTGTGCCTTTCCAAATCATGTCCAATCAATTGAATTTACCACAGGTGGACTCCTATGAAGTTGTAGAAACATCTCAAGGATGATCAATGGAAACAGGATGCACCTGAGCTCAATTTCGAGTCTCATAGCAAAGGGTCTGAATACTTATGTAAATAAGGTATTACTGTTTTTTATTTTTAATAAATTAGCAAACAATTCTAAAAACCTGTTTTCACTTTGTTGTTACAGGGTATTGTGTGTAGATTGATGAGGGGGAAAAAGTATTTAATCAATTTTAGAATAAGGCTGTAACGTAACAAAATGTGGAAAAGGGGAAAGGGTCTGAATCCTTTCCAAAGGCACTTTAAATCCTGGATTGCTGATGCTATGTATTGGCCAATGAGAGGCTTTGAAGCCACTGGTCGGTCATATTGGCACTCCCCAGAAGAAGCAGTCCTCCGTAGGAATGAATGGAATTCTACTGTATTTCAATGTAATGTAATTTTAAGGACACAAGTATTTTCTTGTGGTGGGGACAGTGCCATTAGTACTTACAGAAAATCATACTTTAAGGACAATGTTTTTATATATTTTTTCATTTTTGTTTAGCGCACATAATATAATCTAAAAGTATGCATTATGGTGTCTGTAATATAATAAATGTGGCAAAAACAAATGTAGACATTAACAAATGCATTTTTATAGCTTCCCAATTATTTTTTGCAACGGTCCGGGAGTGCCAACATGGAGGCACGTGGCTTCAAAACAAATCATTGGTGTGCATTCTGTTTGAAGACGACCATTATGGGGACTATGCTGTCTTGAGCAATTGTTTTGGGTCAAATATGTTCAGAAGTTGTTTGTTTCTCTATATCAGTATTTGTTTATTCAAATTTGAAGGACTATTTATAGAAAGTTATGCCACTGCAGTAATATATTTTTTTTTTGCAGTTTATTCTGTGGTTGAAGAGATGTTGATGGCGGTCCAAGCAGTATATTGAACCCGTCCTCCATTGAGGTGATTGTCTTTTGGAAAAAGCACTGTAGCATTTTATAAAGTAAGAGCCATCCAGTGAAAGGAACTGAGATATTTAGACGTTACACTATGAAGACCCATACAAAAATATGAAACTTTATTTTGATAAGTAATCTCGCCCACCAGCCTGCTCTCTCTCTGCGCAGTAGCAATTCAGCGTAGGGACGAGGTTAGGAGTAATATCACAAATACACTTCTAATTTTCAACTGCAGAATGTTAGGGCTACACATTACAAAACAACCATCAAACCACTTAATACAAAATAGTCTGAAATGCACCCTAATTTCCAAAGACAAAATACTGTGAATTCATCAAATACTTTACAGTGCATTAAATAAAGGTCATTGATTCATATCAAGCACGTTGATACATCTCAAAATCCAGTACTAAATTATGATTATAAAGACTGTTGACTCTTGGGTGTCCATTCTAGACAGTGAGGCATGTATGCATCTGCTACAAGACCATGGTGCTTGCCTACGGAGCTGTGAGGGGAACGGCACCTCCGTACCTTCAGGCTCTGATCAGTCCCTACACCCAAACGAGGGCACTGCGTTCATCCACCTCTGGCCTGCTGGCTCCCCTACCTCTGCGGAAGCATAGTTCCCGCTCAGCCCAGTCAAAATTGTTCGCTGCTCTGGCACCCCAATGGTGGAACAAGCTCACTCACGACGCCAGGACAGCGGAGTCACTCACCACCTTCCGGAGACATTTGAAACCCCACCTCTTTAAGGAATACCTGGGATAGGATAAAGTAATCCTTCTACCCCCCCCCCCCCCCCTTTACTCCATTAATTTCTGTTGGGCACAAAATAATCTGAAACACAACCAAAACCAAAACCAAAACAAACAGCAAATGCATCCAACAAGTTTGTAGAGTCACAAGTTTGACGTAATCATTGCATGCTAAGAATATGGGACCAAATACAAAACTTTTGACTACTTTAATACAAATACAGTGCATTCGGAAAGTATTCAGACCCCTTGACTTTTTCCACTTTGTTACATTACAGCCTAATTCTAAAATTGATTAAATAAATAAAAATCCTCATCAATCTACACACAATACCCCGCAATGACAAAGTGAAAAGTTTTTTTTTTTGTTGCTAATTTATAAAAGAAATAAAAACAGAAATATCTTATTTACATAAGTATTCAGACACTTGCTATGAGACTTGAAATTGAGCTCGTGTGCATTCTGTTTCCATTGATCATCTTTGAGATGTTTCTACAACTTGATTGGAGTCCACCTGTGGTAAATTCAATTGATTGGACATGATTTGGAAAGGCACACACCTGTCTATATAAAGGTCCCACAGTTGACAGTGCATGTCAGACCAAAAACCAAGCCACGAGGTCGAAGGAATTGTCCGTAGAGCTCTGAGACAGGATTGTGTCGAGGCACAGATCTGGGGAAGGGTACCAACACATTTCTGCAGCATTGAAGGTCCCCAAGAACACAATGGCCTCCATCATACTTAAAAATGGAAGAAGTTTGGAACCACAAAGACTCTCCCTAGAGCTAGCCACCCGGCCAAACCGAGCAATTGAGGGAAAAGGGCCTTGGTCAGAAATGTGACCAAGAACCCGATGGTCACTCTGACAGAGCTCCAGAGTTCCTCTGTGGAGATGGGCGAACCTTCCAGAAGGACAACCATCTCTGCAGCACTCCACCAATCAGGCCTTTATGGTACAATGGCCAGACGGAAGCCACTCCTCAGTAAAAGGCACATGACAGTCTGCTTGGAGTTTGCCAAAAGGCCCCTAAAGGACTCTCAGACCATGAGAAACAAGATTCTCTGGTCTGATGAAACCAAGATTGAACTATTTGGCCTGAATGCCAAGCATAACGTCTGGAGGAAACCTGGCACTATCCCTACGGTGAAACATGGTGGTGGCAGCATCATGCTGTGGGGATGTTTTTCAGCGGCAGGGACTGGGAGACTAGTCAGGAGCGAGGGAAAGATTAACGGAGCAAAGTACAGAGAGATCCTTGATGAAAACCTGCTCCAGAGTGCTCAGGACCTCAGACTGGGGCGAAGGTTCACCTTCCAACAGGACAACGACCCTAAGCACACAGCCAAGACAACGCAGGAGTGGCTTTGGGACAAGTCTCTGAATGTCCTTGAGTGGCCCATCCAGAGCCCGGACTTGAACCCAATCGAACATCTCTAGAGACCTGAAAATAGCTGTGTAGCGACGCTCCCCATCCAACCTGACAAAAGCTTGAGAGGCTCTGCAGAGAAGAATGGGAGAAACTCCCCAAATACAGGTGTGCCAAGCTTGTAGCATCATACCCAAGAAGATGTAAGGCTGTAATCGCTGCCAAAGGTGCTTCAACAAAGTACTGAGTAAAGGGTCTGAATACTTATGTAAATGTGATATTTCAGTTTTTTGTTTTTAATAAATGTGCAAAAATGTCTACAAACCTGTTTTTGCTTTGTCATTATGCGGTAGTGTGTGTAGATTGATGAGAGGAAAAAACTATTTAAACAATTTTAGAATAAGACTAACATAACAAAATGTGGAAAAAGTAAAGGGGTCTGAATACTTTCCGAATGCACTGTTTACAGTGCTGTGAAAAGTATTTGCCCCCTTTCTGAATTTCTCTATTTTTGTGTATTTTTTATACTGAATGTTATCAGATCTTCATAACCAAAACCTAATATTAGACATACTTATTTTATTTGTTTAATTAACAAAGTTATGCAACACCCAATTCCCATGTGAAAAAGTAAGTGTCATTAATAACTGGTTGAGCCACCTTTAGCTGCAATGACTGCAACCACATGCGTCCTGTAGTTGTTGATCAGTCTCTCGCGTCGCTGTGGAGGAATGTTGGCCCACTCTTGAATGCGGAACTGCTTTAACTCAGCGACATTTGTGGTTTTTCAAGTCCTGCCACAACATCTTAATTGGGATTAGGTCTGGACTTTGACTAGGCTATTCCAAAACTTTAAATGTGTTGCTTTTTAACCATTTTCATGTAGACTTCTTTGTGTGTTTTGGATCATTGTCTTGCTGCATGACCCAGATGTGCTTCAGCTTCAAGTTCTCCTGTAGAATTCTCTGATACAGAGCAGAATTCATTGTCACCGTCTCAATTACTTTTGGAGCTCACGTTATGTATGAAAATACCCTAAAATAAAAAGGTCATATGTCACCTCATATACTCTCAAATCCAAAATGCTGGAGTATAGAGCTAAATTAAACGTTTTAGCTTCACTGTACACATAAATACATAGGGAAGTGTGTGTGCCTTTCTACAATATCTATTTACAGTAGCCTATCTACCTAACAGGAACCAGGTACATGTTTGAGCACTCACAAGTAGGTCACTCTTGGTTCCGACCAGGAAAACCGAACAGGAGCCAGGTTCATTCTCCTGCATGGCCTCCTCTAACCACTGCCTGCGAAAGATAAAATAGACATTTCATTTGAGAGATTTATCTTTGTATTGTGCTCGCTCTTGATTTTATCATCTATTAAATAAACCTACTGTGTGTGCTGCAGGGTCTTAATGTCTGCCATGTCAAACACTGTGATTATCACTGTAATAAAAAACATGCATGGCTTGGATACAGCAACAGTGAACCCCCCAGGGTTTCCATACTCTACTCTACAAAGACATTTCACTGGCTGTCTCGGTTTTCCCCAGAGCTCCTCTGTAGCATGCTGAAGCGATGCATTTGAATTCTTCCTGGCCATCTGTGTCCCAGCTACGTAGAGAAAGAAAATAAATGATCACCTGCATACAAGTAAAGAACTATAACGTCTCTAATCAAATAATAAAGCACAACATCAAACCAAAACATGACCCTCTCTCACATCTGAAGGGAGAATGGAGCTCCTGAGAGCTCAAACCTCTCAATCTCAAAGTCCACTCCTATGGTGGCCGTGTGGTTTCTGGTAAATACATCTTTGCAGAACCTGAAAGTGCAGCACAGAATATACAAGCATGTTAGGAGGCTGTTTACCACCTAAAAGGAAGAAGATATAGTAGCCAGGTCACAAGCTGAATACTTTACCGGTTGATTAGGCAGGTCTTGCCCACATTCAAATCACCAAAAAACGCTGCTTTGGACATTTTCAGTCTGTCCCATCTTCAAAGGAAATATTGAACATCTGAAACCACTGTTGCTTTTCCAGATAAATCCAATTTCAATCAATCAGTGAATCAGTCAGACTTTAATCAAACAATTCACCTAACCAGGCAACTCATCCCTAATGGCTGTCAGCGCTGTCTTTACAGGCAACCTTTGAGTATTCCAGTCCTCCATCTGCAGACAGGCCTGTGGAGTATAACACTGGAAACAGTAGCATCAACGTTAATACACATCACTCTCAATGACATGCAATCACACAGAAGAGTTTATGCATTGTTTGGTATCTGTAATGAAAACAATAATGCAGCACTGACTTTGATCTTGGTATGAGCTTCCATCTGACATGCTGAGGGCATTTTTTATTGTGTTCTATTTAAATACCAGCTGTCTATGAAGTCTTGCTGTTCCAGTTATTCTTGTTGACATTACTGTAAAAGCCCTTCTCATATCTAGCATTAAAATGTCACTCAAACTCCCCTGAACTTAACCTATTTTTGAAAAGGCGCCAAGAGAATGTGGGGAAAAGTATTCCTATGTAGCTAAATCATTGCATATTAGGAATATGTCTGTCTTGCCACATCCTCTGAAGCTTTTGCAGCCCTGGCAATTTACTTCTTCACTGCTTATTTTATTTGACAATTTAAAAATACAGAAAATGTTACACCAGGCAAAAGATACATATAACAAAATTGTCGAGGATACAAGAGACTTGTTTCTATTGTGTTCCTCTAATATATCTACTCAGAATACTGTCCTGAGGAAGGAGAGTTTAGGTGTCACTGTACATGTTGTGAGAACTCAGAGCTAAAAGCCTAAACAGCTGCAACTGACGGAGAGGCCTCCTTTGGTACAGTAGGTTATTATACAACATTAACATTAACTTATTAGTGCTGGTTTCAGAAATAGCCAGTTCTGTGATCCCACATACTCAATCAGACAACTGTAAGCCCCTGTGTGGATGTCACACGGTTTCAATAACTAGGAGCTCATTACTTGTGACTTTTAAAGACGGTATACCAGTGGCGTACCGCAGTTTCGAGATGCCCCCCGCAAGGTCTGAGCAAATTTCCTGTCATTCTGAAACTTTTTGCAATGACGTGTTCATATGCTATCTGGGGACGGGTGTGATCTCCAGGGTGCCCACAACACACACAAAAAAACGATTTATTGAATTCTCTTGCGGGGATTTGGGACCCCCAGAGCCCGTGGGCCCCCCAGTGCGACTTTCCAGAACCACTTAAACATTATGGTAGCTTTGAGTTGATCCAGATGGCCAGTTGGCTGGCAGCAGGCTGCTGGTGTGTGTTTAGGTACCTATGGGAATTTGGATATGACCCTGTCTCTGCTCACAGGTGATGGTAAGTGCATCATCCTGTACCTCGTCTCCTGCATTATGGTAAGGCTGTGTGGTGATCAACCTGTGAACGAGAATCCAGGCCATGACTACTGCAATGTACTGATTAGCTACACTATATATACAAAAGTATGTGGACACCCCTTCAAATTAGTGGATTTAGGTGAGGTGTATACAATTGAGCACACAGCCATGCAATCTCCATAGATAAACATTTGCAGTAGAATGGCCTTACTGAAGAGCTCAGTGACTTCCAACGTGGCACCGTCATAGGATGCCACCTTTCCAACAAGTCAGTTTGTCAAATTTCTGCCACGCTAGAGCTGCCCTGGTCAATTGTAAGTTCTGTTATTGTGAAGTGGAAACGGAGCAACAACGGCTCAGCCGTTAAGTGGTAGGCCACACAAGCTCACAGAATGGGACCGCCAAGTGATGAAACTCGTAAACATTGTCTGTCCTCGGTTGCAACACTCACTACCAAGTTCCAAACTGCCTCTGGAAGTAACGTCAGCACAATAACTGTTCATCGGGAGCTTCATGAAATGGGTTTGCATAGCCGAGCAGCCGCCCAAAAGCCTAAGATCACCATGTGCATTGCCAAGCGTCGGCTGGAGTGGTGTAAAGCTCGCCGCCATTGGACTCTGGAGGAGTGGAAATGCTTTCTCTGGAGTGATGAATCACGCTTCACCATCTGGCAGTCTGACAGACAAATCTGGGTTTGGCAGATGCTAGGAGAACGCTACCTGCCTGAATGCATAGTGCCAACTGTAGAGTTTGGTGGAGGAGGAATAATGGTGTGGGGCTGTTTATGGTTCAGGCTCCTTAGTTCCAGTGAAGGGAAATCTTAAAGCTACAGCATACAATGACATTCTAGACGATTTTGTGCTTCCAACTTTGTGGCAACAGTTTGGGGAAGGCTCTTTCCTGTTTCAGCATGACAATGCCCTTGTGCACAAAGTGAGGTCCATACAGAAATGGTTTGTTGAGATCGGTGTGGAAGAACTTGACCGGCCTGCACAGAGCCCTGACCTCAACTCCATCGAATACCTTTGGGATGAATTGGAACGCCGACTGCAAGCCAGGCCTAATCGCCCAACATCCGTGCCCGACCTCACTAATGCTCTTGTGGCTGAATGAAAGCAAGTCCCCGCAGCAATGTTCCAACATCGAGTGGAAAGTCTTCCCAGAAGAGTGAAGGCTGTTATAGCAACAAAGGGGGGACCAACTCCATATTAATGCCCATGATTTTATGAATGAGATGTTTGACGAGCAGGTGTCCACATACTTTTGGTCATGTAGTGTATATCAAAGATTGTCTATTATATTGACAAGGTATACAGGTGACCGCTCTGAAATACGTCTTCAAAGATGGAAGGCGGGAGGAGGTGAGAACAGGTGTGACCATTCTAGCCAACGAGAGTGCAGATACGTGTGTGAACAACAGGCCATAGAGATAGATAGAGGACTCATCTTTGTATCTGTGCCATTATACTGTCTGTGACAGCATGGGCTGTGCCATTGAGGCTATCTCCATTTTAAAGTAGTCCATTTTCTTCTTCTTCATTGGCTGATTGCTCCCAACTCATAGGAATCCCCACAAAGTTGACTACTTTAAAATGGTGGAAGCACTCAAAGGAAATGTCCATGCTAAAATAGGTTATATCCATGATGAGTCCTCTGTCTATTACAGCCGAAATGCCACGTGAGTCCATATATCAGTGCGTTCATAACAACTTAACCATTATGACAATTCTATTTGATCTAATTAGCCTCACGAGGCAAATTAGTAATTAAAATATTTTGACAATTCGACACTCATTGACCTCTATACAAAAACTCCTCACTTCGTGAGCTTATTTTCGTGAACAGATTTTGGGCGGAGTAAAACCTCTCGCTTCGCCTCTTCCTCTCTGGCTATATTAACTGACATGTGTGTAGATTCACGTGAAGGATGCACCCCCTTCTCTAAATGACAAAAACACTGCAGTACGGCTATTCCTAGCATTCGTATGTAGGCTATGCAGTGCTGTGCATGAATTAGGCTACATAAAGCTCTGAAAATTATAACATTTCTCAGATAAACAAAAAGAGTAACAGTCACGGATCATAAAGAACACTACGAAAAGTGGGGAATCTAGACTGGCGCGTGCAAGGACTGCTATGGAAGTTTAGAACACTATAGTGTCTACTATAGACCCAGTCTGTATTAGATAGAACATCGCAACAGATAGAACAATGAGCCAGATATTTCACCGGATGTATACAGTGGGGAAAAAAAGTATTTAGTCAGCCACCAATTGTGCAAGTTCTCCCACTTAAAAAGATGAGAGAGGCCTGTAATTTTCATCATAGGTACACGTCAACTATGACAGACAAAATTAGGAAAAAAAATCCAGAAAATCACATTGTAGGATTTTTTATGAATTTATTTGCAAATTATGGTGGAAAATAAGTATTTGGTCAATAACAAAAAGTTTCTCAATACTTTGTTATATACCCTTTGTTGGCAATGACACAGGTCAAACGTTTTCTGTAAGTCTTCACAAGGTTTTCACACACTGTTGCTGGTATTTTGGCCCATTCCTCCATGCAGATCTCCTCTAGAGCAGTGATGTTTTGGGGCTGTCGCTGGGCAACACGAACTTTCAACTCCCTCCAAAGACTTTCTATGGGGTTGAGATCTGGAGACTGGCTAGGCCACTCCAGGACCTTGAAATGCTTCTTACGAAGCCACTCCTTCGTTGCCCGGGCAGTGTGTTTGGGATCATTGTCATGCTGAAAGACCCAGCCACGTTTCATCTTCAATGCCCTTGCTGATGGAAGGAGGTTTTCACTCAAAATCTCACGATACGTGGCCCCATTCATTCTTTCCTTTACACGGATCAGTCGTCCTGGTCCCTTTGCAGAAAAACAGCCCCAAAGCATGATGTTTCCACCCCCATGCTTCACAGTAGGTATGGTGTTCTTTGGATGCAACTCCGCATTCTTTGTCCTCCAAACACGACGAGTTGAGTTTTTACCAAAAAGTTATATTTTGGTTTCATCTGACCATATGACATTCTCCCAATCCTCTTCTGGATCATCCAAATGCACTCTAGCAAACTTCAGACGGGCCTGGACATGTACTGGCTTAAGCAGGGGGACACGTCTAGCACTGCAGGATTTGAGTCCCTGGCGGCGTAGTGTGTTACTGATGGTAGGCTTTGTTACTTTGGTCCCAGCTCTCTGCAGGTCATTCACTAGGTCCCCCCGTGTGGTTCTGGGATTTTTGCTCACCGTTCTTGTGATCATTTTGACCCCACGGGGTGAGATCTTGCGTGGAGCCCCAGATCGAGGGAGATTATCAGTGGTCTTGTATGTCTTCCATTTCCTAATAATTGCTCCCACAGTTGATTTCTTCAAACCAAGCTGCTTACCTATTGCAGATTCAGTCTTCCCAGCCTGGTGCAGGTCTACAATGTTGTTTCTGGTGTCCTTTGACAGCTCTTTGGTCTTGGCCATAGTGGAGTTTGGTGTGTGACTGTTTGAGGTTGTGGACAGGTGTCTTTTATACTGATAACAAGTTCAAACAGGTGCCATTAATACAGGTAACGAGTGGAGGACAGAGGAGCCTCTTAAAGAAGAAGTTACAGGTCTGTGAGAGCCAGAAATCTTGCTTGTTTGTAGGTGACCAAATACTTATTTTCCACCATAATTTGCAAACAAATTCATTAAAAATCCTACAATGTGATTTTCTGGAGAGAAAAAATTCTCAATTTGTCTGTCATAGTTGACGTGTACCTATGATGAAAATTACAGGCCTCTCTCATCTTTTTAAGTGGGAGAACTTGCACAATTGGTGGCTGACTAAATACTTTTTTTCCCCACTGTAAATGTGAAGTGGACTACATTTTGTAGACTTTACCCTAAGCCAAAGTTTCAAAACATTGTGTCGTTTAGAAGGAGTGCAAGGGCAAATTGAGATATTGCACATGCACACTTCACAGAGTAGGCGTTCCCGAACAGAAATAATGAAAATAAATGCTAGAACGCGCCAATAGGATCTCACTAGCTCGTGCTTGGCTCTGCCCACCTCCTTGCTTGTTCTGCCCACTATGATTAATTTGCTCCCACTGGAAACGACAGGCTCTGGTCTATCTTGAGTTAGTTATAAAAACGTTGCGACCCTGCCCGCCTGTGGGGAAAACAACCTGTGGTTACCTAGGTTACCTTTGGCTCACAGCAAAAACTTGACCTTTTTCAAATGCTATTTTCTTGTTGTCTGCTTATTATAGACAATTACAAAACTACATTTAAATATGCATTATGCAGAAATCGCTCAGCCATTTCCTGGTTGCTAAAATTCTAATAGTTTACCTAATTTCAGTTTGTGACAAAACAAGCAAGTATAGTGTAGAGCAGTGGCTCCCATACTTTTTATAGTCCCATACCCCTTCAAACATTCAACCTCCAGCTGCGTACCCCCTCTAGCACCAGGGTCAGCGCACTCTCAAATGTTTTTTGCCATCATTGTAAGCCTGCCACACACACACTATACGATACGAGTTTGTCACAACCCGGCTCGTGGGAAGTGACAAAGAGCTCTTATAGGACCAGGGCACAAATAATAATAATAATAATCAATAATTTTGCTCTTTATTTAGCCATCTTACATATATAACCTTATTTGTTCATCAAAAATTGTGAATAACTCACCACAGGTTAATGAAAAGGGTGTGCTTGAAAGGATGCACAGAACTCTGCAATGTTGGGTTGTATTGGAGAGAATCTCAGTCTTAAATCATTTTCCACACACAGTCTGTGCCTGTATTTAGATTTGGCCTTGTAGGCCTCCCTGCACTTTGGAGACACTGAAAACCAGTTATAAGTCTCTTGTACCAAGTACTCCACACTACGGGGAATGGTGTCATTGGAAGCATGACTTACAGCAAGCTGCAGAGAGTGGCACACACAGCGAATAAGAACCAGATCTTTGAGGCCATACTCCTCCTTCAGCACTTTATGGACCCCATTGTTAATCCCCGTCATAAGAGGCATTGTCAGTCCCTATCCCCAGGAGTTTCTCTTTTTTAAGACAACACTTCGAGGAAAGCCACAACAGCACAGGCTATAGATTTGGCATCTCCTCCCTCCAACTCAACAAGCCCCAGAAATGTTGATACACTTGTCTGCTTGGTGTCACTAAAGTACCTTATCACAACCCCCAGGTACTTAGAAACACTTACATCCGTGGACTCATCGAGGAGGAGGCTGAAACGCTGGTCACCCACATCTTCGACCAACTTTTTCAGAAAGTATGGTGCTAGAACACCATTAATCATTTCTGTGCACTTTGAAGTGGGTAGCAGCAGTGGAGTCTGAGAAAGCAGCTCTACATGCTTCTCCAATGTGATCACATGCCAGCATGGAACAGTGGTCAGTGATAGCTAATGCCATGGTGGCCTCAGATTTTTTGCAGAGTCAATTTTTTAAACCATAAATGGCAGCTTGTTTTGCGTGGAACTGTTATAAGGCTTTGCCTTTTGAGTATGTTTTTGAGTTGTCATGTGTTTTTTTACATCACTAAGTTTGGCGTAGAAATCAGCCTTACAATACAGGCAGTATGCCCGTGTATCATCTCCAATAAACGGCTTCAACCAGCCTTTGAATTCAGGGTTTGATTCCCACTCCTTTCTGTATTTTTGAGTGTACAGTTTAGACTGAGACATGAAGGAGCTAGCCAGCTAGATGTTTAGCTTATGTCACAGAGAGGCACACACACGGTGGACGAGGTGAGTAAGTGACTGAGGCTGTGTGAGTAAAATGCAGTGATTTATTTTAGACAAAGAACATTTTACATTTACATCCCGCCCTGAATGTAAGCCAGGGTGGGATCAGCCAGCGGCCGCTTCCCACATGCGCTATTCATTTGCTGTCTGGACGCGAAGGGGTGAACATCTCCTGCTCTGACTGCAGCTGGGAGGGACTGCTGCGCGAGGACTGGGCCGCCTGTGAGCGCATTGGGACGGGGGTGGGGCCCATGGCAGCACCCGCTGCTCGTTGAGAAGAGTTAGAACGATACGTGCTTTCACGTCAGTCTCCAAAAGTCTCCAATAACACCAGAAAAAGTCGCTAGAGTTGTTGCTAGTCGATTTTTTGAAAATGTGTCGCTAGAGGGGTCTGAATACTCGCTAAATATAGCGACAAAGCTGCCTTACTTTTTTTAAACCATTTATCCATTTTCGAGCAAACGTAATGAGCAGCAGCTACGTTTGGCTACATACGGACCGTTAGTAGAATTCCCGCGAGAGAGTAACGGTTAATGTGATTGATGTTAATTATTTGACATTGTGTTGTTATTTCGCTGAACTCTAGATGGTTTAATTATATTTTTGGTATTGAAACGAGGCTACTCAGGTGAGAAAAAAACATCACCCAAATGTATAGCCACGTTGGAAAATCTAAATGGACTGTTTGAAAATGTGATTCACATTTTTTATTTTGCGTAGTTTGGGAATAGACGGTTTAGAGAATCATTGTACCATCTAAACCATTGTTAAATATATTTTCCATAACCACAAATATTGTATTTTCAGCTGTTTAAAGCTTGTGTACAAAAAAACGAATGTAAAAGACGCAAAAATGAAACTTACGAATGGGAAGCCTAGAAATAGCGCCCATAGAACAGATCTACCACTTCTTATACTTTTTTTTATTTAACCAGGTAAGCCAGTTGAGAACAAGTTCTCATTTCATGCTCTACAACATTCGGAGAGTACGACCCTGCCTTACACAGGAAGCGGCACAGGTCCTAATCCAGGCACTTGTCATCTCCCGTCTGGATTACTGCAACTCGCTGTTGGCTGGGCTCCCTGCCTGTGCCATTAAGCCCCTACAACTCATCCAGAATGCCGCAGCCCGTCTGGTGTTCAACCTTCCCATGTTCTCTCACGTCACCCCGCTCCTCCGCACACTCCACTGGCTTCCAGTTGAAACTCGCATCTGCTACAAGACCATGGTGCTTGCCTACGGAGCTGTGAGGGGAACGGCACCTCCGTACCTTCAGGCTCTGATCAGTCCCTACACCCAAACGAGGGCACTGCGTTCATCCACCTCTGGCCTGCTGGCTCCCCTACCTCTGCGGAAGCATAGTTCCCGCTCATTCCAGTCAAAACTGTTCGCTGCCCTGGCACCCCAATGGTGGAACAAGCTCCCTCACGACGCCAGGACAGTGGAGTCACTCACCACCTTCCGGAGACATTTGAAACCCCACCTCTTTAAGGAATACCTGGGATAGGATAAAGTAATCCTTCTACCCCCCCCCCCCTTACTCCAACCCCCCCCCACCCCCAAAAAATAAAAAAATAAAAAAAAAATATATATACACATTGTAAAGTGGTTATCCCACTGGCTATAAGGTGAATGCACCTATTTGTAAGTCGCTCTGGATAAGAGTGACTGCTAAATGACGTAAAAATTTACAACAGCGACCTGGCCAAGATAAAGCAAAGCAGTGCGATAAAAACAACACAGAGTTCCATATGGGGTAAAACAAAACAAAGTCAAAAATACAACAGAAAATATATACAGTGGGGAGAACATGTATTTGATACACTGCCGATTTTGCAGGTTTTCCTACTTACAAAGCATGTAGAGGTCTGTAATATTTATCATAGGTACACTTCAACTGTGAGAGACGGAATCTAAAACAAAAATCCAGAAAAATCACATGATTTTTAAGTAATTAATTTACATTTTATTGCATGACATAAGTATTTGATCACCTACCAAACAATAAGAATTCCGGCTCTCACAGACCTGTTAGTTTTTCTTTAAGAAGCCCTCCTGTTCTCCACTCATTACCTGTATTAACTGCACCTGTTTGAACTCGTTACCTGTATAAAAGACACCTGTCCACACACTCAATCAAACAGACTCCAACCTCTCAACAATGGCCAAGACCAGAGAGCTGTGTAAGGACATCAGGGATAAAATTGTAGACCTGCACAAGGCTGGGATGGGCTACAGGACAATAGGCAAGCAGCTTGGTGAGAAGGCAACAACTGTTGGCGCAATTATTAGAAAATGGAAGAAGTTCAAGATGACGGTCAATCACCCTCGGTCTGGGGCTCCATGCAAGATCTCACCTCGTGGGGCATCAATGATCATGAGGAAGGTGAGGGATCAGCCCAGAACTACACGGCAGGACCTGGTCAATGACCTGAAGAGAGCTGGGACCACAGTCTCAAAGAAAACCATTAGTAACACACTACGCCGTCATGGATTAAAATCCTGCAGCGCACGCAAGGTCCCCCTGCTCAAGCCAGCGCATGTCCAGGCCCATCTGAAGTTTGCCAGTGACCATCTGGATGATCCAGAGGAGGAATGGGAGAAGGTCATGTGGTCTGATGAGACAAAAATAGAGCTTTTTGGTCTAAACTCCACTCGCCGTGTTTGGAGGAAGAAGAAGGCTGAGTACAACCCCAAGAACACCATCCCAACCGTGAAGCATGGAGGTGGAAACATCATTCTTTGGGGATGCTTTTCTGCAAAGGAGACAGGACGACTGCACCGTATTGAGGGGAGGATGGATGGGGCCATGTATTGCGAGATCTTGGCCAACAACCTCCTTCCCTCAGTAAGAGCATTGAAGATGGGTCGTGGCTGGGTCTTCCAGCATGACAACGACTCGAAACACACAGCCAGGGCAACTAAGGAGTGGCTCCGTAAGAAACATCTCAAGGTCCTGGAGTGGCCTAGCCAGTCTCCAGACCTGAACCCAATAGAAAATCTTTGGAGGGAGCTGAAAGTCCGTATTGCCCAGCGACAGCCCCGAAACCTGAAGGATCTGGAGAAGGTCTGTATGGAGGAGTGGGCCAAAATCCCTGCTGCAGTGTGTGCAAACCTGGCCAAGACCTACAGGAAACGTATGATCTCTGTAATTGCAAACAAAGGTTTCTGTACCAAATATTAAGTTCTGCTTTTCTGATGTATCAAATACTTATGTCATGCAATAAAATGCAAATTTGGGATGACCAGTGAGATATACCTGCTGGAGCTCATACTACGGATGGGTGTTGCTATGGTGACCAATGAGCTAAGATAAGGCGGGGATTTGCCTAGCAGTGATTTATAGATGGCCTGGAGCCAATGGGTTTGGCGACGAATATGTAGTGAGGACCAGCCAACAAGAGCGTACAGGTCACAGTGGTGGGTAGTATATGGGGCTTTGGTGACAAAACGGATGGCACTGTGATAGACTACGTCCAATTTGCTGAGTAGAGTGTTTGGAGGCTATTTTGTAAATGACATCACCGAAGTCAAGGATCGGTAGGATAGTCAGTTTTACGAGGGCATGTTTGGCAGCATGAGTGAAGGAGGCTTTGTTGCGAAATAGGAAGCCGATTCTAGATTTAACTTTGGATTGGAGATGCTTAATGTGAGTCTGGAAGGAGAGTTTACAGTCTAACCAGACACCTAGGTATTTGTAGTTGTCCACATACTCTAGGTCAGACCCGTCGGGAGTAGTGATTCTAGTCGGGTGGGCGGGTGCCAGCAGCGTTCGATTGAAGAGCATGCATTTAGTTTTACTAGTGTTTAAGAGCAGTTGGAGGCTACTGAAGGAGTGTTGTATGGCATTGAAGCTTGTTTGGAGGTTTGTTAACACAGTGTCCAATGAAGGGCCAGATGTATACAAAATGGTGTCGTCTGCGTAGAGGTGGATCTGAGAGTCACCAGCAGCAAGAGTGACATCATTGATATACACGGAGAAAAGAGTCGGCCCAAGAATTGAACCCTGTGTCACGCCCATAGAGACTGCCATAGGACCAGACAACAGGCCCTCCGATTTGACACATTGAACTCTGAGAAGTAGTTGGTGAACCAGGCGAGGCAGTCATTTGAGAAACCAAGGCTATTTAGTCTGCCAATAAGAATGCGGTGGTTGACAGAGTCGAAAGCCTTGGCCAGGTCGATGAAGACGGCTGCACAGTACTGTCTATTATCGCGGTTGGCCATAATATCGTTTAAGACCTTGAGCGTGGCTGAGGTGCACCCATGCCCAGCTTGGAAACCGGATTGCAAAGCAGAGAAGGTACGGTGGGATTCAAAATGGTCGGTGATCTGTTTGTTAACTTGGCTTTCAAAAACTTTAGAAGGGCAGGATGGATATAGGTCTGTAACAGTTTGGATCTAGAGTGTCACCCCCTTTGAAGAGGGGGATGACCGCAGCAGCTTTCCAATCTCTGGGGATCTCAGACGTTACGAAAGAGAGGTTGAACAGGCTAGTAATAGAGTTTGCGACAATTTTGGCGGCTAGTTTTAGAAAGAAAGGGTCCAGATTGTCTAGCCCAGATGATTTGTAGGGGTCCAGATTTTGCAGCTCTTTCAGAACATCAGCTGTCTGAATTTGTGTGAAGGAGAAGCGGGGGGGCATGGGCAAGTTGCAGCGGAGGGTGCAGAGCTGGTGGCCGGGGTAGTGGTAGCCAGGTGGAAAGCATGGCCAGCCGTAGCAAAATGCTTGTTGAAATTCTCGATTATTGTAGATTTATCGGTGGTGATAGTGTTTCCTAGCCTCAGTGCAGTGGGCAGCTGGGAGGAGGTGCTCTTATTCTCCATGGACTTTACAGTGTCCCAAAACGTTTTGGAGTTAGTGCTACAGGATGCAAATTTCTGTTTGAAAAAGCTAGCCTTTGCTTTCCTAACTGCTTGTGTATATTGGTCCCTAACTTCCCTGAAAAGTTGCATATCGCTGGGGCTATTCGATGCTAATGCAGTACGCCACAGGATGTTCTTGTGCTGGTCAAGGGCAGTCAAGTCTGAGGAGAACCAGGGGCTATATCTGTTCTTAGTTCTGTATTTTTTTAATGGGGCATGTTTATTTAAGATTGAGAGGAAATTACTTTTAAAGAACAACCAGGCATCCTCTACTGACAGAATGAGATCGATATCCATCCAGGATACCTGGGCCAGGTCAATTAGGAAGGCCTGCTCGCTAAAGTGTTTTAGGGAGCGTTTGACAGTGATGAGGGGTGGTCATTTGACCGCGGACCCGTTATGGAAGCAGGCAATAAGGCAGTGATCGCTGATATCCTGGTTGAAGACAGCGGAGGTGTATTTAGAGGGTAAGTTAGTCAGCATGATATCTATGACCCTACATCCATGTTTACGGATGTAGGGTTGTACCTGGTAGGTTCGTTGATTATTTGTGTGAGATTGAGGACATCTAGTTTGGATTGTAGGATGGCTGGGGTGTTAAGCATATCCCAATTTAGGTCACCAAGCAGTACAAACTCTGAGGATAAATGGGGGGCAATCAATTCACATATGGTGTCCAGGGCACAGCTTGGGGCTGAGGGGGGTCTGTAGCAAGCGGCAACAGTGAGATACTTATTTCTGGAAAGGTGGATTTTTAGAAGTAGAAGCTCAAACTGTTTGGGCACAGACCTGGATAGTATGATAGAGCTCTGCAGGCTAACTCCACCCCCTTTGGCAGTTCTATCTAGACGGAAAATGTTGTAGTTGGGGATGGAAATCTCAGAATTTTTGGTGGCCTTCCTAAGCCAGGATTCAGACACTGCTAGAACATCAGGGTTGGCGGAGTGTGCTAACGCAGTGAATAACTCAAACTTAGGAAGGAGGCTTCTGATGTTAACGTGCAGAAAACCAAGGCTTTTATGGTTACTGAAGTCAACAAATGATAGCTCCTGGGGAGTAGGAGTGATACTGGGGGCTGCAGGGCCTGGGTTAGCCTCTACATCACCAGAGGAACAGAGGAGGACTAGAATAAGGATACGGCTAAAGGCTTTAAGAACTGGTATTCTAGTGCGTTGGGTACAGAGAATAAAGGGGGCAGATTCCTGGGCATTGTAGAAAAGATTCAGGGCATTATGTACAGACAAGGATATGGAAGGATATGAGTACAGTGGAGGTAAACCTAAGCGTTGGGTAACAATGAAAGAGATAGCATCACTGGAGGCACTGATTGAGCCGGTCTCAGCGTGTATGGGGGGTGGAACAAAGGAACTATTTGAGGCAGTTTGAGAGTGACTTGGGGTTCTACAGTGAAATTGTATAATAAGAACTAACTGGAACAGCAATAGGCAAGGCATATTGACATGGGAGAGAGGCATAAAGCAATCACAGGTGTTATTAGAGAGAGCTAAGACAACAACTGGTAATGGCGATAAAGTTTGGGCTGAGGCTAAACAGATAAACAGGACAGGGTACCGTGTAAAGGAACAGTCCAGCAGGCATCTGGAGTGATCATAAGGTCCAGTGAACAGCAATATGTGAGTCCGAGAGCAGTTCGAATTGGTACTACAGGACAGCGATCAGGAAGCACGGCTGTCGTTTGCGTGTGCTAGCGGGCCGGGGCTAGCAGATGGATCTTCGTGGTCGTCGCAACGGGAACCCTGTTGAAACCACAGACGATTACGTCGGCAGACCAGTCGTGATGGATCGGCGGGGCTCCGTGTCGACTCTAGGAGGTCCCGTCTGGTTGACAGAGAGGTAGATAGCCGGGAGATGTGCCTGACTCAAGGCTAGCTCAAGGCTGATTAGCCAACAACAACGTTCATTTGGTTGCAGCTAGCTAGTTGCGATTATCCAGTGTTAAAGGTCCAGTGATTCAGTGATTCCGGCAGAAAATCAGATAACGCGCTGTGCAGACAGTGCAGACTGGCCGATAATAGTCCAGGCTAGAGCTGGCTGGTAGGTAGTGCAGGCCACGGACAATGGTGAAAAACCGCTAACGGTGGCTAATAGCAAGTAGCTAGTTAGCTGGCTACTCCCGTCCGGTAGACAGAGAGGTAGATAGCCGGGATATGGGCCTGCTCGAGGCTAGCTCGAGGCTAACTGATGCTTGCTTCGGGGGCAGTGGTGATTAGCCTACAGTAACATCCATTCGACATCCATTCGGTTGCGGCTAGCTAGTTGCGATCCGGTGTTAAGGTCCAGTGATTCAGTTATTCCGGCAGAAAATCCAATGTTCTGGGTGAAAACCGCTAATGGTGGCTAATAGCAAGTAGCTAGTTAGCTGGCTGGCTATTTACAACTGGAGATTCTAGATAAAGGTGAGTAAATAATAGAATCCGTTCTACATTGAGTGAGGCGGGTTGCAGGAAAGTATATTTAGTAGAAGGATGAAAAGTGTGATAGGGAAATATATACGTAAAATAAAAATAAAAAATAACCAAAAACAGGCTATTTACATGGACACACAAGAGAATGCTACGCCATCTTGGAAATGGCTTTCAATGAGAATGACAGATCTATAACACATATTTCTATGTGCATTTGGTCGGGTCACCCAAAAAGTTACATATTGCAGCTTTAAGAAAAGTACAACATGTTCTAAAGATTATTTTGCAACATTGCCTGCTCCCTAGCGTTCTCACTACTTAGAAAAACGTAATATTGTAGGGCTTCTCTCATGCCCCTTTTCATGATGAAGCTAGCAGCCACTTGAGAGTCAGCGCTAGCAAGCTACCGACTGGAACATAGCTAGCCAAGACCAACAACACAAACAAATGGACTATACAACTACAAGTAGTGAGTGGAGTTAAACGGACTGTACTAAACTAGTTAAATGTCTTACCTGTGATGAAATGTTTTCCACACACATAGCTACATGTAGCCTTGGACACCGCATCTCCACATTTCCCACACCGAATAGCCTGATGCCACATGGGGGTGCTGCTATTTTTGCCGGCACTGGTGCTTCATAGGTTATGCCAGTCCGCTAATACAGGACTATTAAAGGGCCAGTGCACTACTTTTGTGCAACCTTTTTTGAAAACCTTTTTTTAAATTCAGAAGTACCCTTACTTCCCGCGGCTATGTCTAGTTGGTCAGAAAAGTATGGTAAGTTACAGAGTGAGTGTCTTTGATAACTGCCTAGTTAGCCAGCTAAGTGCTAGATAATTAACTAACTGCAATTATCATAAACCATTATTATCTAGCTAACTACATATCTGTCAGATGTAAAGTAAGCAGGATTGTGGCATGTCAGAAATGTTGTCTAGCTAGCTCACATTATCTAGATCACGCTAGCTAGCTAGCGAGCTAATGCATACAGATGTAACTCGGAGGTGAAGCCTACTTTCTGAATTAAGCAATAGTTGATACTTCTAGAATTAATAGGGTTGTCATATTTTTCAAGCAATGTGGGTGGTCCACTGCGACAACCATGGGTCACCCGGCCGCTCAGCCTGTCCGCCAGGGTCTGCCGAGGTACACCATGCACCTTGGTAGATAAGAAAATAAAACTGTTACTAGCAGATAAAATTCACATACACATGGTAATCTCCTAAAAACAAAAGATGCCTAACCTTGGCAGCCTGGCGGATAGCCATCCCTGCCCCGCAGTCCTCCATGGCATGGAACATGTCCACCTCACTCCACTGCTTCCTCTTGACTTTCTCCATGCTGTGGTGTTAATACATGTAGCTAAATAACTTGGCATACTATACACATTTTAGAAAGATAACTCAATCTGAATATGTATAAACATTTACATTTCAAAGCTAAGGCATTGAAAGGTGATGAAAGTTTTCACAATAACTGACAGTGTACCCACGTTTTTTGTTTGATGTTATCTGTAATGAAAATGAGTGTCCCAATTAGTGTAATATTGATGCATACATTGTACCATTTGACTAAATACTGCCTCTATGTAGCTGTTGTAAGATGAAACATAGCCAACAGTGATAGGTGTCAAATAGTTCATGGTTCAAAGTTCCAAATACATTTTTGCAGATTGTGCAAAACGCCTCTGTCAGAGGACTCCAATTTTGATACGGTAAAGCTTGACAACATGCAGCTGTTTTCGTGATATGTATTATCTAACGCTTACAATTTCTTTCCTTTTTGCTTACTTAGCAGTTCTATTAACATTTAGCAACTAAGCTAGCAACATTAGAAAATCCGTTAGCTATATTTCAGAGGTAAAAAGTTGGATATTAAATGTTGTGTGGTCTGTCGCGCAGTCAAATTTTACAATATGCAGCGTGTTCCACAAAATGTGTACATGTATAACTTTTTTGAAAACGCTCAAAACCTAACTTAACTTACATAAATTGCACTGAAAATCGGTGGTCAGCTAGCTAGAAGGGTGTCGTTAGTCGCAAAACTCACCGTTATTTTCCAGTCCATTTAAATGTTGAGCTCGAGGTGATTTAGTCCTCCAACCGCTAGAGAGTGTCCGAGGTTAGGGGGTGTCCGATGTTTGGGGAAAATTAGCTAGCTAGCTAGCTACCTAGGCTAATCACCCTATTTTAAGCAATTTGGCTGCAAAATTATCCCGGCCTCACAGGCTGCATCTGGCTAAACTAGCAGCTAACTATAGTCAAATAAGGAGCATGTTGTCATTGATGTCATGATGGAATAAGTCGAGGTTGCAATTGTTAGTGAAATGATACGTGGTGCCATATTATAAATAATAGCTTATCTATAAATTCACATGGATGCCATGTCATTTGTCATAACCATTATCACAAAATGGCGTGCATATTTTTTATCAGCCCTGTTGTGTTTCCACTAGCTACCACAACCACAAAGTCAATTGGCCAAATCATAAGAAATCATGAAAACAAACTGTTGCTTTTTGGTCTTAATTTAAGGTTAGGTATAAGGTTATCAGTGTGCTTAGGTTAGGCTTAGGTTTAAAATCAGATTTTAAGAAGAGAAATTGGAGAAATAGGCGGGATGTATGACTTTGTGGCTGTGGTAACTAGTGATGACCGCTCATTTACAGGCATGAATCATTCATCCAGGTTGAGGCTTGCTATCAGCAGGAACATTGAGCACTCCGTGCCAGTAAGTCATTATATAATTTTTTCCTTTGCATTATGCCATTTCAAGAACTAACACTACACTCATATACAGTGAGGGAAAAAAGTATTTGATCCCCTGCTGATTTTGTACGTTTGCCCACTGACAAAGAAATGATCAGTCTATAATTTTAATGGTAGGTTTATTTGAACAGTGAGAGACAGAATAACAACATAAAAATCCAGAAAAACGCATGTCAAAAATGTTATAAATTGATTTGCATTTTAATGAGGGAAATAAGTATTTGACCCCCTCTCAATCAGAAAGATTTCTGGCTCCCAGGTATCTTTTATACAGGTAACGAGCTGAGATTAGGAGCACACTCTTAAAGGGAGTGCTCCTAATCTCAGTGTGTTACCTGTATAAAAGACACCTGTCCACAGAAGCAATCAATCAATCAGATTCCAAACTATCCACCATGGCCAAGACCAAAGAGCTCTCCAAGGATATCAGGGACAAGATTGTAGACCTACTCAAGGCTGGAATGGGCTACAAGACCATCGCCAAGCAGTTTGGTGAGAAGGTGACAATAGTTGGTGCGATTATTCGCAAATGGAAGAAACACAAAATAACTGTCAATCTCCCTCGGCCTGGGGCTCCATGCAAGATCTCACCTTGTGGAGTTGCAATGATCATGAGAACGGTGAGGAATCAGCCCAGAACTACACGGGAGGATCTTGTCAATGATCTCAAGGCAGCTGGGACCATAGTCACCAAGAAAACAATTGGTAACACACTACGCCGTGAAGGACTGAAATCCTGCAGCGCCCGCAAGGTCCCCCTGCTCAAGAAAGCACATATACAGGGCCGTCTGAAGTTTGCCAATGAACATCTGAATGATTCAGAGGAGAACTGGGTGAAAGTGTTGTGGTCAGATGAGACCAAAATTGAGCTCTTTGGTATCAACTCAACTCGCCGTGTTTGGAGGAGGAGGAATGCTACCTATGACCCCCAAGAACACCATCCCCACCATCAAACATGGAGGTGGAAACATTATGCTTTGGGTGTGTTTTTCTGCTAAGGGGACAGGACAACTTCACCGCATCAAAGGGACGATGGACGGGGCCATGTACCGTCAAATCTTGGGTGAGAACCTCCTTCCCTCAGCCAGGGCATTGAAAATGGGTCGTGGATGGGTATTCCAGCATGACAATGACCCAAAACACACGGCCAAGGCAACAAAGGAGTGGCTCAAGAAGAAGCACATTAAGGTCCTGGAGTGGCCTAGCCAGTCTTAGAAATAGAACATCTGTGGAGGGAGCTGAAGGTTCGAGTTGCCAAACGTCAGCCTCGAAACCTTAATGACTTGGAGAAGATCTGCAAAGAGGAGTGGGACAAAATCCCTCCTGAGATGTGTGCAAACCTGGTGGCCAACTACAAGAAACGTCTGACCTCTGTGATTGCCAACAAGGGTTTTGCCACCAAGTACTAAGTCATGTTTTGCAGAGGGGTCAAATACTTATTTCCCTCATTAAAATGCAAATCAATTCATAACATTTTTGACATGTGTTTTTCTGGATTTTGTTGTTGTTATTCTGTCTCTCACTGTTCAAATAAACCTACCATTAAAATGATAGACTGATAATTTCTTTGTCAGTGGGCAAACGTACAAAATCAGCAGGGGATCAAATACTTTTTTCCCTCACTGTAAGAAGTGGAGAAGCCCTTTGCACCATACAACGGTCTACTCCTGGAGTAACTCCGTCATAGAGACTGCGATTAGAGGGCTAGGCAGGAGGCCCAGGGCCAGTGGTAGGTCATGGGGTGAGGGCACTCTCTTTCAAGCACACTCACTACCTCTATCCATCTCTCTCTAGGTGCTACAGAGACAGACTGGTCCAAGGACCTCTGGAGCCTTCTGACCAACTACCTGCGATCTCTCCAGAGCACAGAGAAGTAAGGTCCACTCATAATGGTATACTATGGCAATCTGCTTGTGTGATGCTAGCATATTATCCAGGGCCAATGGTTGGATTGGATTTACTGTACTCACTCCAACTCATGCTCTCTCCTCCCTGTAAAAGTCTCCCAGACTTTTATCAAAACTAACATGTGTCCATTCCCTTTCCTCCAGGTGAGTCTTTTGGGCTATGGAACTCTAGAGCAGCAAATCAATAAACCTGCCACCCTGTTGTCAGCTATCCGCAGACTTTCAACGGCCACATTTTGGGGATGACCAAATGCAATAGTTTTGTATAAACAACTCATTAAAATTGATTTGTTTTTAATAACTTTTTCATAGCATGTTTGTCATGTTGGTCTTCACATTTTTACTAACTTCTGTGATAACTTAAACATCCAGACAAATACACTTAGAGTTTATGATTTAAAAGGTCTAAAATAAATGCCTAAAAAGTCTCAAGTCTACAGTAAATACATTTGTATTAATGTATATCATACAGGTGTCTCAACTATATCCCAGACAAGATTAAAGAATGGGACAAAGTGAATATAAGTCGGCGCTTGCGTCCGTAGCAGTTTGTATGAATTTGAGTGGTGACATACAATACATGTTGACAGAATGGCTGCAAGACAGAGAGACTGTTACTTTACTCCCAGGTAAGGGCCTTGCTTCCGGAACCACTGAAGACCCCAGTATTCAGTCAGGAAGCTTGAAGAAGATGGGTGTCACCATCCAAGTCCATGTCACATTATGGAGTGGCCTGATAGGGAGATGACAAATACATGATGTACCTTTCATCACCAAAGCCATGTTCACTGCACATGTTGCTGAACAATTCAACCCTTTTGTTAGTGGCATTGATATGGAAATGCACATTAAAATATTAAGTTCATAAGCATTGACTGTAATACCTTTAGGTCCTATGCCATGGCCATCTCAGTCACCCGATCTCAACCCATTAGCAGATGTGCATAAATATGGCGGCACCCATGCAGCTATCACACATTCCTTGTTTTGCTAGTTTGCTTTACTGTACATTGATCTCCGTTAGTCTTTTTTTGTATGGTCATTAGCAGAGTATACATGATCCCAATTTTTACTTCAAGACACCAACAATTTGAAAAAACGAAAAGTCGATTATGCTTATTTAGTGGCGCATTAAACCATATCGCAAACCGTAGTTAACAAAACTCATTGGATAGTGCTAAAACAATGACATGTCTGAATTCTGCCATCTTTATGCATGTTCGCCATTGAACAGCGTTTTCCACCACCATCAACAAAACACCAAATTATGTAATTTCTCGTGGAAGAATGGTGTCGCATCCCTCCAATAGAGTTCAAGACACTTGTAAAATCTATGCCAAGGTGCATTGAAGCTGTTCTGGCTCGTGGTGGCGCAACAATACCCTATTAAGACACTTTATGTTCATGTTTCCTTTATTTTGGCAGTTACCTGTATATCTAGTGCATATGGCCATTCCAATCAACAAAATGTTTTGGATGTTCCCGTAGCTAGAATCATGCAGAATTCTAAATCACAATGCAGCTCTTTTTTTTTATCTCAACATCAAATCATTTCTGGGTAACAATTAAATCTGCAATATGTAACTTTTTGGGTGACCTGACCAAATTCACATAGAAATGTGAGTTATTGATCTGTCATTCTCATTGAAAGCAAGTCTAAGAAGCGGTAGATCTGTTCTATGTGCACTATTTCTATGCTTCCCTATCTTAAGTTTTGTTTTTGCACCTTTTACTTTCGGTTTTATACAGCAGCTTCAAACAGCTGAAAATACAATATTTTGTATTATGGAAAATATATTTCACAGCGGTTTAGAATGGACAGTGATTCTCTACACTGTACTTCCTTGTTTTGTCACATAAACTGAAATTAGGCAAACTATTAGAATTTTAGCAACCAGGAAATGGCGGAGCGATTTATGCATAGTGCACTTTTAAGTACCTTACTGTGATTTTCTTCAATTAAAATGGTCAAAAATAATAAAAAATTGCTTCTTATTAAAAGGGCAATTTCTCAATGAACAATTTTTGCTAGGACTCTCTGGGAGTGGTCTGAGTGGGGAGGGGAAACTGAAAGTTAGCTGTTATTGGCAGAGAGGTTTGGAACTCTCTTTTTTATTGGTCTATTAACAAATTTACCGCATGGTGATGTCACCATCGAAGGCCAAAACTCCATCCCACCAAAACAGGCTGAAATTTCAGGTAGTCTTTTCAAACAGCTCTTACACTTAAAGGGCAATATCATAATTTTCACAATTTCACAGTATTCCAACCTCATAGTGTGGAAATATATATGAAACACAGGAAAATCACGTTTTTGACTGCACTGGGCCTTTAAGGAGTGCAGGTGAGGCTACCAAGGCTACCATTGTTATCTTCAGAGGTAGACTCGCTCTGGCAGCCAAAACAGCCAAAAACTCAATCTAAACGTGAATCGATTCTCAATTGGAATACGGTTCTAGAAACAGCGTCGGGGGCTCTTAACAAAAGTCCCCTGGGAAAAGATACCTTCATCAACAGGCGCAAAAGGCAGGTAGCTTCTATGAATGGGGTATAGGGCTGTGTGCAACCAGCTACAGTCTATTCCATCTATGCAATGATGAGGAATCCTGGAAAGTTACAGTAATGAAACTGAAGTATGTGTTTGGTTTTGTTACTAGTATTATGCACTTTTATTCTCCAGTAATAACAGTGGTCCCACTCTTTCTTCTCTAGTTAGTATGGTTGAACACACAAGCTCTCAAAAGGATACAGAGAAAAATGAATTTGATGGCCATGTTACTGCAGATGATTCTCTCTGTGTGATGGAAGTGAATAAGACCAATCATTGAAATGATCGATAGCTCTAGAGGCTTAATTCCCCTCTCTCATTAAGAATTGATTGGCTATAGAGAGTCACGCATCAGCTGGAAAACACTCAGGGGGAGACATGTAGAGGCCTCACTGCTTAAGCACTGTTTCTGAGTGGGCAATTATCTGGCTGGTGGGGGGTGGGCAATGTTAGATACATTTATGAAATAATATCCCACCTCTGTTCTCAGACAGGTGTCTTCTCAGTATGCTGTGAATCTCACTGCTGCTGCAAGTTCCACTCTCTCCCACAGGGAGGCAGCATAGGTCCAGATACAGAGCCATCCATTCATACTGCTGTGTCATGCAAAATATGTTTGATTTTTTCCCCACATACTACCTACATAATACATTATCCCCCTATCTTGTAATTATAAAGGATTGTCCAACTGTCAAATAGGTCCCTGAAAGGGAAGTCTTAACAGGATCACTGTCTGCCACCGTGTGCCAACATTTTGTCAGGGCCAACTAATGTCCTTTTAATGTCCACTAACACAAATGCATGTGAGATAAAAGCTCCTTCTCACCCAAGGTGTAATTCCATTTCATCCCTGATCAATAGATATTGACTGTAAGACAGTGTATTAGGCTTCATTGCATCCCTCACCTCCCTAACATTAATCCTATCCTGTTGCAAAGCCATTTGGGCCTGTCAGTAACAGAGACAGGACAGACACATATGGCAGATAAGCACTTTAGCAGAGGATCATATTACAGGTGTGCTGGATGATGATGTTTGAATAGACATTAATATGTCCTCTCTGACTTTCAGCATGGAATTTGGGCCTGCCATTGTGTTTGTTTTATCAAAATATTATGTATGTTCAACACCTCTGTTGGCAAAGGGCATCTTCAGTCATCTTCTATTACTAATGCACTTGAGAAAATCGACTGGAGTCTTTTGAGGTGTCTGTCATAGGCTGCAAATTGCACAAACATCTATAAAAATCGTGTTGTGATCCCACTGAGTTACAACAAGAAGATACAAAGCAAATAGAGATAAAGCCGTTTGCTTTACACGTGAGCACACAATGCATTTCAACACCAGTAGATGCCTTAAGAGCATTTCTGATGGAAACACAAAGCATGCTCCAGAAACATTGCTCTGGCCCTCAATGTTATAATTCTTAACAATTTTGTATGTATGGCTGCCACTTGCTTTGTTCCACATTGTTTCCACTTCACCCACCAACAACATACTGTGTCCACAGCACCACAGTGGTTATTGCCTCTGCCATGTGATGTAAGATATATGTTTTGTACTGGAGCTTTTGAAATTATATTTCCTTGATGGTTTTAAGTCTGTTTGTTCTCGATATGTCTTTAAATTATACACCCATAATCAGCTCACCTCCCATCCAGTAACTCAAAAGTGTTCTGTAGTCTCTCACTCAGTTGGTATCCCTTCTCATGACAGTCACAATGTGTGGTTTTAGCAGGCTTCTGCTTTCTTTGCACTGGAATTCATTCACATTTTACAACTCAAACAAATACCCAATGTTACTGTTACTATTACTCCATAACCATACTCACAAAATAGGAGTCTTGGTGGATCTCTCTCTCTCTCTCTCTCTCTCTGAGGCTTAGATCTCAACAAGGTTAAAACCAGGTCCAGCTACAGGGTCATTAGGTCAGGGTTAAGATTGAGTAATCAGACACGGCTCTGACAGACACTGTCCTTTATTTTTACTCAGTCACATCAATCCTTCCATGCAAGCTTAATTAATTAAGCAATAATGTATAGATTCTGCTATACATTCTACGTAAGGAGGAGGCTCTGTGGATGGCCAAACAGTGACCTGTGTAACCATTTGCAGTAGGAAGTGGTCATACAGGGTTTGCGCTCTAATTAGAGTGGAATGTGAGGCCATCCAAGTCGCCTCTGCCACCCTGTCAAGTCTCTGAGGCAACACAGTTCTCATCGCATAAATCAATTTACCAGTAATTGAATTGCCTACTCTAATTGTGTGTTCATTATGTGTCCCTCCCTGGTAGTGCAGCATGGTGGCCCAGAAAAGAACAGGCTCTTTTTATGGTTATTTAGGAGAGAAGAGAGAGAGATGGTTTAGGAACTGCATGTCCCACTCACAAATTGGAAAATACTTCATGGAGGGAAATAGTGGGAGCGAGGTATGAGATTAGAATTAGTGGCATAAGTACTTCATCAGCCGCAGTGTCTGGAATGATATGTGGAAACTTTTCTCATGTGAATCTGAAACATAGCAGCATGTATTTCCCTGCATACTCCCACCCTACCCATTACCATCACCCAAAAACACATTCTCTGCACAACCAGGATTTGCATAATTCATTTTATTTGTTATTGTTCTTTTTATAGTTCTTCTAAATTGGTTGTTTTTTGTTGAAGTGGACATCCTGTAAAGTCAAGCCTGAAGCCCTTAGCTGAGTTTGCATATCATCCTCTTCGCTGAAATGTTGAGGGTTGGAGGAGAGTAGAGCGGGGTTTTCCTCCCTCTCTCTCTCTTTCACATTCTCTCTCTCTCCCTCTCTCTCTGTATTCCAACTCAACCTTTTATTGATCGTTTGTTTTAACAGAGTGAACCTTACAGTATATTTACACATCAAACCCACTGTATAACAATGTCCACATAGATAATGCAAGGAGGATTAAACTGAAACGTTAGTTTTTTCTAATTAATATTTTTTGCAGTCTTCAATTATTTATTTTTATCCTCCCCCCACCCACTTTATGTTCTCATGCTGGGTTTGTAATGAGCTTGTCATTGATGTCATCATCACCATCATCTCAATTTATATAACTCTTTTCAATAAATTCCTCTTAGACAACAGCTGTACAATCTTACACAGTGTTTGACTTTTATATATATTTTTGGGGAATATATTAGTTAAATCTAAAATAACAGAACACAAATTCAAAAGAAAAATGTATCAATATCCCAAAGTAACAAAATCATGCATGTTTTAAAATGTATGCACACATGACTGTAAGTCGCTTTGGATAAAAGCGTCTGCTAAATGGCATATTATTATTATTATTAATGTTTCTGTCAATAAAAACCCAAAAGGTAATATTATTGATGGGATCTGTTTTTATTTACACTAAAATTGGCACTGTTTTTTTAAGTCTTTGTTGCTGGAAACTGGAATGATCTTAGAGAACACTCTACGACTCTATGGCGTGTAACACTCTCCTGGTAAGTCAGAGACCTGCTCTAAAAGGCAGGTTTGACAAAAAGAATTAAGAATTATAGAAAGACAAACAGAATAACCTTGAAGAGCCATTCAGCCCTCAAAAAATGAGATACAATGTGTGTAGATAAATACCCTTTACTTTACTTTACAGCTTTAGACTGTGGCAGTTTTCTCCTATGGACAGAAACCCTGTAAGTCATGTCCTCCTATGATTTTCCCAGGACACCTGTGACTCATCATCTCCCCATACCTTGCCTGGTGAACCCAACTCGTAAAGCAGCATTCATTGACAACCTAAAAAGACAAAGGTTACTTTGAAACTGACAGTAAAGACCTCGGACTGCTCAATCCCAGGTTTGGCAGGCAGAGGGCAGGGGAAGCGGTCTTCAGTTTCCAGTGTTTCCATGTCAAACAAGTGCTTGACAGTTGATCCCAAGTCCTTGTGTGTGAGCAAAAATAAGGATGTGTGTGTACATGTGTGTGTGTGTGTCTCTACATACTCATATATTCAGTGCAAACACATTTATGCTGAACTTGGGTAAATCCCATCTTGACCTTTGACCCTCAACTCTAACATTTCAAGCAGGTCGGTTGAACCTGTAGCCCGTCCCTGACAATCCCAACCCCCTTGCAGGTTCTTTCCTTCTTTCACTTCCTCAAAGAGATGGACAGACAGGCAGATCTTGTGTGTACCGTGCCTGGTAGCGAGTGGGCCTACTGCTGCCAAGCAGCCCGCTCTCCCCCCACCCTATCCCCAGTCCTAGCACAGCCCAATGTACTTGAGATTGTTCTGGATGATCACGTCCGTGACTGCGTCGAACACAAACTGGATGTTGCTGGTGTCTGTGGCACAGGTGAAGTGCGAGTAGATCTCCTTGGTCTCCTTGTTGCGGTTGAGGTCCTCAAACTGCCGCTGCACGTAGACCGCTGCTTCCTCGTAGGTGTTCTGACCTCTGTAGTCGGCGAAGCACACGGTCAGAGGGATGCGCTTGATCTTCTCGGCCAACAGGTCCTTCTTGTTGAGGAAGAGGATGAGCGAGGTGTTAGTGAACCAGTTGTTGTTGCAGATGGAGTCAAACAGACGCAGGCTCTCTGCCATACGACTCTGTAGAGAGGAGGGAGGGAGGGAGGGAGGGAGAAGAAGCAATAATGAAAAAATGTGTTTGCGTACTGACATGAGACACAGCCTATTGATATGTAAAAGAAAGAGGCTGCTGAACAAACAATGAACCAGCTATCTCACAGGATCCTTTGAATGCTATTTTACATACAGGCTGTATGTAGCTTTGATTGCGTTAAATTAATTACAATGTATTTAATCTGTCATTTATATTGATTGTGAATATGATTTGCTTCAACTGTTAAATCTGCCAAAAAATAAAATACAATGTTGCCAATAACTCATTGAAAATGAGAACAGGTTTTGAGCCTGTAGTGTAGATAAATAAATATTTGTGGCTGTTGCTCTGCACGTCACATATTTCCACTCGAGCAGCCAAAGGTGTGGTTTCTATGTTGTGTAAACATGGACTGGAGACTCAGTCAGACAAAGACCTGCACTTAAAACTCTCATCCCCCAGGAAAACAGAGCACATGTCTTCTCTCTATCACTTCAACCTTAGCATGAGTAGAGAACTGTTACTGCCCACATCAGCACTAACTGAGTTACTGGAACTATGCACAGTAAAAGAACACATCAAAGACTTGTTTTTTAGGTCAGATGAGTATGAAATGTATCTCAAATCAAAGGTATTACGTTTCATGGAATCTCCACAGTGTGTTACGTTGAACTGAACCATGTACGGGAACAATTGCCAGTGTGTACAAGTGGACTATGCGACAGAATAGACTTGATAGGTTGAGTACATCTCTTAAGCCCAACATATACTCAGTGATGACATATTTACTCAACCCTTGCGCTTTAGCCATGGAAGCATAAGCATAGCCTGCCTGACATTGGCTTTGCCCAAAACACAACTTCACTGTCTCTTCTCGTTCTATGATTGCTAGATTGTATTTTTGGAGGCATATTAAATTACGCAATATGCAATCTTGTGGATCTTCGTTTTTTACCACCAGACTAAGACCCATTTGTTTTGTGCTGCCTCAGAGATGTCAGCTGTGCATTATCTAAACCCCTAGGATAAGTTGTATTTTCCTCCTAAAATGTTTTCCAAATTCCTGAAAGGGAGCCAGTTCTTTTAGCAAAAAATTCTATTTTTGGTGAATGTTTGTGTTTCAAACCTCTAAAACACATTACATGTAAAAACAAAAATGACTTTTACAGCTCCCTAAAATAATTATTTGTCATTTAGCAGATGCTCTTATCCAGAGCAATTAGGGTTAAGTGCCTTGCTCAAGGGCACATAGACATATTTTTCACCTAGTTGGCTCGGGGATTAGAACCAGCAACCTTTCGGTTACTGGCACAACGCTCTTAACCACTAAGCTACCTGGCGTACTGAAAACTATTTGCACATATTCCTGGGTAGAGTAGTTGTCATAGATGGAAGAACAACAAGGAAACAGTTGTTGATCATGCTGGGCAGTTGGTGCAGCCAAATGTGAAATGATTACAGTTTTTTACAATCACTTTGGCACTAATTTCAGAACCTTGATGTCATTTTTCAAAACTCTAGACACAAAACTCACACTAACACTTTTTTCAATTGCTTGGATACAATACACATAAAACTAAGATCATTTGTTCATTTAACAAAAGTCACCTGTTCAATATGACACAACTTAACATCAAAGTACTACTATTTCAAAAGGCAATTCACACATTACATTTCAGATGAGTGTCTATTCATTTCATTACAATTATTCAACTATCAATTGATACAATTGCTCAAAATGGTAAGTAACTGTTGCATTGCTCTTAATGCATAGTTGTATGGAAACAGACAAACAATATTCCATGTTTAGATCATGAAAGTTTCAAAGTAACGAGATTCATTGTCACCAATTAGCGTGGAGCATGAACCAATTAGACTACATTATCTATGGATGTAATATTTCATCATCATTCTTTATCAGACACAGTTTCTATGGTCCCCTTGTAACCTTCCTTGATGAGCTCGATCAGGCCTGTAGAGCTGGTGGCGTGACCTATGTCATTGTGTGGGATAATGTCAGGTTCCACCATGCTCATATGGTGCAAGCATGGTTTCAGGCCCATGCACAATTTACCACCCTGTATTTACCCCCATACTCTCCTTTCCCTAACCCGATTGAGGAATTTTTCTCCACATGGAGATGGAAGGTTTATGATAGGCGCCCTCATGAACAAGTCACTCTTCTCCAGGCCATGGATGACGCATGCAATGACATCACGGCAGACCAGTGTCAGGCCTGAATTCGCCATGGCCAAAGGTTTTTTCCAAGATGTTTGGCTAATGAAAACATCCATTGTGATGTAGATGAGAACCTGTGGCCAAAACCACAAGACAGAGTTGATGAAAATGTAGAAGTACAGTAATCACTCCTATGTTTTGCTTTTTACTGTACAAGCAAGCAAGTTGAGGAACACTGCATTTGATGTTTTACAGTACTGTATTGTTTTAAATCAATATATTTCAGATTTTGTTCAATGATTCCACTGTGTCTGTAGTATTCTCTCTACTACTGCAGTACTTTTACAGGGATGTATTTACATGTAGTACCATAATGAAACATGTATCACCTATTTTGTACTACAATATTTAATGATCTTACGAACAATGACACAGTGAAACTATCGGTTGCTTGTGTGTGGGTGATCTAAATTAACGTTTCATTGGTATTTCACAATAAATTAGTTTTTTGTGTGCAAACCAATGATTGTGCAAGTGCAAGATTTCTTTAAAGATATGAATGCACAATGCAATGTTTTGAACATTGGACAGCCTGTGTTACAAGTGATGACCGTTTTGAGTTTTGTGTCTAGAGTTTTGAAAAATGACGTCAAGGTTCTGAAATTAGTGCCAAAGTGATTGTAAAAAACTGTAACAATCTGACTGACGTCATCAGTACAGATGCAGCAAGTAGAGCTCGGTCATGCATTATGCTTTTCCCAAGATGTACAATATCTATGTGATAAACAAAAACCTTAGGCCTGATAGATTTGATATTACAGTAAAGCCCCCCGGTGTTAAAATTATTAACAGTAGACGTACTGCAAAAATGTGCCTTTGTGTGTGTGTGTGTGTGTGTGTGTGTGTGTGTGTGTGAGTGAGTGAGTGAGTGAGTGAGTGAGTGAGTGAGTGAGAGAGAGAGAGAGAGAGAGAGAGAGAGAGAGAGAGAGAGAGAGAGAGAGAGAGAGAGAGAGAGAGAGAGAGAGAAAGACAGAGAGGGAGAGAGAGAGAGAGAGAGAGAGAGAGAGAGAGAGAGAGAGAGAGAGAGAGAGAGAGAGAGAGAGAGAGAGAGAGAAGAGAAGAGAGAGAGAGAGAGAGAGAGAGAGAGAGAGAGAGAGAGATGTATGTATGGGGCTGGGGAGGCTGCAGGCATGTGGTGTGTATCCAGTAGCTTGTGACTGAGGGAGGAGCTCATTTCGAAGACTGGGCTGCTGTTTAAAAGGTTACACAAAACATCATGGTGCTCTGAGCAAATCACAAGATCAAGAAAGAGAGAGAGAGAGAGAGAGAGAGAGAGAGAGAGAGAGAGAGAGAGAGAGAGAGAGAGAGAGAGAGAGATGTGCAATGTTAAACAAGGGACTAGGCAAATAAACTCAGATGCCTTTATACTATAAATTCTATGAACCAATCATCTGAATATACAGACTTGTTGTGGATCTAAAGTAGCTCTTGGTGGAGCTTAGGGATTCTCCAAACAGGAACCGGTGCAGTGGCGTGAGACGCAGGCTCTTTTCTCTGGCATAAGTAGGCATCCCACATCACCAACAAACTATCATGGTCCAAATACACCAAGAAAGTCGTGAAGAGGGCATGCCATGCCTTTTCCCCCTCAGGAGACTGAAAAGATTTGGCATGGGTCCCCAGATCCTCAAAAAGTTATACAGCTGCACCATCGAGAGCATCCTGACCAGCTGCATCACCGCCTGGTATGGCAACTGCTCGGCATCCGACCGTAAGGCGCTTTCTGCCATCCAGGACCTATATACTAGGCGGTGTCAGAGGAAGGCCCAAAAAATGGTCAAAGACTCCAGTCACCCAAGTCATAGACTGTTCTCCCTGCTACCGCATGTCAAGTGGTACCGGAGCGCCAAGTCTAGGTCCAAAAGGCTCCTTAACAGCTTCTACCCCCAAGCCATAAAACTGCTGAACAATTAATCAAATGGCCACCCAGACTATTTGCATTGACACTGCTGCTACTCGCTGTTTATTTTCTATTCATAGTCACTTTACCCCTACCTGTTCAAATTACCTCGACTAACCTGTACCCCGCACATTGATTATGTACCAGTATCCCCTGTATATAGCCTCATTATTGTTATTTTATTGTGTTACTTGTTTATTATTTATATGTTTTATTTTATTTTATTTAGTAAATATTTTCTTAACTCAATTCTCTTAAAACTACATTGTTGGTTAAGGGCTTCTAAGTAAGCATTTCACTATATTTTTTTATTTTTTATTTTTTTATTTAACCTTTATTTAACTAGGCAAGTCAGTTAATAACAAATCCTTATTTACAATGACGGCCTACACCTGTTGTATTCGGCGCATGTGACAAATAAAAAGTGATTTGATTTTAGGGACTGAGCTCAGGGCCCGGAGCAGTGTACACTAAATAAGGTCAGAGCCAGTGGCTCCTGCCCTCCACGTGTTCTCAGAGGTTATACGCCAGAGCCCTGCTGCGTGAAGAGGAAGGCAGCAGCCCACTCACTGTGCTTTGGGACCCTCTATACTCCGTACCTGCCCACTCCATCATAGTAAGAGTTACAGCTTCACTGAGGGAGAGGGAGAAAGGGGAGTGGATACCAGGGTAGCAGCACACAGCATGAAGCTCCCCCCTCCCATAGCCCCTACACACACCATCACCCTCCCTCTCCATGGCCTCCTGGAACTGCCCCTTCTCCCTGAGCACTCTAGACACACAAGCCTAAGCTTAAGTATTAATGAGGAGGTTCAACCCTGTGTTAATGCTTTGTTTCCAGTAAATATATATCGCTGGAGTGAGTGAACAGCCACCCCTCCATAATTCAATTAATGAAGGTTAGCTTCATATGGCACTACCATATAATTGCCAGAGCCTCAAAGAAAAGGGCTCTCTATACACATACACTATTATTCATCAAGGTAATATATCACTCTCTCTCACTCTCTTTGTTTTGTAATGCTACCTTCTCTCTCTCCTTTCACCCGATCCTCTTTAGCTGTCTCTAGCTCTCTTTCCTCCACCCCATCCCTCTCTCTTGTCGCTGAGTTCCCTCTCCTCTCGCTGGCTGTACACTGTGCTGCTGCTCTTTGCAACATCCAATCAAAAGCCTTGGGTTCTGCAAGATTCAACTAAATGTGCAGCCTATAAACAACATTTAATTCCAGGATGATTTGAATTCAAGAATGTTCCACAAGTAATTTGTAAGTTTCAATGTTTCATTATCATTGATGTCCCCCATACATTCCCCATACCATAATAATTGTGATTTACAATGTATACATTCATCAAGGACTCTAAAGAATAACTCACATGGCTACTACTGCTTGCTAGACACCCCTATTGTTTACAGGCAAAAGTGTTGGGTTACAACACAGTGCACTTTATTGTGTGTTGGTTTACGTCACGTGTCGAACTCATTCCACGGAGGGCCGAGTGTCTGCAGGTTTTCGCTCCTCCCTTGTACTTGATTGATTAATTAAGGTCACTGATTAGTAACATACTCCCCTCACCTGGTTGTCTAGGTCTTAATTGAAAGGGGAAAAAACAACAACCTGCAGACACTAGGCCCTCTGTGGAATGAGTTTGACGCTCCCGGTTTACAAGCATGGGTGGGAGAAAACAACACAGGTGGCTTTGTAGAAATGCTCTATGTGGATTATGAGAGGCAAGGACTGACTGAGTTTGAGATCATAAATTATGTTTAAATCTTGACTACACTTTCTTGCATAGTTGGTGAGTGTTTCAAGAGCTAAGCCAAGAGTGGAATGACTCTATGTCTCTCAAACTCAACTCTGGACCTTGAAGCCTGTTCCACTTCATCCTTCCCCTCTAATCAGGGACTGATTTAGACCTGGGACTACAGGTGGGTGTAATTCATTATTAGGTAGAACTGAAAACCAGCAGGCTCCGGACCTCGTAGGGTAAGAGTTGAATACCCCTGCTCTATGTCATCCTATCTGCTGTGAAACCCAGTTTCCAATTAGACACAATTCCCCAATCATTAACATAGAATGGTATTACCTTAACTCGTTTAATTAGGACTTTTTATATTAACTTGTTAAATTGAAGCGTGAGAAAGTATGCCTACGCTCCTTAGGAGATTTTAAACCTGTTGATAAGTATGGTCCTATTCTGGATCCTCTCTGGAGTCACTGGACACTTTAATTTAACATCTCTACTATGTCTATGGGGCTTAGAGCGCAATCACAGGTCACTGTAACAGCTCTTTGAAATGTATGTCCACTGTACACCACTCCAACCAACAAGCCCTTGTACTTTGTTCTCACCTCACATACACACAGTATGCAACCCAGTTGTTGAGCCCTCCCTACCGCATACAAACAGTAATTTACTTACAGTACACGCACCCATGCAGGCAGAACACGCGTACGTGCACACACCTCATATCTATTCACTCCAGTGCTGCTGTATGTTGTACGGTCCTCCTCCCCCCTAGTCACAGCTCACTGTCAACAGCCCAGGATTAGGAGCGTTTGACTGGTCTGTTGCTAGGCAACTGAAGCCATGGCAACCAATTCATTATGAAGACAGGGATGGGACAGGGAAAATGCATCAGGGAATATGGGTTGGTGGGAAAATAATTGCAAGACTGTCATTTTTTTTCATAAAGACAGACATCCTCTCTAAAATCCCTGTGTAGCATGCCCTACCAGTGATCCAGTACTACACTACATGTGATGGAATAAGAGAGAGTCGAGATCTAATTCCTATTCCTATGGTTACAGTACTCATGATTCTGCCAATTCATTTCCTGCTGGTTTTTCAGCTGATGCTGCACTCCCCTCTTTGCTGTCATTCAGCCTTCTATTACATGTTAGCGTATCATAGTCAAAGGTCATCATGTGTTCCCCTAGCCTCCTGTATCCAAACTGTTCCCTCTGGACCTGTCCTGTCCTTTCCCTGCAGATAAAATCTCCAGGCAGACACACACCCTACCCACTCTCTCTTATCTTCTCTCCTCTCCCCTTCTCACCTCTCCCCTAGATCAAGCACTAGGCAAGCACTATAAGTCATTACAGCTCACAGAAACCAATACTCCAAAGCTGAACAATTAGCTATGCTCTTGTTACATCATTTTGTTCATCATTTGGTCTTGTCTGTCAATGGCAGAGAAACATCACATGGGCTATCTAATCCAATCAGGTACCAGCGTGCCTTGGCAAAAAAAATTATATAATCCATGTTTTACATTCAACATCAGCCAATTGCGCAAAGGATGTTAAAACAGCTGTGAAATATGGCAGTTTAAGGTAACCATTGCAACTGGGTCCATTTTGTTATAGGGCATGGTTGAATGATGACTGTTGTTAGTGAATTGAGTAGGTTATACTATAGTGCCATACCCGCTCCATTACTCATGTAATTGTAGATCCAGCGCTTTTTCTTTGTGGAGAAACCTCAGCACTCAGTCACTCTTCTCCCAGTTCTGCTATGGCTCTCTAGGTAGCTTTATCTTGATCATTTGTTTCCCGCTCTCTCCCTATCTCTAACCTAAAGACTCCTCTATCCTTAGCAGTCCCATTCCCCCTCTGTTTCACAATGTCTTTCAACCTCAACCCATCCAACACCGTCCCTTTTGATTAATAACAGTTGAACGTAGACCATCAAACATACACATACAATGACAAAAACCAATGGCATCAGTAAACTGCCTAGAAATAATGCCAGGCGTTCCTTCTTGTCTCACAGTCCATCAAAGAAAGATTTCTGCACCGATACACACAAAAAAAAATTAATACCTCAAAATATATTCCTGTCTAAGACCGAGTCATTCCTTCTTGAGAGTGGGAAGAGAGAGAGATTGCTATTTGAGAATGAGCGGTGTCAACTCCCTCAGAGGAGGTATAGGGGGATCTTGGGGAGATAGGCTGCAGGCCAGCCACTGAGAATCTGGGCCAGCCCTAATGCTGTCTCTCTCCCTGACTCCCTCCATGTCTCCCTGCTAGTCTCCTTGCCAATCCCTGCCTGTCTTCAGACGCATTCTAATCTGGCTTCAAAGGTTTATGAGACACATTGAGACATAATGCTACCCGAGGATTTGTGTCCATTGTGTGTGAGGATTTGATGTTACGGTTTCAAGATACACTACATGACCAGAAGTATGTTGACACCTGTTCGTCGAACATCTCATTCCAAAATCATGGGGATTAATATGGAGTTGGTCCCTCCTTTGCTGCTATAACAGCCTCCACTCTTCTGGGAAAGCTTTCCACTAGACGTTAGAACATTGCTGCGGGGACTTGCTTCGATTCAGCCACGAGCATTCAGCGTTCCAATTCATCCCAAAGGTGCTCAATGGGGTTGAGGTCAGGGCTATGTGCAGGCCAGTCAAGTTCTTCCACACCGATCTCGACAAACCATTTCTGTATGGACCTCACTTTGTGCATGGGGGCATTGTGATGCTGAAACAGGAAAGGGCCTAGCCCGAACCATGAAAAACAGCCCCAGGCCATTATTCCTCCTCCACCAAACTTTACAGTTGGCACTATGGATTCGGGCAAGTAGCGTTCTCCTGGCATCCGCCAAACCCAGATTAGTCCGTCGGACTGCCAGATGGTGAAGCGTGACATCACTCCAGAGAACGCGTTTTCCACTGCTCCAGAGTCCAACGGCGGCAAGCTTTACACCACTCCAGCCGACGCTTGCCATTCCGCATGGTGATCTTAGGCTTGTGTGCGGCTGTCGGCCATGGAAATCCATTTCATGAAGCTCCCAACGAACAGTTCTTGTGCTGACGTTGCTTCCAGGGGCAGTTTGGAACTTGGTAGTGAGTGTTGCAACCGAGGACAGACGATTTTTACGCGCTACACGCTTCAGCACTCGACAGTCCCGTTCTGTAAGCTCGTGTGGCCTACCACTTCGCGGCTGAGCCGTTGTTGCTCCTTGACATTTCCACTTCACAATAACAGCACTTACAGTTGACCGGGGTAGCTCTAGCAGGGCAGAAATTTGACCAACTGACTTGTTGGAAAGGTGGCATCCTATGACGGTGCCGCGTTGAAAGTCACTGAGCTCTTCACTAAGGCCATTCTACTGCCAATGTTTGTATATGGAGATTGCATGGCTGTGTGCTCGATTTCATACACCTGTCAGCAACGGGTGTGGCTGAAATAGCCGAATCCACTAATTTGAAGGGGTGTCCACCTACTTTTGGCCATGTTGTGTATTAACAGAAAAACATGCGTCAGAGTCAGACACCAATACTGCTGGAGCTGTTTTCGTCATTCCTAACATCATACATCATATGATGTGCTTGAAGGCTTGAAATTCACCAGAACTTAGTTTGCACCAGAACAAAATGTTTCTCTAAACACAACTCTTCATATGACGTTGATTGGAATACTAACCACTGTGTAGGTCTATCAACATTACACAGGATCTAATTAACAATTAAAATAGTATTCATATTATTCATGCCCATCTCTCAAACCTTCAAAACACATTGGGTTGAAAAAGCCTCTTGCAATAATGGGGAAAGCTGTGTAAACTGTTCCAACATACATTTGACTGATAAGGCCCCAAATCAGCTATGGCTGTCAACCACAACCAGAGTTCGTAAATAATGTCCACTGGCTGAGGTCTCAGAGACGGGGGAGGGGAGGGGAGGAGTGGGGCTCTGATTTCCTAACAATCCCTTTTTTCCTTCTCCATTCCTGACTTCCTCTCCTTCTCTCTCTTCATTTCCCCCCATCTCATCCAGGAAGTCAATTGTTCCTGCACCTGCAACGTCCCACAGCTGAACAGTGCCCTCGTGAGCTGCTAATTCTCACAGGTACACCCTCACACCTTACACTGTGAACTCAATTAACACCTAACTGCATTTTCCTCTGAATAATGTATTTATAACTCACTAAAACTAATTGATTTCATGTACTAACTCAGCCAGGACCTAGTACATCTTGTCTTATTTATGTTACACGTGAATTTCCAGGCCACAATTGCCACAGGAAGGTAGAGTATAGCTAAAGGTTACAAACAAGAACGCGATGCACTGTTGTTATCTGTCACAGCAGCAACTTTCCCTTCCTTTCTCTAACAGCTAAGATCCAAACCTCTCTGTAACTAACATGTTTTCCGGGAAATATATTGTAGATAAGGAAACTTCCTGTAGACCATGACGGAAGCATTCTATATTGTTTTATGAGAAGTAGGATTCAGGGAAATGCAGAAGGTTGTATAGAAGTAGCAATGCCGCAGCAGAGATAACATCAGACTCATGTGCTCTTGCGTTATCTGCTCTCAATGCTTCTCACAACAGTTAGCCCTCTATCTATGAATACAGTCTTCCCTTTTCATGCTTTCACTCGGTATAAATATCATATCTACACAGAATGTCAGATATATGTTCCTCTTTGAATGGTTAGATAGGGGTTGTTACTTGATAATTTACCTCCAACATTCTGAGGACACATGCCAGAGGTCAACTTGGGCCAGTATATTAAATTCTGCGGAAATAAGTAGTGTGGTAAGAAGTGACCTTGTAATCCACCCTGAGAAGTGTGAAGAGGAGAACACCACAGTGCCATAGATAACAGCACGCCCCAAGGGTGTGATGACAGAGTGTGAACAGGAACTGACTGGTTGTGTAATGGCTAATGTTGCATGCGTTGCCCCATGGCTTCCCTTACCGTCTGGTTGTCTTCATAGAGCTTGAGGTCATAGCCACTTAGCTCCACACAGAAAATGATGGCGGTTACGCCCTCGAAGCAGTGGATCCACTTCTTCCTCTCTGAGCGCTGCCCCCCCACGTCCACCATCTTGAAGGTGAGCTCCTTGAAGGTGAACTTGTTTTCCACGATGCCCGTGGTCATGTCGCGGGAGCGCAGAATGTCCTCCACTGTGGGGATGAACTCGTTGGAGGAGATGCGGTCCAGGTCGTTCAGGTAGTAGGCAGTGTTATCCTCCAGGTGGTACTCGTTGGAGCGGCAGAAGCACTCCTGCACCCCTGAGTCGTCCCACAGGCGCTTCATTACCCCTTGCAGCTCCGCTGTGATCTCCCCTTTGCTCTCGGCCGGCCCGGTCAGGGCGAAGAGCTGCACGGCGTCGTAGGCGCGGTCAGGGTTGTGGAAGTCGATCTTGAGCGTGGCGAGGGCGCGGATGATCCGTGTGAGCGAGTCAATGGCATTGTAGAGGATGAGGGGCTTGTATTCCTTGCAGGCGTCCAGATTGAAGCCTCCACTGTGGATGATCTTCATCTGCTTGACAATAGTGCTCTTGCCAGAGTTGCTGGTGCCCAGCAGAAGGAGCTTGATCTCACGCCGCTGCCGCTGGCTCTCCGAGCGCAGGTGACGGTCGATCCGCCGGGAGCGCCGCGCCGCCTCCTTCTCCTCCGAACTCTGCCGGCAACCCATGGTCGTCTGCCACGCGGTGAACACTGAGGAAAACGTGGTGATCGCAGAGGAGAACGTGCCGGGTGGCAAAAGTGGCGTGACTGGGATCAAACCGAAATAATCAGAAATATCAAAAGGAGCAGAGGTGAGAGACTAGGCAAAGGAAGAAAGGAATGTATGTCAGAGCAGGGATAGGATTATGTTTGAATCCTTAATGCTGCAGGGGCTTGATGGGAAGACAGAGAGAGACACTTTCCTTCAAACCTGCCACTCAGAGCACACAGAGAGAAATGAGAACCACAGAGCAGGAATGACTCAGGAATATTTAATTATCCTCGTGGTCTAGGGGCTGTCCGTTGGCCTTCTGTGGGTTTATCCCAGGCTTTGGGACTAGAGTTGGCATAGAGCTCTACCAGGACATGGTGGGAGGACTACCTGATGCCACGGGGGCTGGGGGTCATATCAGGGGTTACCCCCCTTAGGAAGCTTGTGGAGCAGGAAGGGGGAGGGAGGTGTTAGTAGAAACAGTGTTCAGGGAATGATGTGTAGATGCAACAAAACCCCCTCGCTCTCCTCCCTCATGGCTCTCACGTCGCCATTCCCTATCTTTGTGAATGCAGTAATCCACGTCAGTCCTTCGTGCGTTGTCTGCCTCCTTCTCTCTGGGCGATATTCTGTTCTGTTTCCTCGACTCAGGCAACTGAAGGCCCCTGTTTCTGCCAACAAAAGAAGGAGAGGAGAGACATGAGCAATGAGCACAGAGTCATGATGAATTAGAGCATAAGAGCTGAGAGGTGGAGCTGAGCTGCTTCATAAACGTCTCAACACAAACACACAAAATACCCTTAGTCAAATACACACTCACAAACATGTAGATAGTGACACACACAAAGTACACAAAAGATCATACCCCCAAAGCTGTGTGTCCACTAAAAGGCATGTTGAGGACACAGCACACGTTCTCTTGGTCAAAGCCCTGACCTGTATCTCGGAACCCCAGCTGTGTTGCCATACTGTCCCTCTCTGTGCTCACTTCCTCTTTGCTGTTTCTAACAGGCCTTTCTCCCATCTATCTCCCCATGCAGCCCTGTGTTACAATAGACCCATTCAGAGCTGAGTCACACGCAAGCAATCACACACACACAAACACATGCATACACACGCATGCACACACATACATACATGGATACACACACGTGCATACACACACACACATCCACACACACACGCATTCACACACACAAAAGCAAACACAAATGGTATCCAGGGTGTGAAACGGAAACAGATGCAAGATTAATGTCTCTCCCCCAAGCCACTCTCCTCTCCCCTCCCTTCTCCCCTGGCCTCTACCCTCCCTTCTCCCCTGGCCTCTTCCCTCCCCTCTCCCCTGGCCTCTCCCCTCCCCTCTCCCCTGGCCTCTACCCTCCCTTCTCCCCTGGCCTCTTCCCTCCCATCTCCCCTGGCCTCTCCCCTCCCATCTCCCCTGGCCTCTACCCTCCCTTCTCTGTCTACCTAAGGCTTGGTAAACTGATATCAGGTGTACTGTTTATTTACTATCACAGTGGTAAATAACTGACTCAAGTCGACAGGTGCCCCTCACTCTTTCATTCCACTTCAAAGCCTGATCTCTGCCTCAACCTCCAGTTTGTGATCCTACAGGTGCACGGTTCATAAAAACAGTCAATTCTCTCAGCTTTGGACATCTAGCCTACAACAGAAAACAAACAGATTGCCTTCAAAAATACTGTCTACAAAAATGCTGAAAACATTTGCACCATTTTTATGGATTATTAACATTTGCTTACATCATGTAGTTATTGTGTGAATACACTGCATGTAATGTGTTGAAATACTGCACATATATTACAGTGAATGCGCTGTATTCAGCGCTCGGACAAGTTGAGAGTGCGCTAACGCCCGTGGGACTCTGTGATAAATAGATGCACATTGTGACAGGACAGGCTGTATGCTATTGGCTGTGTAACAAATGTGAAATCACGCTGTGGCCTAGTTTTGTTGGCCAGACTATACTCCTCGGACGTGTCACAGAGCGAGAGAGAAAGAGAGACCGCATTTCCCAAAGCTGTCAGTCAGTGAGGTCCACTCTTGGAAGACTGTCTGACACAGCAGAACAAAGACACAACAAAGCATCACACAACGCAAACAGAAAGGATAGTATTGTTCTTCTGCTTCAGGCACCTGATTGCCCCAGCTCTCAAAATGGCAGAGCCAGCCAAACCGGTTAGAAAGCTGCACATCACTGATTTTTCAGAGGCCATAAAAGGAGTTATTACAAAAAATGGTGCAAGAGCTCATTTCAACGTGCAATTTCAGCGTTCTAGTTGCCGTACTGCATTGTCTGAGGTAATGCCTCTTTAGATAACTGGGCACTGGGTGGCAGGTAGCCTAGCGGTTAGAGTGTTGGGCCAGTAACTGAAAGTTTGCTGGTTCGAATCTCAGAGCTGACTATTTAAAAAATATGTCGATGTGCCCTTGAGCAAGGCACTTAACCCTAATTGCTCCTGTAAGTCGCTCTGGATAAGAGCATCTGCTAAATGACTAAAACATTTTTTTAAATAACTGCTGAGGAGGTGGTGTGATGTGTATTTCTTCATGATAATGCAACAATATCCCCACATTGTGAATGATATTACCCATGTCCCTCTCTGAATGTACAGACTGTCATACACTTGAAGGGTGGGTTTATTTGTTCAGTTCATTTCTAAACGGTAAAATAGATATGTATGAAAATACCCTCAAATAAAAGGTGACATTGTTCAGTTGACCAGTTAATGGTACATGTAGGCCACTGACTTGATCGCATGACAAAGTATGCATTATGCTAATGTGAATGCATAAACCCCAGGGGAAAGATTAGGCACGATGTCGGTCGGCAGGCTTCCATTCTAAACATGCAGCTAGTCTGGTATAATGGGCACACTGGAGCGCCTCTTCTGCTTACGGAACTACAAAACTGCTTTCTGATAAACAGATACGCACTTTTGCTCGCAAGGCATGTGTTAAGTGTTAGTATGACTTCACAAACATGATTTCAGTCAAGTACAATAGCCTACCCTTTTGAGTCCATATGAAACCGTACTATTTGAAACTGTATAACTGGATGCACTTCAAACCCTATTACCTAGAGCACACGTCACCAGTTCACTGAATCAAGGACAATAGTTGTGATGTGGAAAATAATGGCGTTGTGTGCTGTAGTGAGGGTGTGTCCCTTTAAGAATAAGAGAGAGGAGGGAGAGGGCGTGCTGAAGGGGCCGTGGAGAGAGGCCAGGCCAGACTCATGTTTAATGGTGGGCACTGAGGTAATGTGATAGTCAGGGTGAGACCAGTTCTGTCACTCTCTCGCCTCTCCTTCACCACTCATTGCACATGGCACAATGGCTCCCTCTCCCTGAGCTCACCTCGTAGTTTGAATTCACTGTGCCGCAAATAATGACAATATCTAATCATTATTAGAAATGAGCACGTACTGTACTGTAGTCACAGTCTGTCACTGTTGTATAATGGGCAATTTCTGTCATGATAGCGGAAAGCACCAATTTGCCATCAGATATAGGTCAATCATATTAGATTGGGAGGTGATGTTAATCCTCGAACAATTGGGTAATCTAAGATTCCTGGTTAACAGACATAATGCATGCACATGACAATATTATCTCCTCGTAGGCATGCATGTACAATTTGTTCAAATGTACAGATACAGTGCCTTCGGAAAGTATTCAGACCCCTTGACTTTTTCCACATTTTGTTACGTTACAGGCTTATTCTAAAATGGATTTAAAAAGAAGAATCCTCAGCAATCTGCACACAATACCCCATAATGACAAAGCAAAAACTGTTTTTTTAGAAATTTTGCAAATTTATAAAAATACAGAAATACAGAAATACCTTATTTACATAAGTATTCAGACCCATTGCTATGAGACTCGAAATTGAGCTCAGGTGCATCCTGTTTCCATTGATCATCCTTGAGATGTTTCTACAACTTGATTGGAGTCCACCTGTGGTCAATTTAATTGATTGGACATTATTCTATATTAGGTTCCACAGTTGACAGTGCATGTCAGACCAAAAACCAAGCCATGAGGATTGTCCATAGAGCTCCGAGACAGGACTGTGTCAAGGCACAGATTTCCATTTCCATTTCCATTTCCGTCATTTAGCAGACGCTCTTATCCAGAGCGACTTACAGTTAGTGAGTGCATACATTTTTTTGTTTTTGGGGGAAGGGTACCAAAAAATGTCTGCAGCATTGAAGGTCCCCAAGAACACAGTGGCCTCCATCATTCTTAAATAGAAGAAGTTTGGAACCACCAAGACTCTTCCTAGAGGTGGCCGCCCGGCCAAACTGAGCAATCGGGGGAGAAGGGCCTTGGTCAGGGAGGTGACCAAGAACCCGATGGTCACTCTAACAGAGCTCTAGAGTTCCTCTGTGTAGATGGGAGAACCTTCCAGAAGGACAACCATCTCTGCAGCACTCCACCAATCAGGCCTTTATGGTAGAGTGGCCAGCCAGAAGCCACTCCTCAGTAAAAGGCACATGACAACCCGCTTGAAGTTTGCCAAAAGGCATCTAAAGACTCTCAGACCATGAGAAACAAGATTCTCTGGTCTGATGAAACCAAGATTGAACTCTTTGGCCTGAATGCCAAGCGTCACGTCTGGAGGAAACCTGGCACCATCCCTACGGTGAAGCATGGTGGTGTAAGCATCATGCTGTGTGGGTGTTTTTCAGCGGCAGGTACTGGGAGACTAGTCAGGATCGAGGCAAAGATGAACAGAGCAAAGTACAGCGAGATCCTTGATGAAAACCTGCTCCAGGGCCCTCAGGACCTTAGACTGGGGTGAACGTTCACCTTCCAACAGGACAACAACCCTAAACACACAGCCAAGACAACGCAGGAGCGGCTTCGGGACAAGTCTCTGAATGTCCTTATGTGGTCCAGCCAGAGCCCGGACATCTCTGGAGAGACCTGAAAATAGCTGTGCAGCAACACTCCCCATCCAACCTGACAGTTTGAGAGGATCTGCAGAAAACTCCCCAAATACAGGTATGCCAAGCTTCATACCCAAGAAGATTGTAATCGATGCCAAAGGTGCTTCAATAAAGTACTGAGTAAAGTAATATTTTTTTTATAAAGTAGCAAAAATGTATAAAAACCTGTTTTTGCTTTGTCATTATGGGGTATTGTGTGTAGATTGATGAGGGGAAAAAACATTTAATCAATTTTAGAATAAGGCTGTAACCTAACAAAATGTGGAAAAAGTGAAGGGGTCTGAATACTTTCCGAAGGCACTGTTTACAGTGCTGTGAAAAAGTATTTGCCCCCTTTCTTAATTTGACCACTTTCTCAGAACAGGAAAATAAACCTGCAGCAACAGGAAATGTGAATTATTAAGTAGATTATAATAAATATAAATGTTTGTAGGGGTTGATACATTTTTGGTTAGGATCAAGTCTGACATTTGAAAGTGGAATTAAATCAAACTTTAGGAGCCTTTTTAAACCTCTAATATACTACAAATGCAAATTCTCTGCGACAACAGAGTGATCAAATTAAAATAGTACATATGTACATATTGTGTAAAACCCATACATGCATGACATTGCATCAGCATGTGTACGTGTTCAAATCAACACTCGAGGCAAAATATGTCTGATTGGTGTGTTGCCAGTGTTTTTCGATTCATTTGGCATGTGAATTCTTAGTTTGTTTTAGTCTGTTTAATGCCTAATCTACGGCGCTTCGTTTTGGGTTAGCGATTGGATTTGTGTTTTCATCGTACCACTCACCCTTAGTTACAAGCTCGCATCGTGGTTAGCCCCTGTGGCTGGGACCACTCCAACCTGACCTGAGCTTGGATCCTACTGGCTAGCAGGCCAAATGCGATAGGTGCGAGATGATTTCCATGCAAGAGGAGAGAGAAAGGGTGAAACTGATCGATGGATGGGGGTTTGTCTGCCCTAAATGCATCACCATCAAGCAGCTTCGGAAAGAGATTCTCTGGTTGTTAGCTCAGCTGTGACAAAAGCAGGACCTGCTTTCAAACTTCACTGACCTAGCTGCATCCCAAGCAAATCGCATCTTGGTCTTGAGTGCCTCCTACAGCCAGGGTGCCAATGAGTCGTGCAGCGCTGATCTGTTCCACTCCACCGGGCAGATGGTAAACTCAACTCCGCTGCCCAGGGGAGAGACTGGTCACTACCCAGGCTTCGGAAGTCGGGAGGGAGGCAGTCTGGTCGGCCTCCATCTATCCTGGAAGATCTGATCCGGCTATCAAACAGATTTACCCCAGTGGAGGTGGACCTACCGGCCCTGGGAGTTGGCTCTGATCCTGGGAATTTACCAACAGCCGGCAGCCGGCCAGTGGCTACAACCCCTGTCCATAACACCAGCCTACCACGCCTCCCAATGCCATCCACTGCTGCAGGTGTGGGAAGTCAGGCTAGCCTACAGTGGCTTGCGAAAGTATTCACCCCCCTTGGCATTTTTCCTATTTTGTTGCCTTACAACCTGGAATTAAAATTGATTTTGGGGGGGTTTGTATAATTTGATTTACACAACATGCCTACCACTTTGAAGATGCAAAATATTTTTTGGTCGTTAAACAAACAAGAAATAAGACAAAAAAGCAGAACTTGAGCGTGCATAACTATTCACCCCGCCCAAAGTCAATACTTTGTAGAGCCACCTTTTGCAGCAATTACAGCTGCAAGTCTCTTGGGGTATGTCTCTATAAGCTTGGCACAAAACTGCTCCAGCTCCTTCAAATTGGATGGGTTCCACTGGTGTACAGCAATCTTTAAGTCATACCACAGATTCTCAATTGGATTGAGGTCTGGGCTTTGACTAGGCCATTCCAAGACATTTAAATGTTTCCCCTTAAACCACTCGAGTGTTGCTTTAGCAGTATGCTTAGAGTCATTGTCCTGCTGGAAGGTGAACCTCCGTCCCGGTCTCAAATCTCTGGAAGACTGAAACAGGTTTCCCTCAAGAATTTCCCTGTATTTAGCGCCATCCATCATTCCTTCAATTCTGACCAGTTTCCCAGTCCCTGCAGACAAAAAACATCACCACAGCATGATGCTGCCACCACCATGCTTCACAGTGGGTATGGTGTTCTCGAGGTGTTGGGTTTGCGCCAGACATAGCGTTTTCCTTGATGGACAATTTTTTTTTCTTCTCATCTGACCAGAGTACCTTCTTCCATATGTTTGGGGAGTCTCCCACATGCCTTTTGGCGAACACCAAACGTGTTTGCTTCTTTTTTTCTCTAAGCAATGGCTTTTTTCTGGCCATTCTTCAGTAAAGCCCAGCTCTGTGGAGTGTATGGCTTAAAGTGATCCTATGGACAGATACTCCAATCTCCGCTGTGGAGCTTTGCAGCTCCTTCAGGGTTATCTTTGGTCTCTTTGCTGCCTCTCTGATTAATGCCCTCCTTGCCTGGTCCATGAGATTTGGTGGACGGCCCTCTCTTGGCAGGTTTGTTGTGGTGCCATATTCTTTCAATTTTTTTATGGTGCTCCTTGGGATGTTCAAAGTTTCTGATATTTTTTTATAACCCAACCCTGATCTATACTTCTCCACAACTTTGTCCCTGACCTGTTTGGAGAGCTCCTTGGTCTTCATGGTGCCGCTTGCTTGGTGGTGCCCCTTGCTTAGTGGTGTTGCAGACTCTGGGGCCTTTCAGAACAGGTGTGTATATATATACTGAGATCATGTGACACTTAGATTGCACACAGGTGGACTTTATTTAACTAATTATGTGACTTCTGAAGGTAATTGGTTGCACCAGATCTTATTTAGGGGCTTCATAGCAAAGGGGGTGAATACATATGCACGTACCACTTTTCCGTAATTAATTTTTTTGAATTTCTTGAAACAAGTTATTTTTTTCATTTCACTTCAACAATTTGGACTATTTTGTGTATGTCCATTACATTTAAATGACAGGTTGTAATGCAACAAAATAGGAAAAACGCCAAGGGGGTTGAATACTTTTGCAAGGCACTGTAAATATCTGGACATCTGGATTGATGAAAAGCTATCTTTCAAAAAGCATGTTGATGAGTTAGTTAAGAAATTCAGAATAAAAATTGGCTTATTTTATAGGAATCGGTCATGCCTTTCATTAAACAGCAGAAAACAAATAATTCAATCAACATTCATTCCGGTTATAGACTATAGCGATATTGTCTATATGAATGCAGCTACTAATAGGGATCCTAATAAATCAAATAAAATCGAATACATTCTGTATCAGAAAGTAGGCTGGCCCTCTTTGAAGTCTATTTTTGTTTATAAAGCCCTCCTGCATAAACTTCCGCCGAACCTTACTTCATTGTTAACTTACAGACGTACGAGATACCAGACCCGAGCTGTGTTCGAATACCCATACTAACATACTGTATACTACATAGTTAATGAGTATATACTATTAGTTCATTTTTGTATACTGTAAACAAACAGTATCCTTTCAGTTGAGTGTACTAGCGCTACGCCTGTTTACCGGAAGTTGATGCTGTTGCTATGCAACCTCTTGCTAGCTTGTTAGTATAACAAATTACTAGCTAGACATCTTACGAAGGGTGTGTTCGTAAATTCAATCTGGAGTGCCAGAGTGCGCTCTGGGCATTCGTAAATTTAGAGCGTTGTCAGATTGTCAGTTCGTAAATTCAGAGCGTTTCGCTCTCGGAGCGTTCAGAGCGCACACTGGACGCTCTGGCCGAGGAGTAGGGTTGATCCGAGCGTTCTGACCTCACAAAGGCAGTCAAGCACCCAAGCTAACGGGCTAACGTTGGCTAGCTTGCTAGCTACTTCCAGATACAAATGAGAGAACACCTTACTCTGACCATTCTACTCACCCTAGCAGAGATCGTTAGGCTGTTTTAATCCAGAGCATTGGTGACTGTAACTGTGCTGCTGGCAACAATTTAATTATGATTTTTTGCCAACGTTTACTGACACCTGCCATATTCAACAGGTGTTGAGCGTTCGTAAATTCATCAGTTATTCTCACGAATTTACGAACGTACCGAATTAACAATGTCCATTGAGAACACACAACGACTGTACCACTTAGCTAAGCTAAGAATGACGTGAATAATCAAGTCAATAAACGTTGGGTAGTTAGTTAGATAGCACATAGTTAATATACTGACAAGTTCGACGTATTAGTAGCCAACTAACGTTAGGTAGCTAGCTAAAATACCGGTACATACTGCTGTAATGATATGCTATGCGGTTCGTAAGGATAGCGTAGCTAACAAATTGTCAGCCAATTGTCAACCCACTAAAAAAAAAATACAAATTGTCAGCCAACTTATTTGAAAAGTCATTACTTTATTACATTGCTCAACATTTTCTTAGCATTTGTCATAATTATTTAAAGCAATGAATTTGTATCCACTCTCGTTGGACTTGGGCTGCATATTTTCCACCATTTTCTTCAAATCTGTAACAGTTGTAAAGCCACGCTCATTTCTGAAAGAATTGCATTATGGGCCCTAAAAGCACGGAAATAGTGTCCACTGATTGTATACTTCTTATTTTGGGTAATGTAGTACGACATCCGGGAACTTTTGGCATACTAACTATATCCATACTATGACCAATAAGCATACTACATACTCAATTTAGGTCACAAATAGTACCGTTAGTGGGTTAGTATGAGTATTCGAACACAGCTCCGGTCTCAGGGGAGGCTAACTCTGGAGATTACTATTAAGGTCCTTTTTACTGAAGAATGTTTGTTTTCTATGATTGTGTTTTGCTTTTCATGTATTGCTGTTAATATTGATGTGTATAATGTGTATTGATGTGTATTGATGTTTATACAGGGCTCATCTGTAAACGAGACCTTGGGCTTAGCATGACACTTTTTTTTTTTTATGGAAATGGGAAAATATTGTATACGATATTCTTGAAGCAATTGCATTATTTGTGTTCCATGTCCTAATGTACAGTCAATCCACACATGACCATTTCTGAATGACCATCTTTTTCTCACTCTTTTTCACATGTAGTATGGACATTGTCTTTTTTTATTATACAATAACGAGGACTCTAAAAGAGGCTGCAAAGGGGTCAGTCTGCTAGCTTACCTTTATCCAATTGGCTGGGCCGAATTAAATAGAGGTTGTAGAGCAAGACAATGAAAACAAAAGCCAGACTTGAAGCACAAGCAGGTGCTATTTTTGTGCTAGTGTCATGTTTAGTGATTGCTAGACACAGGAGTAATGTTTTTGCTCAGGTCATTATGTTATAAAAATGAAGGAGGCACAGTGGAGAGTGTGATGAGTATTGAAAAAGGTGGGGGTTTTGTTAAGTACCAATAGTTTATAAATGAGTTGTACAGGTGTGTGTGTTTATGTTTTTAGGAGGACAGTTTTGTATTTCAAGAGAGATCATGTTAGGTGTTTAAGGTAGAGCAAACATACTGTACTGTCCATTATCCAATGGTTTCTGAGACAACAGCCAGGATCATATGTGTTGAAATATACTGTACATAGTAGTAGAAATAAGTAAGTAGAAATACTGGCATACAGGAGTGCCGTTTTAAAATTCAGAAATACATCTATAGATATGGTGTTTTAAATATGCTAAACTGTAGACAGCAGTCCTGGGCAGTTTTATCTCTATGGTCCTGAGTGCATGCAGCATGCAGCCTCAGGACCAGGGTTACCAGGCCTACCTAGTATGCCCCCACTTCATCTCTCCTGCCACTGAACAGGCCTGGCTTTGTGAAATAAATAGATTGTTATGGAAGTCCTGACAAAAAGCGCAATGGCATCTCTGTCTTATTAATGAATGCCGTTGTTACGTAAAGCAGCTCGCCAGCAGTTACGTTCTGCAATATGCCCCATTCCCCTTTCACTCATGTCTACACTTACGCATGCCCCCCTCTCCCCCTCAGACACGCATTCCCCCTCACGACGCATACCCTCCTCTTGCCCTCACAACACATACCCGCCTCTCCCCCTCACGACATATACCCCCCTCTCCCCCTCACACACGCATAACACATGCACAAACACTCACACCCCAGGCTTCTTCCCAACAATCAGTCACTGGTTACTTTACACTTTACATCGCGCTGAGGTTACCTCCCCTCCTCTCTTCCCTCTCCCTCTCATTTCTCTCTCTCTCGCCCATTTCTCGCTTTCTCTATCCCCCCGTCTCTCTTTCTCTCTCACTTACTCTCCCTTCTCTCTCTATCTCTCCCCCTCTTTCTCCCATCTCGCTCTCTCTCCGCCAACGGTCCTCCATGAACCCAACTCCACTCAGACTGTAAAACTCTGTGAAATAGCACATGGATCATTTTGCACAATGCTTTTAATGTTCCATTTACCAATTGGTCCATGGCAGTGCAAGGACAGTGGTTTGGGAGAGAGGGAGCATAGAGGGTTTACTCCCTGCCGGAGGCTGGGGTTCCTGTGGTGGCAGACTTGGGGTACTGAGGACACCAGACTCACTGATAGGTCAGTTACAGTTAGTTACCCTCCCTGACCTGGCTCCCCTGGTAGACATGGAGACAATTGAGCTGTGCGACACATTTGCCTATAGCGTATTCAACCATAATGAGAAAAGCAGTGCAACCTAAATAGGTTGTGAGTAGGCTTGCGTGTGGTGCCAGGCTTGGCTTGGTGAACAAGATTATGGTAAAGAAAGGTGGGAGTGAAAGAAGAGCTGACCTGATGGGACTCCTGATCACTTACACCGATCAATGGTGTGCATGAGGCTGTCCAAACTGTCTTCATCTGGCTTTGGCATTCATACAGCTGCATGTGGATCTGTTAGCCAATGACCCTGGTGCAGTTGTACTAAGAAATTAGATCCATGCAGCTTGACATGTAATTTTACCTCTTCATCTTTGTCGTTATCGCCAAACTAAAAGTAGGATGCCAATCAGGTTGTTTTAATATTGAATTAAAGTGATTGAACTAGACCACCTTAAAAGCAATAAATGTTGAGAGTCAAAATCATAGAATCTTTCTTTCTCTTAGGCTACCAAGAAACCAGAGGAGCCTGGTGGGAGGAGCTAAGTGGAGGTCTCATTGTAATGGCTGGAATGGAATAATAGAACAGAGTCAAACAGGTGGTTTCCATATGTTTGATGTGTTTGATACCGTTCCATTTATTCCATTCCAACCATTACAATGAGCCCGTTCTCCTACAGCTCCTCCCACCAGCCTCCTCTGCAAGAAACTCAAGGATCTGTCTTTGAGTGGACTAAATCTGGACCTAATATTCCTGTGAATTCTAGCTGTTTGGATAGAAGGGTTGCAGGTGAACGTGTCAATAGACAGACAAGGACAAGGCTTGCCAGCCTTGTGACCAACCAACTGATCAGTGAAACCATTGTCAACAAACTAGTAATGCAATAAAAATTGTAAATCAAAACATTTACCATGAGATGGTTCTGGGCCTAAATCATTTATTTAGCCAACACAGGCCTTTTGTTCTAATAAATCAGTTAGTGAACAATGGGATGAGGCCTTGCAATAATACTGATGCACATATGTGTTGTTCATTTCCTTTGAAAAAGCAGGGCTCTGGAATTTCCTGTTCTGTAGAAAATTACAAATGTGGATTGAAGACACGAGTTTTCAATCTTTCTCGCACCAAGCTAGGAATTCCGAGGTGCACTGTGACGTCTGACTTGTTGATGGGGTACACATGACTTAAATCAGCCATTTAATTGTTACTGAGAACTTAGGTCAAAGCAAAGTACTCTGGGACCGGGAGGCAGAGGAAGAGAAATATAAAGTTTAGAGAAGGACAGATGGCAAGAGAGACAGAGAGGGAGTGGCTGAGGAGGGGTAAAGTTAGTAGCACTTAATGTAGCACTTATCTTAATAGGAGTGTTTACTATAGTTATTTAGTGACGCATGTATGACATAGAATGGCAAATATTTACAATAATTTAACAATCCAAAAACTCACTCCTCCCACACCTATCTAAAGTACAGTCTCTGTTCACTCAACTAGCTAACTTGCTTGCCAAATTACCATTAAGAAGTTAACCTATTACTTACACAAATGCAATTGAAAAATCCCACTAACCTTGCCAGACAGTAAGCAGTGGTCTTAGTTATAGAGCCTGGGTGGGGGAAAACCCATTTTCAGTGGACCAGTGGGTGGTCACTATTTGTGTTTAAAGGTCCAAAAGGTCTGGATTATTAACAGCATAATGCTGCTAAGAATCATATTTAACAGTTGAAGGGTTAACCTACAGTTTAATAACAGATAGGAACTGTAAATCAGTGTTTAATAGTAGAAGTGCTGGATCCCAGGAACTGAGAGTGAGCTAAACTGAAGTAGCTATAAGAAAACAATTCATAGTTACAAAACTGGCATTTTAGATAATGACTAACAAACTGATTCAGAGTAAAAAGTACTGAGATTGACATTGTGGGGGAAACTTTCGATGATAAACTGAGGCAGCGAGCGTGACATGGCTGATACTGGAACACTGAGAAATCACTGTAATTATTAATGCATCGCCTGCATTGTGCTGCAAAATGCATTAACTGGAGATGATTGATTTACAGTATTTGGTTAAGAACTAGTGGAGGAATGACCCATGACCAGCATAGACGTTCCGAGGCGTGAATCAATTTGAGGGTTTCATTAGTGTTGTATTGTGTTATAATTCAACGTGTATTGAATTTGATCCAATAGATAGGAAATGTTCACCCAAGAATGTGTTAAAATAGAGCTTTAAACTGAGGCAAAACATGCATATTAAAACGCACATACCAGCAGGCTACGCTACGGTCTAAAAACTCAGACCACAACCAGAAAGTCGATATAATATCCCTCAGGCAGCAGAGAAACAGATCATTGTAAATCCACTACAGCCCTCCATCACAAACAGACAGCACAATGTCCTCCTGCCTCTGAAAATGATGACTGGCTTCGTATGTTGAATAAACGTGGACATTTAGTGAGAATGCTTTGCATGCTGGAGACAATTGAAGTATACATTTTCCAGCCTAGAAAATGGTCTGTCTCGCTGTAGTGAGTCACTGCCGGTGAGCTCGTACCATCCTATGTCAGACTGAGTGATCTTCAGTGTTGCATTATGCAAGATTGAGACTTTGGCCCAAATAGAGTTGTTGCTTCAATATGCTGGTTGGTTGGTGCTCTGACTGGACCTGGTTTTCCCATAATGACCCAAACATGATTCCAGTTCATAATCCTATCTTCCTCTATGTCATTTGTCCTTGAGGAATGGAATGCTGCTAAAATAGATCAAGCCTCTATATACAACGCATTATCAGACATTAGTGCAACTGTCAGATACCCAGTAGACTTGGAATTTTCACAGATAGTACACTTAATATAACTATACTGTACATTTACAGCACCAATGCCAAATTAGTCTTCAAAAGCCCTAAACATGAGTCCATCATCAAAACTGGGTCTGGGTTCTCTCTCCCACACGACAGAGAGAGGAGAGGGGGGAGGGGATAGAGAGAGGAGAGAGAAGAGAGGAGAGAGGGGAAGGGGAGAGAGGGGAAGGGGAGAGAGAGAGAGAGGAGAGGGGGAAGGGCAGAGAGAGAGGAGAGGGGGGAGAGAGAGAGGAGAGGGGGGAGAGAGAGAGGGGGGCGAGAGAGAGGAGGGGGGGCGAGAGAGAGGAGAGGCGGAGGGGAGAGAGAGAGAGGAGAGAGGAGAGAGAGGAAAGGGAGAAAGAGGGGGGAGGGGGGAAGGGGAGAAAGAGAGGAGAGGAGAGGGGGAGAGAGAGAGGAGAGAGGGGAGAGAGGGAGGAGAGGGGAGAGAGGGAGGAGAGGAGAGGAGAGGGGGGAGGGGAGAGAGAGAGGAGAGAGAGGAGAGGGGAAGGGGAGAGAGGGGGAGGGGAGAGAGAAGAGAGGGGGAGGGGAGAGAGAAGAGAGGGGGAGGGGAGAGAGAGGGGAGAGAGAGAGAGGAGAGAGAAGGAACAGCATGTCAGAAATCAGCTCAATGTAATTGAAGAATCCATAGACTCTAACCACTTCTGGGAAAATTGGAAAACACTAAACAAACAACAACACAAAGAGCTATCTATCCAAAATGGAGATGTATGAGTAAACCACTTCTCCAATCTTTTTAGCCCTATAACAAAGAACAAACAGCAAAAAAATATACATGATCAAATGCAAATCTTAGAATCAACTCTTAAAGACTACCAGAACCCACTGGATTCTCCAATTACATTGAATGAACTACAGGACAAAATACAAACCCTCCAACCCAAAAAGGCCTGTGGTGTTGATGGTATCCTCAATGAAATGATAAAATATACAGACCACAAATTCCAATTGGCTATACTTAAACTCTTTAACATCATCCTTAGCTCTGGCATCTTCCCCAATATTTGGAACCAAGGACTGATCACCCCAATCCACAAAAGTGGAGACAAATTTGACCCCAATTGTCACGCCCTGGCTCTGGGGACTCTAGTATGTTGAGCCAGGGTGTGAGTTTTTCGTTTGTTTTCGTTCTAGTTTAGTATTTCTATGTTGGCCAGTGTGGGGTATCAGCTGTTGCTTGTTGTCTCTGATTGGGAACCATACTTAAGCAGCCAGTTTTCCCACAGAGTTTGTGGGATCTTGTTCCTGTATAGGTTTGTGTTTTGCACCTTTGGACGTCACGTTATCGTTTGTTGTTTTGTTCGTGTAATCATTATTTAATAAATATGTTCACCTTCCACGCTGCGCATTGGTCCTCTGTATCCGACGATCGTGACACCAATAACTACCGTGGGATATGCGTCAACAGCAACCGTGGGAAAATCCTCTGCATTATCATTAACAGCAGACTTGTACATTTCCTCAGTGAAAACAATGTACTGAGCAAATGTCAAATTGGCTTTTTACCAAATTACCGTACGACAGACCACTTATTCACCCTGCACACCCTAATTGACAAACAAACAAACCAAGACAAAGGCAAAGTATTCTCATGCTTTGTTGATTTCAAAAAAGCATTTGACTCAATTTGGCATGAGGGTATGCTATACCAATTGATGGAAAGTGGGGTTGGGGGAAAAACATACAACATTATAAAATCCATGTACACAAACAACAAATGTGCGGTTAAAATTGGCAAAAAACACACACATTTCTTTCCACAGGGCCGTGGGGTGAGACAGGGATGCAGTTTAAGCCCCACCCTCTTCAACATATATATCAACGAATTGGCGAGGGCACTAGAACAGTCTGCAGCACCCGGCCTCACCCTACTAGAATCTGAAGTCAAATGTCTACTGTTTGCTGATGATCTGGTGCTTCTGTCACCTACCAAAGAGGGCCTAGAAGCAGCACCTAGATCTTCTGCACAGATTCTGTCAGACCTGGGCCCTGACAATAAATCTCAGTAAGACAAAAATAATGGTGTTCCAAAAAAGGTCCAGTTGCCAGGACTACAAATACAAATTCCATCTAGACACCGTTGCCCTAGAGCACACAAAAAACTATACATACCTCGGCCTAAACATCAACGCCACAGGTAACTTCCACAAAGCTGTGAACGATCTGAGAGACAAGGCAAGAAGGGCCTTGTCTATGCCATCAAAAGGAACATAAAATTTGACATACCAATTAGGATCTGGCTAAAAATACTTGAATCAGTTATAGAACCCATTGCCCTTTATGGTTGTGAGGTCTGGGGTCCGCTCACAACCAAGAATTCACAAAATGGGACAAACACAAAATTGAGACTCTGCATGCAGAATTCTGCAAAAATATCCTCTGTGTACAACGAAAAACACAAAATAATGCATGCAGAGCAGAATCAGTCCGATACCCGCTAATGATCAAAATCCAGAAAAGAGACATTAAATTCTATAACCACTTAAAAGGAAGCGATTCCCAAACCTTCCATAACAAAGCCATCACCTACAGAGAGATTAACTTGGAGAAGAGTCCCCTAAGTAAGCTGGTCCTGGGGCTCTGTTCACAAACACAAACAGACCCCACAGAGCCCCAGGACAACAACAACAACACAATTAGACCTAACCAAATCATGAGAAAACAAAAAGATAATTACTTGACACATTGGAAAGAATTAACAAAAAAACAGAGCAAACTAGAATGCTATTTGGCTCTAAACAGAGAGTACACAGTGGCAGAATACCTGACCACTGTGACTGACCCAAACTTAAGGAAAGCTTTGACTATGTACCGACTCAGTGAGCATAGCCTTGCTATTGAGAAAGGTCGCCGTAGGCAGACCTGGCTCTCAAGAGAAGACAGGCTATGTGCACACTGCCCACAAAATGAGGTGGAAACTGAGCTGCACTTCCTAACCTCCTGCCAAATGTATGACCATATTAGAGACACATATTTCCCTCAGATTACAGAGATCCACAAAGAACAAAAAAACAAAAAACAAACCCAATTTTTATAAACTCCCATATCTACTGGGTGAAAAACCAGTGTGCCATCCCAGCAGCAATATTTGTGACCTGTTGCCACAAGAAAAGGGCAACCAGTGAAGAACAAACACCATTGTAAATACAACCCTTATTTATTTTCCCATTTGTACTTTAACTATTTGCACATTGTTACAACACTGTATATAGACATAATATGACATTTGAAATTTTGGAACTTCTGAGTGTAATGTTTACTGTTAATATTTATTGTTTATTTCACTTATGTTTACTTTGGCAATGTTAACATACGTTTCCCATGCCAATAAAGCCCTTAAATTGACAATTGAATTGAGAGAGGAGAGAGGAGAGAGGAGAGAGGGGAAGAGGAGAGAGAGAGAGAGAGAGAGAGGAGAGAGAGGGAGGGGAGAGGGAGGGGAGAGATAGGAGAGGGGGGAGGGGAGAGAGAGAGGAGAGAGAGGAAGGGGAGAGAGAGAGAGATATGAGAGGGGGGAAGGGGAGAGAGAGAGAGATATGAGAGTGGGGAGGGGAGAGAGAGAGGAGAGAGAGGAAGGGGAGAGAGAGAGGAGAGGGGGAAGGGGAGAGAGAGGGAGAGGAGAGAGGGGGAGGAGAGAGAGGAGAGGTGAGAGGGGAAGGGGAGAGAGATGAGAGAGGAGAAGGGGAGAGAGAGAGGGGGGAAGGGGAGAGAGAGAGGAGAGGGGGAAGGGGAGAGAGATGAGAGAGGGAAGGGGAAGAGAGAGAGGAGAGGGGGAAGGGGAGAGAGAGAGAGAGGAGAGGGGGAGGGAGAGAGAGAGAGAGAGGAGAGAGGGGAGGGGAGAGAGAGAGAGAGAGAGGAGAGAGGGGAAGGGGAGAGAGAGAGGAGAGGGGGTGGGGAGAGAGAGAGAGTGGAGAGGGGGAGGGGAGAGAGAGAGGAGAGAGGGGGAGGGGAGAGAGAGAGGAGAGAGGGGAAGGAGAGAGGAGAGAGGGGAAGGGGAGAGAGATGGGAGAGGGGGGAAGGGGAGAGAGAGAGAGGGGAAGGGGAGAGAGAGGGGGGAGGGGAAGGGGAGAGAGAGGGGAGGGGGAGGGGAAGAAGAGAATGGAGGGGGACAGAGAGAGGAGAGGGGGGAGGGAGAGAGAGGAGAGGGGGGAGGGGAGAGAGAGGAGAGAGGGGAAGGGGAAGAGAGAGAGGAGAGGGGAAGGGGAGAGAGAGAGAGGAGAGGGGGAGGGGAGAGAGAGAGAGAGAGAGATGAGAGGGGGAGGGGGGAGAGAGAGAGAGGGGGAAGGGGAGAGAGAGAGGGGAAGGGGAGAGAGAGAGGAGAGGGGGAGGGGGGAGAGAGAGTGGAGAGGGGGAGGGGAGAGAGAGAGGAGAGAGGGAGAGGGGAGAGAGAGAGGAGAGAGGGGAAGGAGAGAGGAGAGAGGGGAAGGGGGGAGAGAGGGGAGAGGGGGGAAGGGGAGAGAGAGAGGGGGGGAAGGGGAGAGAGAGGAGAGGGGAAGGGGAGAGAGAGGGGAGGGGGAGGGGAAGGGGAGAATGGAGGGGGACAGAGAGAGGAGAGGGGGAGGGAGAGAGGAGAGGGGGGAGGGAGAGAGAGAGAGGGGGAGGGGAGAGAGAGAGGGGGAGGGGAGAGAGAGAGAGAGTGAGAGAGAGAGAGAGAGAGATGTGAGAGAGAGAGAGAGAGTGAGAGGAGAGAGAGAGAGAGAGAGAGAGAGAGAGAGAGAGGAGAGTGAGATGAGAGAGTGAGTGAGAGAGAGGAGTGAGAGAGAGAGTGAGAGAGTGAGAGGTGAGAAGAGAGAGAGAGAGTGAGAGAGAGAGAGGGGAAGGGGAGAGAGGGGGGAGGGTAAGGGGAAGGGGAGAGAGAGAGGAGAGGGGGGGAGAGAGAGAGAGGAGAGAGTGGGTTAGCAGATAATACCTTAACCACTCCAAGATGTGTCAGCTGACTGTCCCCCCAGGATTACCCAGGATTCCTGTCATATGAGGTGAAGCTCAGGGCCTCTGACAGTCTCATTTTATTCTATATGGATAAATGGATCAAAGCTGCAACCAGATCTGGGTCCTTGTGTTCAATCAAAAAGTTCAAGTCATTTATTATAATCATTAATTTCCTAAGCCTCCTGGAGTGCATCAGAGGACACCCAGAAGTTTCTTCCTTCTTGACTCGTGCCAGAACTTTTAATTGGCTTCAGGAAATCCCAGGCACCCTCCCCTGTTCTGGGAGCTAGGTGTGGGATGTGTGGGATTGGGTCATAGTGAGAGCATTTACTCCCCTATTGGGGCTGCTGGGATAGGACTCGGGCCAACTTCAGAATTACTCTTTCCTGCCAGGGATAACGTCATTGAGGGAATATGATCATGAGAATTCTTCCTCTTAACTCTTTAAAATATATATATTATTCACTGTAACACTTAATCTACATTTTCTGTCATAACATGTTTACAGCACAGACTGTTGTCATAAACTGTTGTTACACTTAGCATTACAATATAATTCATGTTTATGATTATCTTATTTAGGGATTAAAATGGAACATTCAAATAAAGTGTTACCAAACTCATGTCTTAAACTAAAAAAAAAAAAAAAAAAAATGGTATTGTCCTTGCCTCACCACACACATCCCAAATACGGACACACAGAAAGCACACCGTATTAAGTAATGCTTCCTCCGCCAGTACAATGACTAAGCTTCTTTCAAAAACCCACTGTATGCTGGGGTCATTTGCACAACACACACGTTACCAAGTGCCCTAATAATAGCTATTTAACTAAATGATTTGATAAATGTTTTGATTTTCAACCTCGACAATCATTCAGTTGTTTGAGAACATTTGTGCATGGGCCACTTACAGTGTAGACTGAAGATCTGGCCTTGACCATTGTGTTTGTTCAACATTTGGTACACTCACTTACTCTTTCTCTGGGCCTGGGTGTTTAGCTAAGAGGTCTATGCTTGGATACCCCTCGGTACACTGCTCTTATGTCATGGTAAACACTGAAAGGCAGTGTTAATTTTTCATCTGTCCAAAACAGTGAGCTGTAGAGAGGGTTGGGAGCAGGGTGGGGGTGGTGGCTCAGTGTAGTAGATCCTATTGTGTAATAAGGGTCTGTGTTTGGTTTGCCTCGCGTCTGTGCCTGCCTGCGCCCCTCTGCCTCCCCGTCCCGCCGATGGAGTGGGTCACACTGAATCACAAGGCCAGCAGGCGCTGACAATGGCACGTTTGTGCACAGGCAGAGCCGTGAGCCAGCTTACTCAAGGGAAAGGATGGTACAAGGTGGAGAGAGTCCAGCAAGCAGTGTGTGTGTGTGTGTGTGTGTGTGTGTGTGTGTGTGTGTGTGTGTGTGTGTGTGTGTGTGTGTGTGTGTGTGTGTGTGTGTGTGTGTGTGTGTGTGTGTGTGTGTGTGTGTGTGTGTGTGTGTGTGTGTGTCTGATTAATGGAAAGGTGCCTGACTCATGGAAGGGTGCTCCTATCCACAGAATACCCCAAAAAGACAACGTTCCAGATGATCCATCTACATGGAGAGACATCTCCCTCTTGCCCTCTGTTTATAAAGTGTTCATGAAACGCTTGCTCGCCTGCATACTACCATGGCTTGTAGATACAGGCATTCTCTCTCCCAAACAAAAGGCATTATATAGACAGACAGGGCAAGAATGTGCTTGTTTTCTGCCTAAAAACTGAATTGATGACTTCAAGCATGAATTCACAAAGTTTTACACAATGTATTTGGACCTTAGATATGCCTTTGGTACTTTATCACATAGTGTAATGATCAATGCACTTGAGGAAATACAACTACCTCCAAGGTACTTTTCTCCAAGTTATTTGTGTGTGTGAGTGTTTGTGCAAAGGCTTTGATTTCTTGTCAAACAGATGGAAAAGGGGTCTTAGAAAACATCTACTAGAAAAAGTCTTAAAAGGTATCAGAAATAAATAATAACACAATAATGTTGAAGTAAAGATCCCTGCCAACTAATAACACTTATATTGTATAAAACATTTTCATTCAGATTTCAATGTCTACAGACGTATGGACTTCATTTGGCCTAGACAAAGACGTCCATGATTTGGTCCGGACTGAAACAAATCTGAACCAATCATCGACGTCTATGTTTAACAAGTTTGGACAGTACAGTACATTACAGTACAGTAGAGCACAGTAGACTAGTACAGTAAAGAAAAATAGAGTATAGTTCAGTACAGTACACAGTTGTGTACACCAAGGTTATTACATTATACTAAAACTGAAACTAAAATGAAAACTAATAATGAAAAAACAATTCAGTAAACTGAAATAAAATAATTAACAAATCTGTTTCAAAAACAAAAACTATACTGAAACTATTATCCACCTAATTATTATTACTTTGATGTCCAAACTTGTGAAACATAGACGTCGATGATTGGTTCAGATTTGTTTCAGTCCGGACCAAATCATGGACGTCTTTGTCTAGGCCAAAAAATAAAACATCTATGATCGGTTCAGATTTGGTCTGGTCTGGACCAACCAAATTTGGTCTTGTTTGGTGTCGGATCTCATGAAAATAATAGCCAGTGTGTAGAATAATACCCAAATATCCAAAGGAGGATATTACATATTTCTACCTTTGTGTACCTATTTAGGATACATCCCCATGAAGAGAATGACTTTCATATCCATAATTATGCATTTCTGTGTAGTACAGATCAGGGACCCATGATGAAATTCCATTACTGCAATTTTGTTACCGGGTGTAAATCCCCTTCACTTACTGTAGTTCAATAACCAAAATATATTTTTTCAAACTCAAGGTGTCATGTCATACCTTTCACCCCATTCTTTCTGCAGACAGCTTTGAATCATAAGCAGCAGATACTTAACAGTTATTGGAAAATGTGGTCACATAAAAAACAGAGGGAGATTTTACTGAAATTTTGTTACCAAACTTTGCGTCTGCGCAGTTCTTCCAGTGTGTTTTTGTAAAATGTTCAGTGTAAATTGTAAAAGTAGTCATTGTGCATAGAGATGTATGGTTTGTTAAACCTTGAAATCAATGGTTTTTGTTTGGCATACATTTAAAGTGGAAAATCTACGTTTCAGGGCAATTCTGTTACTGTGGAATTACCTTCTACTAACACATGCACAAACACAGTTTCATTTAGGTAATGTCAGATAAGATACAAAAAATGTTTTGCAACAGACTGGAAACTGTGGGGGAACTGTCATTTTGTGTCTGTTGTAAGCCACCGTCTGTTAGTTACATCCTGCAGTTGATTGTTTCATCATTGGGCCAGGATGAGGAAAATTCAGCTGAAATATAATGTAGTTTACGAAAGTTCATTCAGTCTGAATGCTTGTTTAACTTCATCATATATTTACATATTTTAGTCATTTAGCAGACGCTCTTATCCAGAGCGACTTACAGTTAGTGAGTGCATACATTTTCATACTGGCCCCCCGTGGGAAACGAACCCACAACCCTGGCGTTGCAAGCGCCATGCTCTACCAACTGAGCTACACAGGGCTCATTAAGCAGCATAACATAATTCACTCTGTTTCCTATTATATTGCATAGTTGGAATCCATGAAAAGTTGGAATGCATGAATACAAAGGTAACTCTTCCTACATCTACATTTTACCTCAATTACCTCGACTAACCGGTGCCCCCGCACATTGACTCGGTACCGGTACCCCCTGTATATAGCCTCGCTATTGTTATTTTTACTGCTGCTCTTTAATTATTTGTTACTTTTATTTCGTATTATTTTATGATTTTTTTTTGGAATTCATTCTTCAATGTTGGTTAAGGGCTTGTAAGTAAGCATTTCAATGTAAGGTCTACACCTGTTGTATTCGGCGTATGTGACAAATAACATTTGATTTGATTTGATTTGATTAGCATACCCAGCTTGCAAATTTGGTTCCTTGGAAGTTGTTTTTTAGGTTGCAGGGAGGTTCTGAGAATGTTTTTCTATGGTTCCCTGAAAGTTTTCCTGGGAGGTTCAATTAACATTCTGAGAATGGAAATTATAGGTTATTTGAAGGTAATTAAATAATGTTCTGAAAACATATCGTTTCAATAATACTTTTAATAACACTGCTAGCTTAGTTTGGATTAACTGTTTTGAACTCCAAGCACAGATAGGACATATGGAAATTAATTTGCTTAGGCATTATTTATGCAAACACATCTCATTGTTACACTAACTTCCGCGATGCATACAAGGCCAATCTGCAAATCTGACCACGACTCCATTTTGCTCCTCCCTTCCTATAGGCAGAAACTCAAACAGGAAGCACCCGTGCTAAGGACTATTCAACGCTGGTCTGACTAATCGGAATCCACGCTTCAAGATTGTTTTGATCACGCGGACTGGGATTTGTTCCAGGTAGCCTCTGAGAATAATATATACGTATACGTTGATTCGGTGAGTGGGTTTATAAGGAAGTGTATAGGAGATGTTGTACCCACTGTGACTATTAAAACCTACCTTAACCAGAAACCGTGGATAGATGGCAGCATTCGCGAAAAACTGAAAGCACGAACCACCGCATTTAACCATGGCAAGGTGACGGGGAATATGGCAGAATATAAACAGAGTGGTCGTTCCCCCTGCAAGACAATCAAACAGGCAAAACGTCAATATCGAGACAAAGTGGAGTCGCAATTCAACGGCTCAGATACGGGACATATGTGGCAGGGTTTACAGACAATCATGGGCTACAATAGGAAAACCAGCCACGTCGCGGACACCGACATCTTGCTGCCAGACAAGCTAAACAAGTTCTTTGCCCGCTTTGAGGATAACACAGTGCCACCGCCGCGGCCAGCTACCAAGGACTGTGGGCTCTCCTTCTCCGTGGCCGACGTGAGTAAGACATTTAAACGTGTTAACCCTCGATGGATCCACAGATGATGCAATCGCCATCACACTGCACACTGCCCTATCCCATCTGGACAAGAGGAATACCTGTGTAAGAATGCTGTTAATTGACTATAGCTCAGCATTCAACACCATAGTACCCTCCAAGCTCATCATTAAGCTTGAGGCCCTGGGTCTCAACCTCGCCCTGTGCAATTGGGTCCTGGACTTCCTGACGGGCCGTCCCCAGGTGGGGAAGGTAGGAAACAACATCTCCACTTTGCTGATCCTCAACACTGGGGCCCCACAAGGGTGTGTGCTCAGCCCCCTCCTGTACTCCCTGTTCACCCATGACTTCATAGCCATACACACCTCCAACTCAATCATCAAGTTTGCAGACGACACAACAGTAGTAAGCTTGATTACCAACAACGACGAGAGGGCTCTCGGAGTGTGGTGAGGGCTCTTGGAGTGTGGTGTCAGGAAAATAACCTTTCACTCAACGTCAACAAAACAAAGGAGATGATCGTGGACTTCAGGAAACAGCAGAGGGAGTACCCCCCTATCCACATCGACGGGACAGCAGTGGAGAAGGTGGAACATTTTAAGTTCCTCTGCGTACATATCACTGACAAACTGAAATGGTCCACCCACACAGACAGTGTGGTGAAGAAGGCACATCAGCATCTCTTCAACCTCAGGAGGCTGAAGAAATTTGGCCTGTCACCTAAAACCCTCACAAACTTTTACAGATGCACAATTGAGAGCATCGGGCTGTATCACCGCCTGGTACGGCAACTGCACCGCCCCCAACCGCAGGGCTCTCCAGAGGGTGGTGCGGTCTGCACAACGCATCACCGGGGGCAAACTACCTGCCCTCCAGGACACCTACAGCACCCGATTTCACAGGAAGGCCAAAAAGATCATCAAGAACAACAACCACCCGAGCCACTGCCTGTTCACCCCATTATCATCCAGAAGGCGAGGTCAGTACACGTGCATCAAAGCTGGGACCGAGAGACTGAAAAACAGCTTCTATCTCAAGGCCATCAGACTGTTAAACAGCCATCACTAGCACAGAGAGGCTGCTGCCTAAATACAGACTTGAAAATCACTGGCCACTTTAATGAATGGAACACTAGTCACATTAATAATGCCACTTTAATCATGTTTACATGTCTTGCATTACCCATCTCATATGTATATACTGTATTCTATACTATCTTAATAATGTTTACATATTTTGCATTACCCATCTCATATGTATATACTGTATTCTATACTATCTATTGCATCTTAGCCTATGCCGCTCTGACAATGACATTGCTCATCCATATATTTATATATTCGTATTCCATTCCTTTACTTAGATTTGTGTGTATTAGGTATTTGTTGTGGAATTGTTAGTGAGGGAAAAAAGTATTTGATCCCCTGCTGATTTTGTACGTTTGCCCACTGACAAAGACATGATCAGTCTATAATTTTAATGGTAGGTTTATTTGAACATTGAGAGACAGAATAACAAACAAAAAATCCAGAAAATCGCATGTCAAAAATGTTATAAATTGATTTGCATTTTAATGAGGGAAATAAGTATTTGACCCTTCTGCAAAACATGACTTAGTACTTGGTGGCAAAATCCTTGTTGGCAATCACAGAAGTCAGACGTTTCTTGTAGTTGGCCACCAGGTTTGCAGACATCTCAGGAGGGATTTTGTTCCACTCCTCTTTGCAGATCTTCTCCAAGTCATTAAGGTTTCGAGGCTGACGTTTGGCAACTCGAACCTTCAGCTCCCTGCACAGATTTTCTATGGGATTAAGGTCTGGAGACTGTCTAGGCCACTCCAGGACCTTAATGTGCTTCTTCTTGAGCCACTCCTTTGTTGCCTTGGCTGTGTGTTTTGGGTCATTGTCATGCTGGAATACCCATCCATGACCCATTTTCAATGCCCTGGCTGAGTGAAGGAGGTTCTCACCCAAGATTTGGCGGTACATGGCCCCGTCCATCGTCCCTTTGATGCGGTGAAGTTGTCCTGTCCCCTTAGCAGAAAAACACCCCCAAAGCATAATGTTTCCACCTCCATGTTTGACGGTGGGGATGGTGTTCTTGGGGTCATAGGCCGCATTCCTCCTCCTCCAAACACGGCGAGTTGAGTTGATACCAAAGAGCTCAATTTTGGTCTCATCTGACCACAACACTTTCACCCAGTTCTCCTCTGAATCATTCAGATGTTCATTGGCAAACTTCAGACGGGCCTGTATATGTGCTTTCTTGAGCAGGGGGACCTTGCGGGCGCTAGAGGATTTCAGTCCTTCACGGCGTAGTGTGTTACCAATTGTTTTCTTGGTGACTATGGTCCCAGCTGCCTTGAGATCATTGACAAGATCCTCCCGTGTAGTTCTGGGCTGATTCCTCACCGTTCTCATGATCATTGCAACTCCACGAGGTGAGATCTTGCATGGAGCCCCAGGCCGAGGGAGATTGACAGTTCTTTTGTGTTTCTTCCATTTGCGAATAATCGCACCAACTGTTGTCACCTTCTCACCAAGCTGCTTGGCGATGGTCTTGTAGCCCATTCCAGCCTTGTGTAGGTCTACAATCTTGTCCCTGACATCCTCGGAGAGCTCTTTGGTCTTGGCTATGGTGGAGAGTTTGGAATCTGATTGATTGATTGCTTCTGTGGACAGGTGTCTTTTATACACCTCCCTTTAAGAGTGTACTCCTAATCTCAGCTCGTTACCTGTATAAAAGACACCTGGGAGCCAGAAATCTTTCTGATTGAGAGGGGGTTAAATACTTATTTCCCTCATTAAAATGCAAATCAATTTATAACATTTTTGACATGCGTTTTTCTGGATTTTTGTTGTTGTTATTCTGTCCCTCACTGTTCAAATAAACCTACCATTAAAATTATAGACTGATCATTTATTTGTCAGTGGGCAAACATACAAAATCAGCAGGGGATCAAATACTTTTTTCCCTCACTGTATACTGTATTCTATACTATCTTAATAATGTTTACATGTCTTGCATTACCCATCTCATATGTATATACTGTATTCTATACTATCTATTGCATCTTAGCCTATGCCGCTCTGACAATGACATTGCTCATCCATATATTTATATATTTGTATTCCATTCCTTTACTTAGATTTGTGTGTATTAGGTATTTGTTGTGGAATTGTTAGATATTACTTGCTAGATATTGCTGCACTGTCGGAACTAGAATCACAAGCATTTTGCTACACTCGCAATAACATCTGCTAACCATGTGTATGTGACCAATACATTTGATTTGATTTGATTCAGTGAGATTCAGTGGCGGACGGTGCCGTTTTTTTGGGGGGGGGAGCATGGCCTTATTTCTATTACAGCATATTGGATGACTGTCTGTCATTCATATTACATTCACCCAGCTCAATGTAACGTCGATAGGTTTAGGCTACTACATGATACTCAAATTTGCACTATACCCATCATGAAGTTGCTACAACCTAGCCTACAAATTAAAGATTATAATGTAGGTCAGGGGTGTCAAACTCATTTTAGCTCAGGGGCCACATGGAGGAAAATCTATTCCCAAGTGGGCCGGACCGGAAAAATCATGGTATATATAACTTCAAAACAACAACTTCAGATTGTTTTCTTTGTTTTAATACGATCAACATACAACATAAAGCTGGAGCCTGAGGACAGTGTGTCCAAAATAGTACAAGCACAACATCACTATTAATCATAAAACACGTCAAGTTTATTTGAAAATTCTAAAGAAAAAGAACACACAAACACACAATGCCTCAGTGATTAACAGAACTGTTTCACAGATCACAGAACTATATCAGGGTGTCATTTCTCAGGCAGAAATGTAGATAAAAATAATGAAATCCTGTTCCCCAAACAAGTGCAAGAACCAGAGTCAAGAATAGGTTAAATATACAAATAAAATAAAATCAATTAAAAACAATAGCACATCAACATAAAAACATATAAACATAAAGCTGGAGCCTGAGGACAGTGTCCAAAAGCACAACATCACTATTAATCATAAAACACCTCAAGTTATTTGAAAGTTCTGAGGACAACGAACACACAAACACACAATGCCTCAGTGATTCACAGAAGTATATCACAGATCACAGAACTATATCAGGGTGTCATTTCTCAGGCAGAAATGTAGATAAAAATAATGAAATCCTGTTCCCCAAACAAGTGCAAGAACCACAGAGTCAAGAATAGGTTAAATATACAAATAAAATAAAATCTATTAAAAACAATAGCACATCAACATAAAAACATATAAACATAAATCTGAAAGCGTTGCTCAAACTCCCGTAACAGTCCCGTTATTTTATCTTTGAACCGCTTCATGTCTGCCACATGTTGGGTCGCGCACACATTTTTCAGACAGGGGAAGTGAGCTGCATCACCACCGGCAAGTTGCGTCTCCCACAATGACAGCTTCAACTTGAAAGAACGTATGCTGTCATAATACTGCGTGACAACTTTGTTGCGCCCTTGCAGCTGTTTGTTCAAGTTATTCAGGTGCTCTGTAACATCCACCATAAATGCAAGTCCTGCATCCATTCTGCGGAATGAAATTCTAACACTGGTTTGCCCTTTTCTTCCATGAACTGTTCAATTTCTTCTCGTAAATCAAAGAAACGCCTCAGCACAGCACCTCGGCTTAACCATCTTACCTCAGTGTGGTATGGCAGGCCATAGATGTGGTCTTTCTCTCTGAGAAGGCTGTCAAACTTACGGTGATTCAGGCTTCTGGATCGGATGAAATTAACAGTTTGGATGACCACCTTCATGACGTTATCCATCTTTAATGACTTGCAACACAAAGCCTCCTGGTGCAAAATACAGTGAAAAGTCAAAAAATCACGTCCTCCATTTGCAGATTGCACTTTCTCTCTGAACTTTGTCACAACGCCTGCTTTTTTCCCGATCATTGAGGGCGCACCATCTGTAGCCAGGCTGACAGCGCGGGACCAGTCCACTCCGACCCTGTCCAGCGCGCCGACGAGTGCGGTAAAAATATCAGCTGCTGTCGTTGTATCTGTCATCGGCACCAACTCCACGAACTCCTCGGTGACGGTCAATGTGTCATCAACTCCGCGGATGAAAATGGCCAGTTGTGCAACATCTGTAATGTCCGTGCTTTCATCAATTGCAACCGAAAACGCAATAAATGACTTTACTTTTTGCTTCAACTGGCTGTCCAAATCCACTGAAAGATCGGAAATCCTGTCTGCAACTGTGTTTCTTGTCAGGCTGATATTTGCAAAAGCCTGCCGCTTTTCAGGGCACACAATCTCCGCTGCCTTCATCATGCATGTTTTTACAAATTCACCCTCACTAAATGGTTTTGAAGCCACTGCGATTTCATTAGCAATGAGGTAGCTAGCTTTCACTGCAGCGTCACTGATGTCTCGGCTGTGAGTAAACACAGACTGCTGTTTCTTCAGACCCGCCAACAGTTCATTCACCTTCTCTCATCTCCGCTGTCCTTGAAAGTTGTCATATTTGTCGGCATGAAGACTCACATAGTGGCGACGAAGGTTATATTCTTTCAGCACTGCAACATGCTCTGAACACACCAAACATACAGCTTTCCCATTCAATTCCGTGAATAAATAGGATGACCATTTTTCTTGGAACACTCTGCACTCTACCCCCACTTTTCTATTTTTTGACAGAGACATATTGGGGCAATGAGGGTGCCAAAGCACATAATGTTAAAAGTAGAAGCCGTAATAAATATCGCGGGCAAAACAAAGTAGCTCATTGGCTGCACGTGCTTGACCTACTTGCTCTGCCCCGGTATAAACAGTTTGCTTGCTTAACACAATTGCTATTGCGCCATCCAGTGGACGCAATTGGAACAGCAGTTTATTTTATAGAAAAATTGCAGCGCATTTTTCTACTTTACAATTTTTTTTTAATCATCTCGCGGGCCGGATTAAACCCGTTTGCGGGCCTGATCCGGCCCGCGGGCCGGACGTTTGACACCCCTGATGTAGGTGCACAGGTCGAGAGACAAATTAGAGTAATCAAGGTGACAGACAGTAACACATTCAATACCGCCTTGCACATTCTTGCCTGCATCTAGCTGATCTAGGGTGTAATCATTAGTCCAAAAAGTTTTGCAACTAAAACGAGAGTTTCTATTGGACAAATTCAGGTAAGTCCATCCCCCTTTTCTTCTGTTTGCTTCCGATTAAGAAACGTTTTAGAACAGAATTGGCAGAATGAATACACCCCTGATCACCTGCACACACAGTTCACTTTCATAGCAGCCATACAAACAGCATGATCACATCTATGCGCTCTCACATTTTCCCCTTGCTTGAACTAACCCGTTAGTAAACCCACAATCCAATCCATGTGTACAATCACTCAGTAGTGTACAGCAGTTTTTAGCAGTTACACCTGCGGGCTCCGGTGGCAATACATTTATAAAACCGAGAGCTTACCTTGAATTGGAAGTGTTGGATAGCCTTAGTCAGCTAGTTAACATAAATATAATTCCTCTCTGTTTGAGTCCGGTTGTTGAGTAAGCTAAATTAGCTGCATTAGCTAGCGTAAGTGAAAGTGAAAGTGAAAAGAATACAACGAAATCTCTCTCTCTCTCTCTTTCTCTGCTGCTATCTTGGAGACAATTACTCTTCACATTTTATACACTGCAGTGCTATAGCTAGCTGTAGCTTATGCTTTCAGTACTAGATTAATTCTCTGATCCTTGTTTTGGATGGACAACATGTCAGTTCATGATGCAAGAGCTCTGATAGGTTGGAGCATGTCCTCCGGAAGTAGTCATAATTACTGTGTTAGTCTATGGAAGGGGGTGAGAACCATGAGCCTCCTATGTTTTGTATTGAACTCAATGTACACAGAGGAGGATGGAAAATAGCTGTCCTCCGGCTTCACCATGGTGCTACCCTACAGAGTGCTGTTGAGGCTACTGTATACTTTCATTGCAAAACAGTGTGTTTTAATCAGTTATTATGCTGACTTGAATATATTTAGTATAGTTTTCTCTAAAAAGGATAACTTTTTTAATGTTTCACTATTTTTATGAAATCCACTGGTGAACCTACACTACAAGACCAAAAGTATGTGGACACCTGCTCATCGAACATCTCATTCCAAAATCATGGGCATTAATATGGAGTTGGTCCCACCTTTGCTGCTATAACAGCCTCCACTCTTCTGGGAAGGCTTTACACTAGATGTTGGAACATTGCTGTGGGGACTTGCTTTCATTCAGCCACAAGAGCATTAGTGAGGTCGGGCATGGATGTTGGGCGATTAGGCCTGGCTCGTAGTCAGCTTTCCAATTCATCCCAAAGGTTTTCGATGGGGTTGAGGTCAGGGCTCTGTGCAGGCCAGTCAAGTTCTTCCACACCAATCTCGACAAGCCATTTCTGTATGGACCTCGCTTTGTGCAAGGGACATTGTCATACTGAAACAGGAAAGAGCCTTCCCCAAACTGTTGCCACAAAGTTGGAAGCAGAGAATCGTCTAGAATGTCATTGCATGCTGTAGCATTAAGATTTCCCTTCACTGGAACTAATGGGCCTAGCCCCGAACCGTGAAAAACAGCTCCAGACCATTATTTCTCCTCCACCTAACTTTACAGTTGGTACTATGCATTTGGGCCGGTAGCATTCTCATGGCATCCGCCAAACCCAGATTCGTCCGTCGGACTGCCAGATGGTGAAGTGTGATTCATCACTCCAGAGAATGCATTTCCACTGCTCCAGAGTTCAATGGTGGCGAGCTTTACACCACTCCAGCCGACGCTTGGCATTGCACATAGTGATCTTAGGCTTGTGTGCAGCTGCTCCGCCACGGAAACCCATTTCATGAAGCTCCCGACGAACAGTTCTTGTGCTGACGTTGCTTCCAGAGGCAGTTTGGAACTCGGTAGTGAGTGTTGCAACCGAGGACAGACGATTTTTACACGCTTCAGCACTTGGCGGTCCAGTTCTGTGAGCTCGTGTGGCCTACCACTTCGCGGCTGAGCCGTTGTTGCTCCTAGATGTTACAGTAGACCGGGGCAGCTCTAGCAGGGCAGAAATTTGACAAACTGACTTGTTGGAAAGGTGGCATCCTATGACGGTGCCACGTTGAAAGTCACAGAGCTCTTCAGTAATGCCATTCTAATGCCAATGTTCGCCTATGGAGATTGCATTCCTGTGTGCTCGATTTTATACACCTGTCAGCAATGGGTGTGGCTGAAATAACCCAATCCACTAATTTGAAGGGTTGTCCACATACTTTTGTATATATAGTGTATGATCTTCTGCTCTATCCATGGAATTAGTCCACTGCGCCACCAGGATGGACCTACCATGCCATTAACTCATACAAAGCTGTTCATTTTAGTCTATTCAAACAGACCCTATTTCAAAGGAATCAAGCGCTCATTAAGATCAGGTGTGGCCAATATTAGTGGGCGCGGCCAACACACCTGATGGAGGATGGAGGAGTTTTGTTGATGCTGAAAAAGTAATTGTATATGTTTTTAAGTAACATTCTTTGAACAATCTTTGAACGTTTCTAATATTTTCTTGCAGGTTTTTATATAACGTTTTTTTAATGTTCTGACAGCATGACTTTAAATAGTACCATGAGGAAATCTGCAGAAAAAGTTATGCTGAAACATATGGTTCTCAGAACGTTATGTGCTAGCTGGGTAGCGTCTTGTGCTTCTCCTCTTCCTATTAGCCATGCGCGGAATGCCATTCACCTATTTACCTTTTTTTCCCAGAACGTTAATAAAACCTCCCAGGAAAATATTCAGGGAACCATAGTAAAATATTCTCAGAACCTCCCTGCAACCTAAATATGTATGTTCCTAGAACAGGCAGAATGTTCATTTCCGTTCTCAGAACTTTTTTAAAAAACTTTCTGTTTCACCAGTCAGGAAACGTATGGCTTCGTTCCCAGAATCAATGAGAAACCAAAAATGTATGTTCCCACAACTTCCAAGGAACCAAATGCGCTAGCTGGGTAGGCTTAATGTATTGCTCTGGGACACTTTGGTCGTGCTGTCCAGGTTCCTGACCTACAGCCAGCAGCAGCTATGGTCACAGCACACACAAACATAGTGTACACACACACACTCAAAAACTGTCACCCCTCAAACCCTCTTCAACACCCCCAATGGTCCTCCAGTCCAGAGCATCCCCCACCCCTCCCCTCTTCCACCACCCCAGAGCATCCTCCACCCCTCCCCTCCTCCATCCCTCCCCGCCACCACCCTTCCCCTCCTCCACCACCTCCTTGCTGTCTGTCATATGACTGCAGTTATGTGTGAGGAATGGAACACAAAGATGCTCTGTTAGTCCCTCTGCTCTGCCCTCAGTAAGGAGTGCTGGGAGGAGGGCACATCGTCCTCAGGCATACACACAGGGCCTGGTTCTGAGCGCCAACACAGATTAGAGAGGAAGAGAGGAGGGGACTAGAGAAAGATAAATTAATTGATGTAGATTTACATAAGACTCAATGATAATCTAATTGACTGTAAAGTTACTATGAACGGACAAAGCCGCACCCCAATTCGGTTCAGTCCAACTGACAGTCAGAAATCCTCTCTCTCGTATTTGATTGTATCCTCCACATGGCTGTCGGGGAGATGATAGTTTGGCCCAGTATACCTGGAGTGGATTAGAAACCCAAAACAAAGACAAACGCTGAGCCAGTTTAACTAGAGCCTAAGACCTATCCTGAGTCTGGGGAGAAAAGCAGAGAAACTGGTTGGTTTAGGTGCCACCAAAGATAGAACCAGTTAGCATGATGGGTCACAAGAGACATGACACAGTATTTGACCAAACAGAATAACAAAGAAAAAGGTGTATCCTGCTAAAAATGGTTAACATTAAGCATTATTTATGTGTTTACTGCATTCCAGAGTGGGTTTTCAGAGTTATTCAATTGCTGAAGGAATTAGCAGAACAATTTCATAGAGGCCGGTTTGGTGGCTTTTCCCACAGCCTGCAGGCCTAGAGTAATATGATATAACATGAAATGTGTCCACATAAATCATTGTACTTAAGTGCAAGAGGAGAGGGACATATTGTATAATTTTCCCCGTATTATAATATAATCAATTTAAGTGGTAAAGTCAGGCAGGTCTACTCATCTACAAGGGCATGTCCCTAGGACTGTCCTAAGCCATTGTCACACAATGGAGTAGCTGAGGCAATGTTACAGATGGGTTAGCAGGGGTCAAACTGAATTTAACTGTTGTTGTTCCTGTTTGATGTTCTTTGGGGAACTTTACTGGCAGGTTATTAAAAGCCCCATTCAAAATGGCAGAAACATGCTGTGCTATGCTAGTACTGCTGTGTCAGTATTTCAAGTAAGTAATATAGACCAATGTGGCAATTATATTACTTTGTGTCATGTATGGCACCACATGGGCAATGGCATGAGTGCTCAATGGAGACGTGTGATTTACTTTGATATGACAAGCTGATCCCTGTCATCCATCATTACATAATACACACAGGTGCAAAATCAAGGTGACTTACAAATATGAGGAGGACCAAGAGCAGGAGAGGGAGTGCGGTGATGTAGTGTCCACAACTAAAGAATCATTGTGGAATCTGAAAAGACACACTTACTATGTGCACATGCTAAAAGAAAGGAACGAGGTGAGTAGCTAATTACGTGTGTCATTGTACCAAAGTAAAAATCAGATCTCTTAAAAGTTTCCTTCATTTTTGTTCTATTATCAATACAATAGGCCATAATAGATTTTGGCCCAATAGGCCTGGCATATTCCAACTTTCAAGGAGATTTACATTTTGATTGGGTTATCTTGCCTAAAAACCGTTAGGTCTACCTATAGAAAAAAAACTCTGCATCCCTGCCCAGCCTTTCAATACTTCAAAACCAAATGGTAGGTCCAGGTAGTCCCAAAAATTGATATGTGTTGGTTAAATTGGGATTTTAATGAATGGAGCGAATTTGGGCATTTTTTTGGGGGGGGGGGGGCGAGGCATGGTTTTTACCGGAGCGGATGGAAAGAACATGGAGCGCCAGCCAGAGCAGTGCACAAGCACTGCTCCATGAGCGATGAGCGGGATTTCCCACCACTCAACTCTGCTCACATACTCTGCCCCTGACTGCTTTGGTTAAGCTACATTACTGCCCTTCCCACTTCCCTCTCCTCTCAGTCCAACTTCAGGCTTCAAACACACTCTCTTTGCATGGGTGATCAAGCCACATCATATTAGAGTGTCATTTAGGCTGCAAATAGAAGTGCGGAAATGTTCTAAGTGAATATTTTTAAGATCTCTGAACTGTGTTTCAGTAGTTATTTCCTGAGATCTACGTATTATTGTGTAATAGAAAATACAGACACAGAATGATGGATCCTAGGCTACTTGATGTTTTTGTTTGAGGATATATTTAAGCAATAAGGCCCGAGGGGTGTGTGGTACATGGCCAATATACCACGGTGTCACGCCCTGATCGAGAGAACTCTTGTTGGTTGGGTCAGGGTGTGAGTTTTCTGTTTAGATTCTATGTTTAGAGTCTAGTATTTGTAGTTCTATGTTTGGCCGGGTGTGATTCCCAATCAGAGGCAGCTGTCGCTCGTTGTCTCTGATTGGGGATCATACTTAGGCAGCCAGTTTTCCTGCCTGGGTTGTGGGATCTTGTTTGTGTTCCGTGTGTAGGCTTGTATTGTGTATAGCCTTGGACTTCAGGTTACGTTGGTTTATTGTTTTGTTGTATGTTTATTTGAGTTAAATAATGTATGTTCGCATACCACGCTGCACCTTGGTCTGACCCGTCTCTCAACGATCGTGACACACGGCTAAGGGCTGTTCTTATTCACGACACAGCACGGAGTGCCTGGATACAGCCCTTAGCCGTGGTATATTGGCCATATACCACAAACCCCCAAGGTGCCTTATTGCTATTATAAACTGGTTACCAACGTAATTAGAGCAGTAAAAATAAATGTTTTGTCATGCCCGTGGTATACGGTCTGATATACCAAGGCTGTCAGCCAATCAGCATTCAGGGCTTGAACCACCCATGATGCTAGCACCTTGTTGATTATCCCTTACTTGTAGGAGTGATGAGGCATGTGGTCAAAGACTACTGGTTCTATCTTTGGTGGACGTCTCCCATAGTGCAGAAGGAGCTGTGACTGACATGGCAGCTACTTGAGAGATTGCCAACCCTCCATGCAGTGACATCACTATGGGTCAAGTTTCTTCTCTCTAGGGTTACCAGTTTAAATCATTGCTATACCCCCATAACGTAAAGCACACCAATATTTTTAAGTATGTGAAATCTCTGACCTACACTACATGACCAAAAGTATGTGGACACCTGCTCATCGAAAATCTCATTCCAAAATCATGGGCATTAATATGGAGTTGGTCCCCCCTTTGTTGCTATAACAACCACTCTTCTGGGAAGGAAACTAGATGTTAGAACATTGTTGTTGGGACTTGCTTCAATTCAGCCACAAGAGCATTAGTGAGATCGGGCACTGATGTTGGGCGATTAGGCCTGGCTCGCAGTCGGTGTTCCAATTCATCCCAAAGGTGTTCGATGGGGTAGAGGTCAGGGCTATGTGCAGGCCAGTCAAGTTCTTCCACACCGATCGACAAACCATTTCTGTATGGACCTCGCTTTGTGCACAAGGGCATTGTCATGCTGAAACAGGAAAGGGCCTTCCCCAAACTGTTGCCACAAAGTTGGAAGCACAGAATCGTCTAGAATGTCATTGTATGCTGTAGCGTTAAGATTTCCCTTCACTGGAACTAAGGGGTCTAGACCGAAACATGAAAAACAGCCCCAGACCATTATTCCTCCTCCACCAAACTTTACAGTTGGCACTATGCATTCGGGCAGGTAGCGTTCTCCTGGCATCCGCCAAACCCAGATTTGTCTGTCGGACTGCCAGATGGTGAAGCGTGATTCATCACTCCAGAGAACGCGTTTCCACTGCTCCAGAGTCCAATGACGGCGAGCTTTACACCACTCCAATTGACGCTTAGGCTTGTGTGCAGCTGCTTGGCCATAGAAACCCATTTCATGCAGCTGCCAACGAACAGTTATTGTGCTGACGTTGCTTCCAGAGGCAGTTTGGAACTCGGTAGTGAGTGTTGCACGATTTTTACGTGCTACACGCTTCAGCACTCGGCAGTCCCGTTCTGTGAGCTTGTGTGGCCTACCACTTAGCGGCTGAGCCGTTGTTGCTCCTAGATGTTTCCACTTCACAATAAAAGCACTTACAGTTGACCGGGGCAGCTCTAGCAGGGCAGACATTTGACGAACTGACTTGTTGGAAAGGTGGCATCCTATGACGGTGCCACGTTGAAAGTCACAGAGCTCTTCAGTACGGGCCATTCTACTGCCAATGTTTGTCTATGGAGATGCATTGGCGGTGTCCCCCATTCTTTACACCTGTCAGCAACGGATGTGGCTAAAATAGCAGAATCAACTAATTTGAAGGGGTGTCGACATACTTCTGTATATATAGTGTATTTAGGCTTGATTGTTGTTACGTTTACTCTACATGGTCCTTCTATGTGTTCTTGTCACGATCGCTGACAGATGATCCCACCCCCAGAGGACCAAGCAGTGTGCCCAGGAGGAGAAGTTGGCGATGTCCCAGGTGGGCGAATGGTGGTCTTGGGAGGACATATTCGCGGGCAGAGGGCCATGGGCAGAAGTAAATGCCCAGGCAGGAGAGGAGAAACGGCGCCAACCGTGCCGACGACGGACACGCGAGAGGCAACCCCAAGTAATTTTTTTGGGGGGGCACACGGCGTGGACGACGGGGCTGCTGGAGGCAGCTACAGGGCGAATCGGCGGACTAGGAGAGGAGGCCACCAGGTTTGGGGGGCTGGAAGGGTGGTTGGCGGAGCCTAGAGGTAGAGCAGAGCCAACTCCCCGTACTCAGGCTAGGCAGCGTGAGACTGGGCAGGTTCCGTGTTATGCGGAGCCACGTACTGTGCCGCGAGTGTTCCGGCACAGTCCTGTACGTCCTGTGCTAGCATCACGCACGTGTCGTGCTAAGGTGGGCATGCAGCCAGGACGGAGTGTGCCGGCTCAACGCTCGTGGCCTCCAGTACCCCTCCTCGGTCCCGGATATCCTGCGCCAGTGCCACGTGCTGTATTGCCAGTACGAGTGCACAGCCCTGTACTTCCTGTGCTGATGCCTCACACAGATTGTGTGGAAATAGGCATTCAGCCAGGACGGGTTGTGTCAGCTCTCCGCTCCAGACCTCCAGTCCGTCTCCACAGTCCAGCCCGGCCTGTTCCTGTCCCTCGCACCAAGCCTGTGGTGCGCGTCGCCAGCCCGGTCCGGCCTGTTCCTGTACCTCGCACCAAGCCTGTGGTGCGCGTCGTCAGCCCGGTCCGGCCTGTTCCTGTCCCTCGCACCAAACCAGTGGTGCGCGTCGCCAGCCCGGTCCGGCCTGTACCTACTCCCCGCACCAAGCAAGTGGTGCGCGTCGCCAGCCCGGTCCGGCCTGTTCCTGTCCCTCGCACCAAGCCTGTGGTGCGCGTCGCCAGCCCGGTCCGGCCTGTTCCTGTCCCTCGCACCAAGCCTGTGGTGCGCGTCGTCAGCCCAGTCCGGCCCGTTCCTGCTCCCCGCACCAAGCCAGTGGTGCGCGTCGCCAGCCCGGTCCGGCCTGTTCCTGCTCCCCGCACCAAGCCTGTGGTGCGCGTCGTCAGCCCGGTCCGGCCTGTTCCTGCCCCTCGCACCAAGCCAGTGGTGCACGTCGCCAGCCCGGTCCGGCCTGTTCCTGCTCCCCGCACCAAGCCAATGGTGTGCGTCGTCAGCCCGGTTCGGCCCGTTCCTGCCCCTCGCACCAAGCCAGTGGTGCGCGTCGCCAGCCCGGTCCAGTCCGTTCCTGCTCCCCGCACCAAGCCAGTGGTGCGCGTCGTCAGCCCGGTCCGGCCCGTTCCTGCTCCCCGCACCAAGCCAGTGGTGCGCGTCGTCAGTCCGGCACGGTCCATGCCTGTTCCACCGGTGCCTGGTCCGGCACCGGTCAGCTGCTCCACACCGGAGCCAGAGCAATCCGCTCCACCGGTGTCCAGTCCAGCTCCGGCCAGCGGGGCCAGACCAGACCAGGGGCGCTACGGGGGGGGTAGAGAGAGAGTGGTGGTCACGCCCGGAGCCGGATCCGCCTCCGAGGCGGAATGCCCACCCGGCCCCTTCCCCGTTGTGTTGGTGTGGCGCGGTCGCAGTCCGCGCCTTTGGGGGGGGGTACTGTCACGCCCTGGCTCGGGGGACTCTTAAATGTTGAGCCAGGGTGTGGAGTTTCTGTTACATTTTCTATGCTTTTGTTCTAGATCGTTTATATCTATGTTGGCCAGGGTGGTTCCCAATCAGAGACAGCTGTAGCTCGTTGTCTCTGATTGGAGACCATACTTAGGCAGCCTGTTTGGCACTAGTATTTTGTGGGATCTTGTTCCGTAGGGTTTTGTGTATAACCTAGGACTTCACGTATCGTTTGGTTTATTGTTTTGGTTCGTGTGTGTACACAAATAAAGAATGTACGCCTATCACGCTGCGCCTTGGTCCGCTTCATCTGTCGACGATCGTGACAGTTCTAGCACCTTCTACGTGTAAACTGAACCTTATGACACATTCTTACACCTTGAAGGTGAAACTGTTATAGCTTTTAATTCATCACATTTATTATAATATCACATCAAAAATATGATAGGTATTTAGATTGAACAATGATTTGATTTATTAGGATCTCCATTAGCAATGATCAATGATTGCAAGAGTGACACTAGACATGCTTTGCCTGTCTATCCTTTGTATGTAGAAGTTACACTGTAGTTACATAGCCAGGAAAATTATATATAAATTAACATTGCCAGACAATTTGTAAAAAGGTGAGAAAAACACTGATCTGTTAGTAGTCTGTGTATGTAATCTTACATTTAAATAGTGACAAGCTAATTCATTTGTGAAAGCAGATCCTGTATTCCTCCAATGTTTGCTCAATAGGCACTTCATGACACGAATACGGTATAATCACATTAAAGCCAGCCTGTATCATCAAGTGCTATAATAAATGCTGGTCATGATTTCAGTTTGCCGTCGTCGGTGCATTTATACTCTCTCCCCTTTTAGATTAATCTTGCAAAGAAATTCATGCAATGTGGTCTGCTTTTGTAGGTTGCGAGGAGCAGAGGAGAGGTTGGTATTCATCTCACATCCTCTGATCTATTTCACTATCTGTGTTCCTCCAGAGGTTCCCAAAGCATTGTGGGACTTTATTCAACAATTTCTTCCTCCATTTTTAGATGTCTGAGGGCCTGGATGTTGGCTGTTTCACTTCATTCTTTGGGCCTATCGCACGCAGCCAGTTCTCAAGTCAACATCATCCATCATCTCCAGCTGACACAGCTGACATGCTCTCCATCTCTCCTCCTCTTTTCCAATCTCTCGCTCTCTACGTTTCTATCTCTTTCTTCGTTTCGCTTTCTCTCCGCTGCATCAACCTCTTCCCCTCTGCCCAATCTGCCTTCACACTGTTAAACCCCCTAGCCCCTCGACCCCTCCCTGCACAGGTTCTCTTTCACACACACAGACACACACCCCTGCCGCTGCATTGCCGAATAACCCCCACTCCACAAGCCATGGTAATGCCCCATTAGCAATATGAGGGACTGTAGAGACACAAAATGTCACAAATGACCCTCAGTGCTGTGGTCGCTGGAGAGCAGGAAACACACACACTCTCTCACTTTCTCAGAATCACACTCGCACACACACACATCACAAATACACTTCTACACACACCCATCCTGGGTCAACACGGTTATCGATCGATGTGCTGATGTTATTGTTGATGTGGGATGGCAGGCGGAGCGCTGCAGGGGCAGATGCTAAAATGCCGATGTGAAGCCACTGCTCGTCTGTCCAGCCCAGTGCCTGCCTGCAGAGCAACACTCCATGGGGTGTGTGCACCTCCCACTGCACAGTCACATTCATTGTCTCGCTAAGCCAGTCATCATGAGAACCATACAGCAGATCCTACGTGACAGTACTTTTAGTGACTCTCTCCCCTCTCTTACCTCTCTTCCTCTCTCCTTCTCTTACCTCTCTCCTTCTCTTACCTCTCTCCTTCTCGTACCTCTCTCCCTCTCTTACCTCTCTCCCTCTCTTACCTCTCTCCCTCTCTCACCTCTCTCCTTCTCTTACCTCTCTCCTTCTCTTACCTCTCTTACCTCTCTCCCTCTCTTACCTCTCTCCCTCTCTTACCTCTCTCCCTCTCTTACCTCTCTCCTTCTCTTACCTCTCTCCTTCTCTTACCTCTCTCCTTCTCTTACTTCTCTTACCTCTCTCCCTCTCTTACCTCTCTCATTCTCTTACCTCTCTCCTTCTCTTACCTCTCTCCTTCTCTTACCTCTCTCCTTCTCTTACCTCTTACCTCTCTCCCTCTCTTACCTCTCTCCTTCTCTTACCTCTCTCCTTCTCTTACCTCTCCTTCTCTTACCTCTCTCCCTCTCTTACCTCTCTCCTTCTCTTACCTCTCTCCCTCTCTTACCTCTCTCCTTCTCTTACCTCTCTCCTTCTCTTTCTCCCTCTCTTACCTCTCTCCCTCCCGCTCTCCTTCTCTTACCTCTCTCCCTCCCTCTCTCCTACTCTTCCGCTCATGGTCGATGGGATGGACAGAGCACGCACACATCCCTATTTACCATTACAGACATAACCATATACTGTATGTATCAAGGATGTATCAAGGAGGATATGTACACAGACACTGGCTTTCCTAGTCCATCTATACAGAGAGCAGGGAGGGTGGAGGAGGGGACTGGAGAAGCAGCCTTGCCTTGGTGCCATCTCAGAACATCACCTTCATGAGCTCAGCTGAGGGGGGAAAAGATCCTGTTCCTCCACATTAATCCAATCACACAGCAACTCCCCACCCCAGCCAAACAAAGAGGGCCAATTTAGCAGTGATGAAAAAAGAAAGAGTGAGAAAATAAAGCAGGCAGGCTTACCGTTTCACCGTCCAGGGTCCGTTCACCAGGGATACTGCAGACAAACACTGGCAGGGAGAGATAGGCAGTGTGCAATCCACCCTTAGTCCAACATTCTCCTATGACACACTCTCTCTCACACGCATACTCTCTCTCTCTTTCTATTCCCCTCTTTCTCGGCTCTCTTATTATTGTCTGTTCTATTTCCTCTCTTGTTTGCTCCAAGGCAGTTGAGACACTGCAGCGATGGGGGAGGAGGGCGTGTGTGAATGTATGCGTGTTTGAGTGTGTCAGAGAGCGGAGGGAGAGAGAAATGAAGGGAGGAGTCAGCAGGGATAGAGAGAAGGGGGAAACTGACAGGATTAAATCATGAGAGAAACAGAGAGGGAAAAGGGCACCAAGCTAAACAGAACACAGAACGGTGACAAAAACAGGATACAATAGAATCTGTTTTGCATTGCAATGAGAAGGGAAAATGTAAGACATGGAAATAAAAACAGACAGAGACCCCTATGAGCAGCAATGGAAAGGACAGGTTATGTGTGTTTTTCAATGTATAACAACCCTGCTCATTCTCTTTCTCTGGTCTATGACAAGTCAACAGTAGGATTGGTTGTGATTTCATTCATGGCTGAAATAGCATGCATGATAGAGAGAGAGCGATAGAGTATGGAGGGGAGTGGAGAGGAAGGGACGGGAGAGGAGAGGAGGGATGACGCTAGGGGACTGGGAGGGGGATTGGATAATGGTGTAATGTGCTGTTTCCGTGCCAACTGTTTCTGTGACAGAGGGACCACTTCCTTTAATGCTATTGGCTCTAACCATGAACAGATAGATATGCTGACAAATTAAAAATACTACTATGCGATGTGAAGGGGTGGGTGGTGCTTGCTGTTCTCATCACCTCATCTATATTTGGTAAAAACAGGCCTTCTGCTTATACCCATAACAAGGGAACACACACACACAACACAACCACACACACACACAGGTTATATTACTGAAGCCACTGCATGATGTTGACTGCACATCCATCATTAAGGACAAGGGCTGTATGTGTAAAGAGACTCCTCGGTTAGAGCCAATAGCAGTAAAGGAAGTATTCTCACACACCCTGGCTAGGAGAAAGAAACCCAGTATCAGATTGCTGGGGGTGTGGTGAGGAAATGAGAACTGTAATTCTTAGAACACCTACAGTATACCATGCTCTCAATAAATGCTATTAAATAAATGCTCAATGAATTCACTAGATCCAGTGTGGAAGAACACATCTGGTGGGGTAGGTACTAGTAGTCTGCCTCCACTGACCCCTGACCCCTCACCCAGGCCTGTTAATCCAGCCTGACAGGCAGATGCTGTGAAGGGGGGTCGGAGCTTGCCATTGTCCCACCACAGCCTCTCACTCCCTCCCTGTTGGCTGCTGGGTTATGGGTCATAAATGAGCTAGTGCTAGCTACTCAATCTTTCAGTCTCTCTCTAGTCTCTCTCTTTCTGTCTGCCTCTCTCACTCTCACCCTGTAAGGAAGACTGGAAGTAAGGAATTTCATCTTCTTGTTAATCCGTCCAATTTAAGAACCAGTAATCTGTCAGTGTTTTGAGTTCAAAAGAGTTAGAGAGAGTGAGAGAGAGAGAAATCAAGAGGATGAGAAGGGCTTTACCTATTTGTCTCCCTTTAGAATTCCCTAGAGGTTATAACATCCAATAAGAAAATGTGATGTGTCAAACCATAAACATAGAGGAAGGGATATGGTCCAATCCACAGTTTGCCACCAAAATTGGTCCTTTCATTCTCTCGCATAATGACATAAAACATTGGCATGAAAAAGCCTCCCTGAAGATGCCTCATAAGAAAGCACTGTCTTCTTGACCCAATTCATTGCCACTATCATATGCAACTTTAACCACAACATGTTCACCTACAAAATAACCTGGTCATTGTGACCATCTTTATGCATGAATAGCATCTTGTTTTCTTATACCTAAAGGGGTTTGAATACATAAGTGCCCTACATTTACACATTCAGTTGATTTGACATACAGTCCTCATTTATGATGCATTGAAAAGCGTACAGTACCATTTATTTTCAGTGAGTAATAAAACACAAGGTTGACCAAAAGGTACATAAAGTTTACGAGAATGTCTAAAACAGTTTCATGGTCTATTTTTGTTATTTTATTTCTAATCCCACCTGAAAATACCAGGTATACAATCTTTGCTCTGGTGCCCTGCGTGAGTTAAAGTCACATGGCTTTCCTCAATCTAAAGAGAAGAATCGCTGTATCGCTGTATGCTGATGATTTTGCTGAGACAAAAAGATTTACTGTGGATTTCCTGTAAACTGCATTTAGAACGTCTAGGTATTTGCCATTTTGAGTACATAAGAATGTGTGAGTGTGCGTGTGTGGGTGTGGGTAAAAGACTGAGACATGCAAATTACATCTTGAAAAATAAGCATATCTGATCGTATACAGGAAATGTATCTGCATAGAAACCTTTGGGTCATGGAACCAAATTCTAGAATATAGCAAGTTCTGCATCTTGTGTTCATCCTCTCAACAGAGTTCTCACTTCCATCAAGTCCAGTGATAGACGATGAACTGAAAGGGCAAATGATCACCAGCTATCAATTACATATCAATGACAGAAGCATTTTCCAGCACCACAAGCACACAGTATCCAGCTGATGAAAATAATTAATTGCATTTTCCAACTTGCCCTCTTGTAGACCGTAAACATATTTTTCATATATTTCCTGACAAACTGACATAAACATGAATTTACTGGTATTGTTTAAAAGACAGATAAACCGTTTCATCATCATTCTGACATTTCCCTGCTATTTGTCACTATGACTCCATCCTCAGTGGCCCTGCTGTGCACCACTACTTTAATTTAGTGACAGATGCAAGTGCCTGTCCAATGGCTGCATAAAGCACCACTCATTCATAAGTTTAGTCTTTTTTTTTTTTCAGCAGACACTCTTATCCAGATCAACTTACAGTTAGTGAGTGCATACATATTTTTTTTATACTGGCCCCCTGTGGGAATCAAACCCACAACCCTGGCGTTGCAAACGCCATGCTCTACCAACTGAGCTACATCCCTGCCGGCCATTCCCTCCCCTACCCTGGACCAATTGTGCACCGCCCCATGAGTCTCCCAGTCACAGCCGCTACGACAGAGCCTGGATTCGAACCAGGATCTCTAGTGGCACAGCTAGCACTGCGATGCAGTGCCTTAGACCACTGCGCCACTCGGGAGATAATAGTTATTGCCCATCATTACCCATCCCCCCTTCTCTCTCTACTCTCTCTAATACTATTGCTCTGTCTCTCTTTCTCTCTCCATCCCTCTGACTCTGTCTCACCCTCCCTCTGTTTCTCCCCTTCTTTCTCAGATGGTCTCTGCGCTTCTCTCCCAGCTTCCTGTCTCCCTAATCCTTAATCCTGTGGAAATCGGTCAGGCAGAACGGGGCAGCTTTGATCAGGCTTTCATATCAGACGTGGTAACAGTGTCGGCTCCCCCGGATCCCAGAGAACCCTGGAGCCCAGTAGTACGAAGCGGAGCTGTGGAGCTCCAAGCAGGAGGACACACCCAGCCTGCCCTGGGAGACAGGGAGACAGACAGACTCCCCGCCCGCTAGCCCCCTCCACCTCAGCATCAGGTCACCAGCCTCTCCATTTCCAAACATTGCATCATCACAACGGAAGTAGCATCAGTGATAACTAAGTAACCATGCTGTATCATTTCGCTATGCGATATCTGCATTGTTGTTCCACTTTTTGTATTTATTATGGATCCCCATTCGCTGCTGCCAAGGCAGCAGCTACTCTTCCTGGGGTCCAGCTAAATTAAGACAGTTAAACATTTTAAAAAAACATTACAATACATTCACAACAGATTTCACAACATATTAAGTGTGTGCCCTCATCCCCCTACTCTACTACCACATATCTACAACACAAAATCAATTTGTACGTGTGGCGCAGTGGTCTAAGGCACTGTATTGCAGTGCTAGCTGTGCCACTAGAGATCCTGGTTCAAGTCCAGGCTCTGTCGCAGCCGGCCACGACCGGGAGACCCATGGGTGGCGCACAATTGGTCCAAGGTAGGGGAGGGTTTGGTCGGCAGGGATGTGGGTTCGTTTCCCACGGGGGGCCAGTATAAGAAAAAAAAGAATAACCATGTATGCATTCACTAACTGTAAGTTGCTCTGGTTAAGAATGTCTGCTGAATGTAAAGTGCTTGTGTTTGTATGCATGTGTCTATGTTTGTGTTGCTTCACAGTCCTCGCTGTTCCATACAGTGTATTTTTATCTGTTTTTTTAAATCTAATTTTACTGCTTGCATGAGTTACCTGATGTGGAATAGAGTTCCATGTAGTCATGGCTCTATGTAGTATATGTAGTACTGTGCGCCTCCCATAGTCTGTTCTGGACTTGAGGACTGTGAAGAGACCTCTGGTGGCATGTCTTGTGGGGTATGCATGGGTGTCCGAGCTGTGTGCCAGTAGTTCAAACAGACAGCTTGGTGCATTCAACATGTCAATACCTTTCACAAATACAAGTAGTGATGAAGTCAGTCTCTCCTCCACTTTGAGCCAGGAGAGATTGACATGCATATTATTAATGTTAGCTCTCTGTGTACATCCAAGGGCCAGCCGTGTTGCCCTGTTCTGAGCCAATTGCAATTTTCGTAAGTTCCTCTTTGTGGCACCTTACCACACGACACGGTTTAGTGAATGATTTGTCCCAAATACAATGCTTTTAGTTTTTTTTAAATATATATCTAGAACTAACTTATTCCTTGCCACCCATTCTGAAACTAACTGCAGCTCTTTGTTAAATGTTGCAGTCATTTCAGTCACTGTGGTAGCTGACGTGTATAGTGTTGAGTCATCCGCATACATAGACACACTGGCTTTACTCAAATCCCTGATTTTACCTGGATTTGTTCCATTAAAGAACACCCTCTGTGTTCTGTTAGACAAGTAACTCTTTATCAACAATATAGCAGGGGGTGTAAAGCCATAACACATACGTTTTTCCAGCAACAGACTATGATCGATAATGTCAAAAGTCGCACTGAAGTCTAACAAAACAGCCCCCCCAATCTTTTTTTCATAAATTTTTCTCAGCCAATCATCAGTCATTTGTGTAAGTGCTGTGCTTGTTGAATGTCCTTCCCTATAAGCGTGCTGAAAGTCTGTTGTCAATTTGTTTACTGTAAAATAGCATTGTATCTGGTCAAACACTATTTTTTCCAAAAGTTTACTAAGGGTTGGTAACAGGCTGATTGGTCAGCTATTTGAGCCAGTAAAGGGGGCATTACTATTCTTAGGTAGGGGAATAACTTTTGCTTCCCTTCAGGCCTGAGGGTACACACTTTCTAGTAGGCTTAAATTGAAGATATGGCAAATAGGAGTGGCAATATCATCCACTATTATCCTCTGTAATTGTCCATCCAAGTTGTCAGACTTAAGGCAAGCAGGGGCTTTCGTTTTGGAACATGATCTTCTGTCAACAGACAATGTGACTAACATTTTTTATGGGTCTCGTAAAACGTCCAATGTATTTCGTATCTCGGCACTGGTGTCTGACATTGTGTGGTACAGCCAAGGATAATACCTGCTGCCCGCCCCGTGGCAGGGATGTCACTCAACACCTGCTCGGTAAGGTGGCACAAATGTGACATGAACAGGAAAGCTAGACTCCTTTAAAGGACAGGTTTGCTAAGGACATCCACCAGAGAAAGTTCCAGACACGGCTTCCCCCCTGACACCCACCCTGTCTCAGACTCCAGTCCTTATCATAACCACATACCATTACTATGGAAAATAAAACTAATCTCTCAATCGCTGCAATTTTTTCAGGCACCCAAACATGGAGTTTAGGCTGTCGTAAATGGGTAAAGCATGTCTTGTGATGCGATGACGCAAAAGGTTAACAGTCTGGGATCTGGGATGTAAACAAGCAGGCACAATGCTATCAGACAGAGGAACATAGGGCCTATATGTGTTAAAGACATGCACTTTGGTGACTTGTAAGTCTTTTTTAAACCTCCCCCTTTGGGCTGGATGTGTCAATGTGTAGTTCATACAAACATAATCTATGAGCAGATTTACTGTTTTACCTCAATTAGCCTCAAAATCCCTAGTTTGAAAGCTGACTGTTTTTCTGGAAGCTGTGATGAGTCATTTTCCCTACATTTCCCCCCACGTGGGCCAGCCCCTAGCAATTAGAGTTCTAGCCAATGAGCTTCAGCCCCTCGCCATTTGAGTGACAGCTAGCAAGAGGCACACACTGCAGCTCGAGAGAGAGATCAATGATGTGGTGCATCTGCATATATGTAGTATGCAATTTTCAGGGACCACTTTTGGCTTGTGAGCACTGCTTTCAAAGCTACTGGCTAAAAAGTATACAAAAGTACTGGAGAATCTCTTTAACAGGGATGACTCCAACACACACAATGTCTTCCCCTTACTCCATGTGACTGGCGGGTGGGCTGGAGCTCTCTCCCTGCATCCACAACAATACTGACACTGTGCTCAGACCCCATTTTAATCAGTTCAGATATGTAATCAAGCGCTTTGAATCATCCTGAAAGACTGAGCATTACCATGGCCCAGCTGTGTACAGGATGTGCAACACCTGATATAAAACCCATCTCTCTCGCTCTCTTTCTCTCTCCTCTAGTGAAGCATTGCAGAACGCGATCGGTATCTCATTTTCAAACCCCTGAAATGAGCACAGTGCAGTTGGTGAGATGATTACACATTTGACTAACACATTTGATCACCCGCCAGTTCATCCCTGTGCCCTTGGCTTTCATTAAACAGAGAGAGAGAGAATAAAATAGTTTTTCACATCCCCTACCAGAGCTTGGAGGCACTACATCATGGCAGCTAGGACAAATGTAGTGGTGATGTATGAGTATTTAATGAGCAGGGATGACACATGATACAATGAGAGCAGAGGCAGTGGGTGGCAGGCCTGAGTAACAGAAAATGTTCAATCACAGATTTGGTACGCAGGCGTGCATCAAAGAATGCGCACTCCCCCTGTTGACCTAGATAAAATCTAACAGCAGGCATCTCCATCTCTATCTCTATCTCTATCTCTTGCGCTCTCAATCTTCTCTGTTCTATCGCTCTGTTTGTCCCTCCATCTCACTCACTTCCTCACTGAAAAACATTTATATATGCATAAAAAGGAGAATAATATTCAGACTCCTCTAATTAGTAGACAAACAAGCAGATGATACAGCAACACATGTGTGCCTCTCCTCCAAGTCCCTGAGATAGCATTGTGTTTGTGTAGATGAGGTTGATGAGATGATCAATGGCAGCATTTCAGGTAACAATCATTCACTGGATGGATCTGGTTCTCTATCATTGCTGTGCTATCCTCCTCTGCGTTAAGACCTGCTCCACAATGGTTTGAATGTCTAGCCCGACATCTAGTGGCCAAATATGAGAATAAGGTGAGTAAAGATAGAGGAATTCAGATATGGGTCGTTCCATCAATTCAGTGCCTTTTGAGAAGTGGAACTTAGTAAATAATAATATAATATAATATAATATAATATGCCATTTAGCAGACGCTTTTATCCAAAGCGACTTACAGTCATGCGTGCATACTTTTTTTTTTGTGTAAATAAACAAATGTTTTTGATTTCACCTCATTTTAACATTCTGTCATAAAGTTCACATGTTCAACTTCAGAAAAAACATGTCCTCCCATCTCAAGAGGTAAAAAAAAAGATGTAATACTATAGTAAGTGCATTTTAAGTGCCAAATAAAGTAGGGTTGACCGTAACAGGGTTGACCGTAACAGGATTGATGATTATTTATTAAATCAGCCATAAATCCCCTTGTGACAGGGGGAATGGAAGCTTGTTGTGTGTAACACGTACGGTCAATTGAATGCAAGTTTTACAAAAAAAAATATCCATGTTAAAACATTTTTAGCCTGTCTATCTATGGGTAACAGCGTTAACATGTTATGCTCGACCAACTCAGTTTTCCACCGCAAAACACCAGAAAATTGCCAAAAAGAGTAGAAACAGCTTACCTGCTTTTACTCTATGATTTGACTATTAGATGTTCAATGCTTCTTTCTAAAAAATATCATTCTAAATGAATAGTTTCACCATTAAAATGAGAGTACAGTTCACGTAACAGGGTTGACCTTAAAATGAGGGACAGACGTAAATTACTCACTAATCACATGAAATAAATTATCATCTTTAGGAATGACTGTCAAAGCAACAGAATAACTAGGGCCTTGCAATGATGGAGAAACTTGGAGACATTTGTTTATTAAGTTGGTTAAAATCTTCCTAGAAGTGACACAGAGTTGACTGAAGGACATGAATTTTGCCACTTCAGCAAGCCTTTATTCGTAAATCAGATTTATTGAATTCTCCATTTGGTCTATATGAACAGGCACTTAATTTGATATAACAGGCTTTTAAAATTAAATATTGGTGCACGATTTCTACTTAAAATATCAAAGGGACACATTGTTTTAGCACTACACACAGAGTTTTCAAACTACAGTGCGCCACACGGTTCAATGTGCCAATAAATCAGCACAATCTACTTTTTCACATTGCCGTTGTCTTGGAGCTGGAATTAGGATCAAGTTTACAGTGCTAATGCAGATACAAATAAATGGTAATGGAGAGCACTGTATAATACTGCGAACTTAGCAAATTAGGCAATTGTGGTAAGTACATGAGGGCCGCCTGTAACACATGTATCTAACTTAAATTACAACAGTATTACAGTTCTACAGTTTGGCAAAAATATATAGTATATTTCAAATATTGCAACAACAAAAATAGGACAGTATTATACGTCTACTATAAATAACAGCTGCCATGCGTTTGACTCTCTGTGCCAAATGCATGTGGTGCTTATATGTCTTACAAATGGCCAAAGCCTTGTGCAAACAAGCAGAACTTTGAGCTCATCTCTTTCACACACACAACTTCAGAGTGCAAAAACACACCTATAACCACATCCCTTTTCTGCGTACTACAGCTAGTGCTTCATGTCAATGTTACCATTGGTGACCCCAGCATCAAGGTAACAGAAATTGTAAATGGGTTATATGAAAAGTTTACAACCTTGTAACAATCAGTTACATCAGGGACCTCAGCCACCTGAGCTACAAACTGTTATCCCCGCTTCCATCACTCAGATGCGGGCAGTACAGGAGCATCATGGCTTAAACTAACAGACTGGACAATAGCTTCTACCCCCAGACAATCAGGCTGCTGAATAGCCACCACTAGTCAGCTACCTGCTCCACCTGTCCCCCTCCTGGCCCCCGGACTTCCTACCAGAGAGGAGGGTGGAGAAAAAGAGGCTCAGGCTTCAGTCCTTTCCAGACTCCCAATAGATTTAGGAATACATTGCCCCTGTCCACCTCCACCCCCATCCCATCACTCTGTAAGATACAATGGACCTCCATCAAAGAGTAGAGGGCGGACATCTAAAGGCCCCACCTTGTCTCAAAGCATTTCATATTATTCTGTACCTACTCCATTTAGTATGATATGTTACGTTTCGTATGGAATGTATTTGTGGATGTCCATCATCCATTTTTTATGATATGTTACAAATTTGCAAAGGGTTTGAGGTTTGAACAAGTAACCTTTGGGTTGCTAGATGTTCGAGTTTAACGCCAACCCATCCACCAAGACCAACCACCCTCTTTTTGCTTTTGCCTTAAGTAACCTTCTGTCTTATGTAACCATATCATACTAAACTGAACAAAAATATAAATGCAACATGTAAAGTGTTGGTCCCATGTTTCATGAGCTGAAATAAAATATCCCAGAAATGTTCCATGTGAACAAAATGCTTATTTCTCTCAAATGTTATGCACAAATTTGGTTACATCCCTGTAAGTGAGCCTTTCTCCTTTGCCAAGATAATCCATCCAGGTGTGGCATATCAAGAAGCTGATTAAACAGCATGATCATTACACAGGTGCACCTTGTGCTGGGGACAATAAAAGGCCACTCTAAAATGTTCAGTTTTGTCACACAACACAATGCCACAGATGTCTCAAGTTTTGAGGGAGTGTGCAATTGGCATGCTGACTGCAAGAATGTCCACCAGAGCTGTTGCTAAAAAAAATATATTTATTTCTCTACCATACCAACATCGTTTTAGAGAATTTGGCAGTACGTCCAACCACATGTAACCACGCCAGCCCAGGACCACCACATCCGGTGCCTTCACCTGCGGGGTTGTCTGAGACTAGCCACCCAGACAGCTGATGAAACTGTGGGTTTACACAACTGAAGAATTTCTGTACAAATAGTCAGAAACCGTCTCAGGGAAGCTCATCTGCGTGCTCGACGTCCTCACCAGGGTCTTGACCTGACTGCAGTTCGGAGTCGTAACCGACTTCAGTGGGCAAATGCTCACCTTCGATGGCCACTGGCACGCTGGAGAAGTGTGCTCTTCATGGATGAATCCCGGTTTCAACTGTACCGGGCAGATATCAGTTTGCAAACAATGTAAACAAAATATATACACTACCAGTCAAAAGTTTGGACACACCTACTCATTTAAGGGTTTTCTTATTTTATTTTATTTTACATAATAGAATAATAGTGAAGATATCAAAACTATGAAATAACACATATGGAATCATGTAGTAACCAAAGAAGTGTTAAACAAATCAAAATATATTTTATATTTGAGATTCTTCAAATAGCCACCCTTTGCCTTGACAGCTTTGCACACTCTTGGCATTCTCTCAACCAGCTTCATGGTGTAGTCACCTGGAATTCATTTCAATTAACAGGTGTGCCTTCTTAAAAGTTAATTTGTGGAATTTCTTTCCTTAATGCGTTTGAGCCAATCAGTTGTGTTGTGAGAAAGTAGGGGTGGTATACAAAAGATAGCCCTATTTGGTAAAAGACTAAGTCCATATTATGGCAAGAGCAGCTCAAATAAGCAAAGAGAAACGACAGTCCATCATTACGTTAAGACATGAAGGTCAGTCAATACGGAACATTTCAAGAACTTTGAAAGCTTCTTCAAGTGCAGTCGCAAAAACCATCAAGCGCTATGATGAAACTGGCTCTCATGAGGACCGCCACAGGAATGGAAGACCCAGAGTTCAAATCAAAATCAAATCAAATCAAATTTTATTGGTCACATGCGCCGAATACAACAGGTGCAGACATTACAGTGAAATGCTTACTTACAGCCCTTAACCAACAGTGCATTTATTTTAAACAAAAAAGTAAGAATAAAACAACAACAAAAAAAGTGTTGAGAAAAAAAGAGCAGAAGTAAAAAATAAAGTGACAGTAGGGAGGCTATATATACAATAGAATAAAGTGAAAGTAGGGAGGCTATATATACAGGGGGGTACCGTTGCATAGTCAATGTGCGGGGGCACCGGCTAGTTGAGGTAATATGTACATGTGGGTAGAGTTAAAGTGACTATGCATAAATACTTAACAGAGTAGCAGCAGCGTAAAAAGGATGGGGTGGGGGGGCAGTGCAAATAGTCCGGGTAGCCATGATTAGCTGTTCAGGAGTCTTATGGCTTGGGGGTAGAAGCTGTTGAGAAGTCTTTTGGACCTAGACTTGGCACTCCGGTACCGCTTGCCGTGCGGTAGCAGAGAGAACAGTCTATGACTAGGGTGACTGGAGTCTTTGACAATTTTGAGGGCCTTCCTCTGACACCGCCTGGTATAGAGGTCCTGGATGGCAGGGAGCTTTGCCCCAGTGATGTACTGGGCCGTACGCACTACCCTCTGTAGTGCCTTGCGGTCAGAGGCCAAGCAGTTGCCATACCAGGCGGTGATGCAACCAGTCAGGATGCTCTCGATGGTGCAGCTGTAGAATTTTTTGAGGATCTGAGGACCCATGCCAAATCTTTTTAGTCTCCTGAGGGGGAATAGGCTTTGTCGTGCCCTCTTCACGACTGTCTTGGTGTGTTTGGACCATGATAGTTCGTTGGTGATGTGGACACCAAGGAACTTGAAGCTCTCAACCTGTTCCACTACAGCCCCGTCGATGAGAATGGGGGCGTGCTCAGTCCTCTTTTTTTTCCTGTAGTCCACAATCATCTCCTTTGTCTTGGTCACGTTGAGGGAGAGGTTGTTGTCCTGGCACCACACGGCCAGATCTCTGACCTCCTCCCTATAGGCTGTCTCATCGTTGTCGGTGATCAGGCCTACCACTGTTGTGTCGTCGGCAAACTTAATGATGGTGTTGGAGTCGTGCCTGGCCATGCAGTCATGGGTGAACAGAGAGTACAGGAGGGGACTGAGCACGCACCCCTGAGGGGCCCCCGTGTTGAGGATCAGTGTGGCAGATGTGTTGTTACCTACCCTTACCACCTGGGGGCGGCCCGTCAGGAAGTCCAGGATCCAGTTGCAGAGGGAGGTGTTTAGTCCCAGGATCCTTAGCTTAGTGATGAGCTTTGAGGGCACTATGGTGTTGAATGCTGAGCTGTAGTCAATGAATAGCATTCTCACGTAGGTGTTCCTCTTGTCCAGGTGGGAAAGGGCAGTGTGGAGTGCGATAGAGATTGCATCATCTGTGGATCTGTTGGGGCGGTATGCAAATTGGAGTGGGTCTAGGGTTTCTGGGATTATGCTGTTGATGTGAGCCAGCAGAGTTACCTCTGCTGCAGAGGATAAGTTCATTAGAGTTACCAGCCTCAGAAATTGCAGCCCAAATAAATGCTTCACAGAGTTCAAGTAACATACACATCTCACCATCAACTGTTCAAAGGGGACTGTGTGAATCAGGCCTTCATGGTCGAATTGCTGCAAAGAAACCACTACTAAAGGACACCAATAAGAAGAAGAGACCTGCTTGGGCCAAGAAACACGAGCAATGGACATTAGACCGGTGGAAATGTGTCCTTTGGTCTGGAGTCCAAATTTGAGATTTTTGGTTCCAACCACCGTGTCTTTGTGAGACGCGGTGTGGGTGAACGGATTATCTCTGCATGTGTAGTTCCCACTGTAAAGCATGGAGGAGGAGGTGTTATGGTGTGGGGTGCTTTGCTGGTGAAACTGTCTGTGATTTACAGTGGGGAGAACAAGTATTTGATACACTGCCGATTTTGCAGGTTTTCTTACTTACAAAGCATGTAGAGGTCTGTAATTTTTTATCATAGGTACACTTCAACTGTGAGAGGCGGAATCTAAAACAAAAATCCAGAAAATCACATTGTATGATTTTTAAGTAATTAATTTGCATTTTATTGCATGACATACAGTGGGGAAAAAAAGTATTTAGTCAGCCACCAATTGTGCAAGTTCTCCCACTTAAAAAGATGAGAGAGGCCTGTAATTTTCATCGTAGGTACAAGTCAACTATGACAGACAAAATGAGGAAAAAAAATCCAGAAAATCACATTGTAGGATTTTTAATGAATTTATTAGCAAATTATGGTGGAAAATAAGTATTTGGTTAATAACAAAAGTTTCTCAATACTTTGTTATATACCCTTTGTTGGCAATGACACAGGTCAAACGTTTTCTGTAAGTCTTCACAAGGTTTTCACACACTGTTGCTGGTATTTTGGCCCATTCCTCCATGCAGATCTCCTCTAGAGCAGTGATGTTTTGGGGCTGTCGCTGGGCAACACGGACTTTCAACTCCCTCCAAAGATTTTCTATGGGGTTGAGATCTGGAGACTGGCTAGGCCACTCCAGGACCTTGAAATGCTTCTTACGAAGCCACTCCTTCGTTGCCCGGGCGGTGTGTTTGGGATCATTGTCATGCTGAAAGACCCAGCCACGTTTCATCTTCAATGCCCTTGCTGATGGAAGGAGGTTTTCACTCAAAATCTCACGATACATGGCCCCATTCATTCTTTCCTTTACATGGATCAGTCGTCCTGGTCCCTTTGCAGAATGTTTCCACCCCCATTCTTCACAGTAGGTATGGTGTTCTTTGGATGCAACTCAGCATTCTTTGTCCTCCAAACACGACGAGTTGAGTTTTTAACAAAAAGTTATATTTTGGTTTCATCTGACCATATGACATTCTCCCAATCCTCTTCTGGATCATCCAAATGCACTCTAGCAAACTTCAGACGGGCCTGGACATGTACTGGCTTAAGCAGGGGGACACGTCTGGCACTGCAGGATTTGAGTCCCTGGCGCCGTAGTGTGTTACTGATGGTAGGCTTTGTTACTTTGGTCCCAGCTCTCTGCAGGTCATTCACTAGGTCCCCCCGTGTGGTTCTGGGATTTTTGCTCACCGTTCTTGAGATCATTTTGACCCCACGGGGTGAGATCTTGCGTGGAGCCCCAGATCGAGGGAGATTATCAGTGGTCTTGTATGTCTTCCATTTCCTAATAATTGCTCCCACAGTTGATTTCTTCAAACCAAGCTGCTTACCTATTGCAGATTCAGTCTTCCCAGCCTGGTGCAGGTCTACAATTTTGTTTCTGGTGTCCTTTGACAGCTCTTTGGTCTTGGCCATAGTGGAGTTTGGAGTGTGACTGTTTGAGGTTGTGGACAGGTGTCTTTTATACTGATAACAAGTTCAAACAGGTGCCATTAATACAGGTAACGAGTGGAGGACAGAGGAGCCTCTTAAAGAAGAAGTTACAGGTCTGTGAGAGCCAGAAATCTTGCTTGTTTGTAGGTGACCAAATACTTATTTTCCACCATAATTTGCAAATAAATTCATTAAAAATCCTACAATGTGATTTTCTGGATTTTTTTTTCTCAATTTGTCTGTCATAGTTGACGTGTACCTATGATGAAAATTACAGGCCTCTCTCATCTTTTTAAGTGGGAGAACTTGCACAATTGGTGGCTGACTAAATACTTTTTTTCCCCACTGTAAGTATTTGATACATCAGAAAAACAGAACTTAATATTTGGTACAGAAACCTTTGTTTGCAATTACAGAGATCATACGTTTCCTGTAGGTCTTGATCAGGTTTGCACACACTGCAGCAGGGATTTTGGCCCACTCCTCCATACAGACCATCTCCAGATCCTTCAGGTTTCGGGGCTGTCGCTGGAAATTCGGACTTTCAGCTCCCTCCAAAGATTTTCTATTGGGTTCAGGTCTGGAGACTGGCTAGGCCACTCAAGGACCTTGAGATGCTTCTTACGGAGCCATTCCTTAGTTGCCCTGGCTGTGTGTTTCGGGTCGTTGTCATGCTGGAAGACCCAGCCACAACCCATCTTCAATGCTCTTACTGAGGGAAGGAGGTTGTTGGCCAAGATCTCACGATACATGGCCCCATCCATCCTCCCCTTAATACGGTGCAGTCATCCTGTCCCCTTTGCAGAAAAGCATCCCCAAAGAATGATGTTTCCACCTCCATGCTTCACGGTTGGGATGGTGTTCTTGGGGTTGTACTCATCCTTCTTCTTCCTCCAAACACGGCGAGTGGAGTTTAGACCAAAAAGCTCTATTTTTGTCTCATCAGACCACATGACCTTCTCCCATTCCTCCTCTGGATCATCCAGATGGTCATTGGCAAACTCAGACGGGCCTGGACATGCGCTGGCTTAAGCAGGGGGACTTTGCGTGTGCTGCAGGATTTTAATCCATGACGGCGTAGTGTGTTACTAATGGTTTTCTTTGAGACTGTGGTCCCAGCTCTTTTCAGGTCATTGACCAGGTCCTGCCGTGTAGTTCTGGGCTGATCCCTCACCTTCCTCATGATCATTGATGGAGCCCCAGACCGAGGGTGATTGACCGTCATCTTGAACTTCTTCCATTTTCTAATAATTGCGCCAACAGTTGTTGCCTTCTCACCAAGCTGCTTGCCTATTGTCCTGTAGCCCATCCCAGCCTTGTGCAGGTCTACAATTTTATCCCTGATGTCCTTACACAGCTCTCTGGTCTTGGCCATTGTGGAGAGATTGGAGTCTGTTTGATTGAGTGTGTGGACAGGTGTCTTTTATACAGGTAATGAGTTCAAACAGGTGCAGTTAATACAGGTAATGAGTGGAGAACAGGAGGGCTTCTTAAAGAAAAACTAACAGGTCTGTGAGAGCCGGAATTCTTACTGGTTGGTATGTGATCAAATACTTATGTCATGCAATAAAATGCAAATTAATTACTTAAAAATCATACAATGTGATTTTCTGGATTTTTGTTTTAAATTCCGTCTCTCACAGTTGAAGTGTACCTAGGATAGAAATTACAGACCTCTACATGCTTTGTAAGTAGGAAAACCTGCAAAATCGGCAGTGTATCAAATACATGTTCTCCCCACTGTATTTAGAATTCAAGGCACACTTAACCAGCACGGCTACCACAGCATTCTGCAGCGATATGCTATCCCATCTGGTTTGGGCTTAGTGGGACTATCATTTGTTTTTCAACAGGACAATGACCCAACACACCTCCAGGCTATGTAAGGACTATTTGACCAAGAAGGAGAGTGATGGAGTGCTGCATCAGATGACCTGGCCTCCACAAACCCCCGACCTCAACCCAATTGAGATGGTTTGGGATGAGTCGGACGGCAGAGTGAAGGAAAAGCAGCCAACAAGTGCTCAGCATATGTGGGAACTCCTTCAAGACTGTTGGAAAAGCATTCCAGGTAAAGCTGGTTGAGAGAATGCCAAGAGTGTGGAAAGCTGTCATCAAGGCAAAGTGGCTATTTGAATATAAATATATTTTGATTTGTTAACACCTTTTTGGTTACTACATGATTCCATATGTGTTCTTTCATAGTTTTGATGTCTTCACAAAACCCTTGAATGAGTAGGTGTGTCCAAACTTTTGATTGGTACTGTATATCATTGAGTTAATAAAGCCGCATACAAACATGGTCTCTTTTTTGTTTTCTTGAGTAACGCAGCTCCAAAATGCAGGTGTTTCAGCCTAGCTCAGTGCTTTCTGTGGTGGTGGGGCAAGCCAGCAAAAAATACAGAGCGTTGCGCCGTGATTGGCTCAGTGTTCTGTCACTCATGGGGACACTTCCTCACCGCCAAGTCTAAGGGTAGAGCTAGAAAATTCAAGCCCCTTGGGTGCTGCCATAGAGTTACATTAGAAGTGCCCATCCAAGAAGGCTCAAGGTCATTGGCCACAGATAAAATGACGTCAAATCACATTATATGTACAGTAGCTTTGATTGGACTGATCATGTCAACATCATACTTTCAAAATCTTAGCTAGCAGTCATCATCATGAATCAAGTCAACAATCTACTGGCAAATTCTTTTTAATCCTTTTCATATGAAGAGAAATAATGAAGAGAAATTATAGATAAAATGTATCGGTGCTCATCGGCCATTGGACATAAACATTACACAACAAGTTGGAAATCGCAAATTCAACAGTGAGTGTTTGGAAGGAATTGGTGACAGTGGCTAACTGCAAGCATTGCAAAGCAGCCACCAGCCTGCTATTCAGTGGAGCGGCTGTGTGGTCCCAAATCTGGGATTATGGGGCTCTTTTCCAAGTTTAAATGATAAACATTCAACATTGGCCATGCTGTCAATGAAGCATGATTTGTGCCACGCTCAAAACAACTGTTAACTCGGAACTGCGAAAACTGAACTTCAGTGAGTTCAAGACAACTGGGAAGTTAGGAATAAACGAGCTCCGACTGGGAAAATACGTTTTGAACGGTCATCCAAATCGGAATTGTAAATCTGGTCTCTTTCTCTCTCTTTGATGACATAATTTGCCCACGAAGGACCGCCGCGCCACCTTCCTGTTCAAGTGAGCACAGCACAACAAGGTGAGTCCAAAAATGTATTGTATGCTGCTGCATAAATTATGTAATATGCCAGAGAGATATGTATACTGTAGCTAAGAAAGTAATACTAAGTGTGTGTTGTGTAGTAAGATGTTAGTAGCCCATGTGCCTCACCCTAATAATTTGGTCTATTTACCCCTCATAATTATGCCATAGTTTGTACATCTCAATTGTCATTAGAAACCACATTTGTTTAAGCAAGTCAGCCATATCAGCTATGTTTTTTTAAAGGCAGTAAATGAGGCTGAATGAACTGTTTCGCTGCCAGACAAGGCTCCGCTGATAATATACTACAGGTGTAGCAGTGGTAAGATGTTGGGACTGCTGTTGGGACAGCTTTATGTTGGCCTTAACAGTTTGTTGGCACCGTTTGTCACCATTATAGTGCAATTAATGTATTGTTTAGTGTTGTGTAGTGGCTTTGCTGGCATGCATCCCACTTTCTTGTTTTTTTGCCCCACCAAGATTGACATGCTAAAATCGCCACTGCAGACTGTGTGTATAGCGTTGTGCGGACAAGCGGTTTGCTGATGTCAATGTTGTGAATAGAGTGCCCCACGGTGGTGGAGTTATGGTATGGGCAGGCAGGCATAAGCTACGGACAATGAACACAATTGCATTTTATTGGTGGCAATTTGAATGCACAGAGATACCATGACAAGATCCTGAGGCCCATTGTCATGCCATTCATCCACTGCCGTCACCTCATGTTTAAGCATGATAATGCACAGCCCCATGTCGCAAGGATCTGTACACAATTCCTGGAAGCTGAAAATGTCCCAGTTCTTCCATAACCTGCATACTCACCAGACATGTCACACATAGAGCATGTTTGGGATGCTCTGGATCAACGTGTACGACAGCATTTTCCAGTACCCACCAATATCAGCAACTTCGCACAGCCATTGAAGAGGAGTGGGACAACATTCCACAGGCCACAATCAACAGCCTGATCAACTCTATGCGAAGGTGATGTGTTGTGCTGCATGAGGCAAATAGTGGTCACACCAGATACTGACTGGTTTTCTGAGCCACGCCCCTACTTTTTTTTAAAGGTATCTGTGACCAACAGATGCATATTTGTATTCCCAGTCATGTGAAATCCATAGATTAGGGCCTAATGAATTTATTTCAATTAACTGATTTCCTTATATGAACTGTAACAAAGTAAAATAAAATAAAATGTTGCATGTTGAGTTTATATTTTTGTTCAGTGTAATTTGAGTGTCCCGGATTTACTTTTACGATGTTTTTAATTATAGTCTATGAGACCAGGCTGAGGCCACAAATGACACAATGCAGGACATGATAGGATATATTAGAACAGTTAATTATTGACATGGTTGAGCCTTTAAGGAAGTGAATTAAAGTAAGCTTGTGGCAAATACTGAAGGATGCCTCTCCTGCCCCCTAAATCTGTGGTTGTGTTGGTAGGAACAGATTGTACATACTATCTAAAAAGAACAGCAGCTCCTTGCATATTTTGGCAATCCTAGGCTAGGGCTGCACGATTTGGATAAAATATCAAATAGTATTTTTTTTGTTGCAATATATTGCAATTGCAAGTTTGAATTCCAATTCTGTTTGAATTCCATCAGACAAGAGTCAGGGTAAAGAACATCTCTTCAAAAATGAGATCATATGAATCAATACATACTGTGTTAACTGAATACAAAACCAAATGAAATATTCTTATACTTATGATAATAGATAGGATTATTACACCTACATATTAACAAACATTCATTTTGAACATGATCATCAAAAGATAGTGTGCTATAACCGCAACACTTATTCATTAATTAATAACATTGAGTTCCTACTTCACAATTATGAGTTCTTAAATAACCTAAGTTAATTATTTATTCAGGCAGCCATAGGCTGCAGATGGAATAGGAAGCTTATAATTGTGTAATTATGTATAAGTAGGATCATTATAAACATTTAAATGGTAAGTCAAAGTGCCTTAAAAACATGTAACACGTAGTCTACCAACTGCAAGGTGCAGCCTGTGTCCAAAACATTGTGTCCATTCATTCAACACGTTTGCACCGTTATCATTATGCATACTTGCTGCTCCTCATTCAGGACCCAGGCGACTAAAGCGTCTCGCAACCCCAGAGCGATGTTTTCTCCCGTGTGATCTCCGGGGAGGTAGCCTATGATGTTTGCAAGCACCGGGCTTTCAGTTGAAACTCATCAGCAAGTGTATTGTCAAACGAATGAAGCTAGGGCTAGGTTGTTCTTGTTCTACTACATTTTGGGGAAGGTGACTTTTGAGAAATATGTGCGAGATGGAATCTTGTATCTCCTGTCCAGCTTGTTTATCATCTTGAAGCCGTCTTTGTGTCAAGGGGTGCTGAAGGTGGGTGTGGTGCATGAATCAAGCGCAGGACGCAGAAGCTCAGTCCAAAAGACTTTAGTGCAATAGTCACGTAGAAAATAAGCACAATAAGCCCGAAGGCGAAATAACGGCGCACACAGGCGTCAATCAAACGGCGCACTAACATGTGCGAAAAACCTCTCCAAAACACTGGAGGGAAGTACGTAGCTCCAACACGAAACAGAAGAGCAATCACACACAAAGACAAACACACACAAAGAGAACTAAATAGGACACTAACAAGGACTAACAAGACACAGGTGTACAACATCAAGACAAAACCAAACGAACATGAAACATAGATCGGTGGCAGCTAGTACTCCGGGGACGACGACCGCCGAAGCCTGCCCGAACCAGGAGGAGGAGCAGCCTCGGCCGAAACCGTGACAGTACCCCCCCCTTGACGCGCGGCTCCAGCCGTGCGCCGACCCCGGCCTCGGGGACGACCAGGAGGACGCGGAGCAGGGCGCGCGGGATGGTCCCGGTGGAACTCCGACAGGAGAGATGGTTCTAGGATGTCCCTCCGCGGCACCCAGCACCGCTCCTCCGGGCCGTACCCCTCCCACTCCACGAGATACTGGACACCCCCCATCCGGCGTCTTGAGTCCAAGATGGACCGAACGGTGTACGCCGGAGCCCCCTCGATGTCCAGTGGGGGCGGAGGAGTCTCCCCTATCTCATTGTCCTGGAGTGGACCAGCTACCACCGGCCTGAGAAGAGACACATGGAACGAGGGGTTAATATTCTTATACTCAACAGGTAGATGTAACCTATAACACACCTCGTTCAATCTTCTCAGGACTTTAAAGGGCCCCAAAAACCGCCAACCCAGCTTCCGGCAGGGCAGGCGGAGGGGTAGGTTTCTGGTAGAGAGCCAGACTCGATCTCCGGGTGCGTACACCGGCCCCTCACTGCGGTGGAGATCGGCGCTCGCCTTGTGACGAAGGACGGCCCGCTGCAGGTGGACGTGGGCAGCGTTCCACGTCTCTTCCGAGCGCCTCATCCAATCATCCACCGCAGGGGCCTCGATCTGGCTCTGCTGCCAAGGTGCCAGAACCGGCTGGTAACCTAACACACATTGGAAGGGGGTTAGGTTGGTAGAGGAGTGGCGGAGAGAGTTCTGGGCCATCTCGGCCCAGGGAATGTACCGTGCCCATTCCTCCGGCCGGCCCTGGCAATAAGACCTCAGAAACCTACCCACATCCTGGTTGACACGTTCTACCTGCCCGTTACTCTCCGGGTGGTACCCTGAGGTAAGGCTAACCGAGACCCCCAAACGCACCATGAACGCTCTCCAAACACGGGAGGGAAACTGGGGGCCTCGATCAGACACTATATCCTCGGGTACCCCGTAATGCCGGAAGACGTGGGTAAATAGGGCCTCAGCGGTCTGTAGGGCAGTAGGAAGACCCGACATAGGGAGAAGACGACAGGCCTTAGAGAACCGGTCCACAACGACCAGGATGGTGGTATTCCCCTGAGAGAGGGGAAGGTCTGTCACAAAATCCACCGAGAGGTGGGACCATGGTCGTTGTGGAACGGGCAGGGGTTGTAACTTACCCCTGGGCAGATGTCGGGGCGCCTTACACTGGGCGCACACCGAGCAGGAGGAGACATAAACCCTCACATCCCTAGCCAAAGTGGGCCACCAGTATTTAGTGCTAAGGCAATGCACTGTCCGGCCAATACCCGGATGTCCAGAGGAGGGTGACGTGTGAGCCCAGTAAATGAGTTGATCCCGAATCTCGAGCGGAACGTACTTCCGACCCTCAGGACACTGTGGAGGGCTGGGGTCGGTACGCAACGCTCGCTCGATTTCGGCATCGACCTCCCACACCACCGGTGCCACAAGGCAAGACTCCGGTAGTATGGGAGTAGGCTCAACGGACCTCTCCTCCGTGTCATACCGCCGGGACAGCGCATCTGCCTTACCATTCTGGGACCCAGGGATGTACGTGATTTTAAATACGAACCTGGTGAGAAACATACTCCATCGAGCCTGGCGAGGGTTCAGTCTCCTCGCTGCCCGGATGTACTCCAGGTTCCGATGGTCAGTCAAAATGAGGAAAGGGTGTTGAGCCCCCTCAAGCCAATGCCTCCACACCTTAAGGGCTTGAACTACAGCTAACAGCTCCCTGTCCCCAACGTCATAGTTACGCTCCGCCGGGCTGAGCTTTTTTGAGTAAAAAGCACAGGGGCGGAGTTTAGGTGGCGTGCCGGACCGTTGAGAGAGAACGGCCCCTATACCAGCCTCAGACGCGTCTACCTCAACCTGAAAGGGTAATGCGGGATCCGGATGCGCCAGCACCGGAGCCGACGTAAACAGGTCCTTCAGTCTTCTAAAGGCCCTGTCCGCATCAGCTGACCACTGCAGGCGCACCGGACCCCCTTTCAGAAGGGACGTGATGGGAGCTGCCACCTGTCCAAAACCCCGGATAAACCTCCGGTAGTAATTCGCAAAGCCCAAGAACTGCTGCACCTCTTTTACAGTGGTTGGAGTTTGCCAATTACGCACAGCGGACACACGATCCACCTCCATTCTCACCCCTGACGCGGACAACCGATAACCCAAAAAGGAGACCGACTCCTGGAAAAACAGACATTTCTCTGCCTTGACATATAGGTCGTGCTCCAACAGCCTCCTCAATACACGACGCACCAGGGTTATATGCTCGGCTCGGGTAGACGAGTACACCAGAATGTCATCAATGTACACGACCACCCCTTGTCCCTGCATATCCCGGAAAATGTCATCTACGAAGGATTGGAAGACTGATGGAGCATTCATCAACCCATATGGCATGACGAGATATTCGAAATGACCTGACGTGGTACTAAACGCTGTCTTCCATTCGTCGCCCTCCCTAATGTGCACCAAGTTATACGCGCTCCTGAGATCCAATTTTGTGAAAAACCACGCTCCATGCAATGACTCTGTCATGGTCGCAATCAGAGGGAGTGGATAACTGTATTTCACAGTAATCTGATTGAGACCACGGTAATCAATGCACGGGCGCAACCCTCCATCTTTCTTCTTCACAAAAAAGAAACTCGAGGAGGCGGGAGAAGTGGAGGGCCGAATGTATCCCTGTCTCAAAGATTTGGCTATGTAAGTCTCCATAGCTTTTCTCTCCTCTTGAGACAAAGGATACACGTGGCTCTGTGGGAGCGCTGCTCCTGCCTGGAGATCAATCGCACAATCCCCCTGTCTATGAGGAGGCAACTGCGTTGCCCTAGTTTTACTAAACACGAGAGCTAAATCCCCATATTCAGGCAGAATGTGCAGTGCGGGCACTTGGTTTGGACTTTCCACCGAAGTCGCCCCCACGGAAACACCCAGACATCGCCCCTCGCACTGAGCAGACCACCCATCGAGAGCCCTCTGTTGCCACGAAATAGCACGGTTATGGGTGCTTAACCAGGGAATTCCCAGCACCACTGGGTACGCAGGAGAATCGATCAGATACAGCTGTATAGTCTCTTCATGACCCCCCTGCGCACACATCCTAAGTGGTGCTGTGATCTCCCTAATCAACCCCGACCCCAACGGGCGGCTATCTAAGGCATGAACGGGAAAAGGTTTGTCAACAGGTAGGAGAGGGATCCCTAAATCTAAACAAAACTTCTGATCAACAAAATTCCCAGCTGCGCCTGAATCTACTAGCGCCTTATGCTGGGAATGAGGTGCAACCTGTGGAAAACACACAGGTATACAAAAGTGCGCAACAGAAAGCTCTGGGTAAGTGGGACGTCTACTCACCTGGGAGGCCCCCCCAGTGCGTGGCCTGTTGCCTTCTCCCCCGGAGAACCCTCCCCAGCACCTGGCCGCAGTGTGCCCTCCACGACCGCACTTGGTGCAGGAGACAGGCCCCCTCGGGCTCCTCCTCCTCCTTTCTCTAGCGCCGGCACCCCCGAGCTCCATAGGGCTCGGCTCGGAGGTGCCGGAGGGCGGAATGGACGGACCCCCCTCGGGACGTCCACGGGTGGCCAGCAGGGTGTCCAGACGGATGGACATATCGACCAACTGGTCGAAGGTGAGATGGGTATCCCTGCAGGCCAACTCACGTTGAACGTCCTCCCGTAGGCTACATCAAAAATGGTCGATGAGGGCCCGTTCATTCCACCCTGCGTCCGCCGCTAGAGTCCGGAACTCTAGAGCAAACGCCTGTGCGCTCCTCCTCCCCTGTCTCAGGTGGACTAGACGCTCCCCCGCCGCTTTGCCCTCAGGTGGATGGTCGAACACGGCCTTGAAGCGGCGGGAGAACTCGGCGTAGGAGATGGTGTTGGCGTCCATCTTCCTCCACTCGGCGTTAGCCCACTCCAACGCCTTGCCCGTGAGACAGGAGATGAGGGCGGAAATGCTCTCGTGTCCCGAGGGCACCGGGTGTACAGTGGCCAGGTAGAGCTCCACCTGTAGGAGGAACCCCTGACACCCGGCAGCTGTTCCGTCATACGCCCTCGGGAGCGAGAGCCGAATCCCCCTGGGTTCCGGACCTGGGACTGGTGGACCGGCCGATGGGGTTGGCAGGGTAGGTGGAGGTGTGGGTACCCCGCTGGCCTCCCATCGGTGCAGGGTGTTGATGACTTCCTGTAGAGCGGTCCCCAGTTGTCGTATCTGGTCATCTTGGCCGCGAAGATGCTCCTCGAGCGACTCAGGCGTAGCTGCAGATCCTGCTGATTCCATTTTGGTGTGTGATTCTGTCAAGGGGTGCTGAAAGTGGGTGTGGTGCATGAATCAAGCGCAGGACGCAGAAGCTCAGTCCAAAAGACTTTAGTGCAATAGTCACGTAGAAAATAAGCACAATAAGCCCGAAGGCGAAATAACGGCGCACACAGGCGTCAATCAAACGGCGCACTAACATGTGCAAAAAACCTCTCCAAAACACTGGAGGGAAGTACGTAGCTCCAACACGAAACAGAAGAGCAATCACACACAAAGACAAACACACACAACGAGAACTAAATAGGACACTAACGAGGACTAACAAGACACAGGTGTACAACATCAAGACAAAACCAAACGAACATGAAACATAGATCGGTGGCAGCTAGTACTCCGGGGACGACGACCGCTGAAGCCTGCCCGAACCAGGAGGAGGAGCAGCCTCGGCCGAAACCGTGACACTTTGCTTACTGTGTAAATAGAACTCATGGCTTTGGCTATGTGATGGATACACTACATGGCCAAAGGTATGTGGACACCCCTTCAAATTAGTGGATTTGGTTATTTCAGCCACACCCGTTGCTGACAGGTGTCAGTGACTTTCAACGTGGCACCATCACAAGATGTCACCTTTCCAACAAGTCAGTTCGTCAAATTTCTGCCCTGCTAGAGCTGCCCTGGTCAACTGTAAGTGCTTTTGTTGTGAAGTGGAAATGTCTACGAGCAACAACGGCTCAGCCACGAAGTGGTAGGCCACACAAGCTCACAGAACGGGACCGCCAAGTGCTGAAGCGTGTAACGTGTAAAAATCATCTGTCCTCGGTTGCAACACTCACTACCGAGTTCCAGACTGCCTCTGGAAGCAACGTCAGCACAAGAACTGTTCGTCGGGAGCTTCATGAAATGGGTTTCCATGGCCGAGCAGCTGCACACAAGCCTGAGATCACTATGCGCAATGCCAAGCGTCGGCTAGAGTGGTGTAGAGCTCGCCACCATTGGACTCTGGAGCAGTGGAAATGCGTTCTCTGGAGTGATGAATCACGTTTCACCATGTGGCAGTCCAACGGAGGAATCTGGGTTTGGTGGATGCCAGGAGAACGCTGACTGCCCGAATGCATAGTGCCAACTGTAAAGTTTGGTGGAGGAGGAATAATGGTCTGGGGCTGTTTTTCATGTTTCGGTCTAGACCCCTTAGTTCCAGTGAAGGGAAATCTTAACGCTACAGCATACAATGACATTCTAGACAATTCTGTGCCTCCAACTTTGTGGCAACAGTTTGGGGAAGGCCCTTTCCTGTTTCAGCATGACAATGTCCCCGTGCACAAAGCGAGGTCCATACAGAAATGGTTTGTCGAGATCGGTGCGGAAGAACATGACTGGCTTGCACAGAGCCCTGACCTCAACCCCATCGAACACCTTTGGGATGAATTGGTACGCCGACTGCGAGCCAGGCCTAATCGCCCAACATCAGTGCTTAACCTCACTAATGCTCTTGTGACTGAATGGAAGCAAGTCCCCGCAGCAATGTTCCAACATATAATGGAAAGCTATATAGCAGCAAAGGGGGGACCAACTCCATATTAATGTCTATGATTTTGGAATGAGATGTTCAGCGAGCAGGTGTCCACATACTTTTGGCAATGTAGTGTAGGTGAAGCCCTTTCTCTCCAGCACCTAACTGCGCGCTCTAAGCAGGGACACTTGTGATTGGCCAGCATGTGCATGCCATGCAGAGTGCTAGAGCCCACTTATGATTGGTCAGCATCCTCTGTGCATGTAGAGAGTGAATGAACAGAGTCAAGTGCATCTAATTGGAGGATGCACCGTAGTCTAGTTGTTGTTGTAGTGTCAAAGAAAGGAGAAAATCGCAGCGTCTTGTGATATGGATATTGCACGTCAATATCGCAATTTCGATCTGAATTCGATTAATCGTGGGGAGGGGGAATCCCTGACCCTATGTATCGCCTCTTCGTCCATCCCAGCAAAGGCACCATACCTAATATCCTGTCCCCATGTTCACTGTGGTCAACTATGGCTATTGCATCCATTTCCTTAGAGTTGACTAGGCGTGAAACTAACCGGTTGTACCACAAGCTTAACTGTTACACTCTTCTGCTCAAAAATGCCATAATATGCATTGGTTATGGCTAGCTCTCAAACGCTAGGCGGCATTCTACCTTCTCCCTACAGTTCTCAGCCATTAGCTTCGCCCATGACTGCCTCATTTGACCTACAATCCCGACGCTGTATTTTAACGTTTACAAACATCAGCAATCATCGCTTGCGATATGGCTTTCGAAACATATGGCCCTTATCTTTCATCAGTGAGAAAGAATCCTTCAAATAAAATAGATACACTTAATTCTTCTACACTTCCCGAGTTGCACCTACACACAGGTGTTCGGAGATAGCTAATTAGTACAGGTGGTCGCCTCTTGTCTTCCATCTGTTTTCCGTAAACAAACGCTGTAACATGGAACTCTGGCCATGTGGGAACACTAACCCTAACATGGCGTGTATCAATTTAACCTTTTGTTTTTTGAAAATTCTTCAAGTGTTTATTGGTGAATCACAACCAACTGACAGTTGCATTCATCGCCACCTACTGTACTGGAGCGCGAGGCTGGTCATGACCTATCTATACCACTATATTCTCTTAACTAACCCTGAAAAATATATTCTCTACGAACCTCACTACTCCCATCACCCCCACCCAAAATACCACCCCCTCCCCATTCCCGTCCAACCTCTCCCTTTCTACATCATACGTTTCACAAAATAATAATACATGTTCAACCGTTTCCTCTACCATACAGCCATTACACATTCCAGTACCATGTTTCCCTATCAACTTCAAAGAGGAATTCAATCCCATATGCCCTAATCTCATCCTACACAACATAACTTCCTTGCTATTATAGCTACTATATAATTTCCATAAACTCCTGTATGAGCCGGAATCCAACAGAACTGAATTTCAATACCATTTATTTGTAAACACAACAACAGCATCATTATTTCTAACCATAATTCCTCACCTTATGTATAAAACCACGGTGACACGTGTCCTATTGCCACAGATGGCCCTATAACAAGGTCCCTGAGTCCAAGGTCCCTGAAAGGCTGGTCATGGCTCACATCAACAGCATTATCCCAGAAACCCTAGACCCACTCCAATTTGCATACCGCCCCAACAGATCCACAGATGATGCAATCTCTATTGCACTCCACACTGCCCTTTCCCACCTGGACAAGAGGAACACCTACGTGAGAATGCTATTCATTGACTACAGCTCAGCATTCAACACCATAGGGCCCTCTAAGCTCATCACTAAGCTAAGGATCCTGGGACTAAACACCTCCCTCTGCAACTGGATCCTGGACTTCCTGACGGGCCGCCCCCAGGTGGTAAGGGTAGGTAACAACACATCTGCCACACTGATCCTCAACACGGGGGCCCCTCAGGGGTGCGTGCTCAGTCCCCTCCTGTACTCTCTGTTCACCCATGACTGCATGGCCAGGCACGACTCCAACACCATCATTAAGTTTGCCGACAACACAACAGTGGTAGGCCTGATCACCGACAACGATGAGACAGCCTATAGGGAGGAGGTCAGAGATCTGGCCGTGTGGTGCCAGGACAACAACCTCTCCCTCAACGTGACCAAGACAAAGGAGATGATTGTGGACTACAGGAAAAAAAAGAGGACTGAGCACGCCCCCATTCTCATCGACGGGGCTGTAGTGGAACATGTTGAGAGCTTCAAGTTCCTTGGTGTCCACATCACCAACGAACTATCATGGTCCAAACACACCAAGACAGTCGTGAAGAGGGCACGACAAAGCCTATTCCCCCTCAGGAGACTAAAAAGATTTGGCATGGGTCCTCAGATCCTCAAAAAATTCTACAGCTGCACCATCGAGAGCATCCTGACTGGTTGCATCACCGCCTGGTATGGCAACTGCTTGGCCTCCGACCGCAAGGCACTACAGAGGGTAGTGCATACGGCCCAGTACATCACTGGGGCAAAGCTTCCTGCCATCCAGGACCTCTATACCAGGCGGTGTCAGAGGAAGGCCCTCAAAATTGTCAAAGACTCCAGCCACCCTAGTCATACACTGTTCTCTCTGCTACCGCACGGCAAGCGGTACCGGAGTGCCAAGTCTAGGTCCAAAAGACTTCTCAACAGCTTCTACCCCCAAGCCATAAGACTCCTGAACAGCTAGTCATGGCTACCCGGACTATTTGCACTGCCCCCCCACCCCATCCTTTTTACGCTGCTGCTACTCTGTTAAGTATTTATGCATAGTCACTTTAACTCTACCCACATGTACATATTACCTCAACTACCTCAACTAGCCGGTGCCCCCGCACATTGACTCTACAACGGTACCCCCCTGTATATATAGCCTCCCTACTGTCACTTTATTTTACTTCTGCTCTTTTTTTTCTCAACACTTTTTTTTGTTGTTGTTTTATTTATTTTTTGTTTAAAATAAATGCACTGTTGGTTAAGGGCTGTAAGTAAGCATTTCACTGTAATGTCTGCACCTGTTGTATTCGGCGCATGTGACCAATAAAATTTGATTTGATTTGATTTGATATTCATCAACCCTTATCTACTGTACTACCCTTCAGTCTTGCCCAGTATGCCAGGGCTAGCTTAACTCGTCTAAGGGATAGTGGTATTTCCCCAGTATCTACTTGTAAAGCGTCAACCGGTGTAGTTTTAAATGCACCATCACACATTCTGAGTGCCCTCGCTTGCATCCTATCAAGACACAACAGTGATGTAAAAGCTGCAGAACCATATACAAAGCACGCATAATCTATGGACGATCTCATCAAAGTACGATAAATATTCAGTCAAAATTGCCTATCTGCCCCCCAATCATGCCCAACTATTGTCCTCATAAGATTTAATATTTTCTTACATTTAGTCTCAATACATGTAATATGATGTCTCCATGTAAGCTGTTCATCAAACCATAGCCCCAAATACTTACATTCTGTTACCCTTTCCATTCGTTCTCCATATAATTGAACACTGACATTTTTAGATACAGATAACTTGAAACCCCATGATAAGGTCCATTCCTCTACTGATACAACAGCACCTTGCATAAATATTTTTTTCCAAATGGCACCATCATCTGCATATAAGGCCTCCCCTATACAATGTCCCATATCCCCAAAGATACCATCAATCATCAACGTGACTAAGATAGGATTAATAGCACTACCCAGTGGAGTTCCATTTTCCACCTCATATTCTCTTGATAACTCCAAACCCACCCTGACCTGGAAGGTTCGGTCAAACAAGAAATCCACAATCCAGTTGTACATTCTCCCACTAATACCCATTCCATTCAACTTAATCAGTAGACCTTCCCGCCACATTTTACCATATGCTTTTTCAATGTCAAAATATACTATTGACATCACTTCCTTCATTGTCAAAGCTTTGGTTACCTCAGTACTAACTTTAACTAATGCATCAAGGGTAGTCCTTGATCTTTAACAGGCTACACAAAAGTCACCACAGCACGTTTCCATCCTGATGGTAGCACTCCTGTCCTCAAAATTTTGTTAAATAAACTCAAAATCTTTCCCAAAAATTCTGTAGGCAGATGTTTAAACATAATGTAGCATAATCGATCCTCACCTGGAGCTGTGCAACCACACCCCTCCAAAGCACTCTTTATTTCATGGTGAATTCAGCATCCAGTGATTCTTCAGATTCCCAGTTCTTATGGTATATATATATCTTCATGCATTCTTAGCTTTTATTCCTTACGTCTTTTATTTTCATCACTTAGATTGTCAACTTAATGCACTGCAGCAAAAGCTCTTCCTAGAGCATCTGCTTTTTCTTTGTTTCTTTTTTTAGGGGGTAGATCAGCTTTAATATTGCAGATAGAATGTAACGTCCATCAATGTAATTGTCTGCATCATTTCCAATCCCCCATATGTTTTTTTTTCTCGCAAATATATATATATGAATGAAGGAACTGTGTATATATATATATATATATATATATATATATATATATATATATACAGTGGGGGGAAAAAGTATTTAGTCAGCCACCAATTGTGCAAGTTCTCCCACTTAAAAATATGAGAGAGGCCTGTAATTTTCATCATAGGTACACGTCAACTATGACAGACAAATTGAGAGAGAAAAAATTCCAGAAAATCACGTAGTAGGATTTTTAATGAATTTATTTGCAAATTATGGTGGAAAATAAGTATTTGGTCACCTACAAACAAGCAAGATATCTGGCTCTCACAGACCTGTAACCTGTAACTGGCTCCTCTGTCCTCCACTCGTTACCAGTATTAATGGCACCTGTTTGAACTTGTTATCAGTATAAAAGACACCTGTCCACAACCTCAAACAGTCATACTCCAAACTCCACTATGGCCAAGACCAAAGAGCTGTCAAAGGACACCAGAAACAAAATTGTAGACCTGCACCAGGCTGGGAAGACTGAATCTGCAATAGGTAAGCAGCTTGGTTTGAAGAAATCAACTGTGGGAGCAATTATTAGGAAATGGAAGACATACAAGACCACTGATAATCTCCCTCGATCTGGGGCTCCACGCAAGATCTCACCCCGTGGGGTTAAAATGATCACAAGAACGGTGAGCAAAAATCCCAGAACCACACGGGGGGACCTAGTGAATGACCTGCAGAGAGCTGGGACCAAAGTAACAAAGCCTACCATCAGTAACACACTACGCCGCCAGGGACTCAAATCCTGCAGTGCCAGACGTGTCCCCCTGCTTAAGCCAGTACATGTCCAGGCCCATCTGAAGTTTGCTAGAGTGCATTTGGATGATCCAGAAGAGGATTGGGAGAATGTCATATGGTCAGATGAAACCAAAATATAACTTTTTGGTAAAAACTCAACTCGTCGTGTTTGGAGGACAAAGAATGCTGAGTTGCATCCAAAGAACACCATACCTACTGTGAAGCATGGGGGTGGAAACATCATGCTTTGGGGCTGTTTTTCTGCAAAGGGACCAGGACGACTGATCCGTGTAAAGGAAAGAATGAATGGGGCCATGTATCGTGAGATTTTGAGTGAAAACCTCCAGCAAGGGCATTGAAGATGAAACGTGGCTGGGTCTTTCAGCATGACAATGATCCCAAGCACACCGCCCGGGCAACAAAGGAGTGGCTTTGTAAGAAGCATTTCAAGGTCCTGGAGTGGCCTAGCCAGTCTCCAGATCTCAACCCCATAGAAAATCTTTGGAGGGAGTTGAAAGTCCGTGTTGCCCAGAGACAGCCCCAAAACATCACTGCTCTAGAGGAGATCTGCATGGAGGAATGGGCCAAAATACCAGCAACAGTGTGTGAAAACCTTGTGAAGACTTACAGAAAACGTTTGACCTGTGTCATTGCCAACAAAGGGTATATAACTAAGTATTGAGAAACTTTTGTTATTGACCAAATACTTATTTTCCACCATAATTTGCAAATAAATTCATTAAAAATCCTACAATGTGATTTTCTGGATTTTTTTTCCTCATTTGTCTGTCATAGTTGACGTGTACCTATGATGAAAATTACAGGCCTCTCTCATCTTTTTAAGTGGGAGAACTTGCACAATTGGTGGCTGATTAAATACTTTTTTCCCCCACTGTATGTATGTATGTATGTATGTATATATATATATGGGGCGGCAGGTAGCTTAGTGGTTAAGAGCGTTGTGCCAGTAACGGAAAGGTCGCTGGTTCTAATCCCGAGCCGACTAGGTGAAAAGTCTGTCCATGTGCCCTTGAGCAAGGCACTTAACCCTAATTGCTCCTGTAAGTCGCTCTGGATAAGAACGTCTGCTAAATGACAAAAAAATATATATACAGTATATATACACTGCTCAAAAAAATAAAGGAAACACTTAAACAACACAATGTAACTCCAAGTCAATCATACTTCTGTGAAATCAAACTGTCCACTTAGAAAGCAACACTGATTGACAATAAATTTCACATGCTGTTGTGCAAATGGAATAGACAACAGGTGGAAATTATAGGCAATTAGCAAGACACCCCCAATAAAGGTGTCTGGAGACAGGCCAGTACATCAGGAGACGTGGAGGAGGCCGTAGGAGGGCAACAACCCAGCAGCAGGACTGCTACCTCCGCCTTTGTGCAAGGAGGAGCAGGAGGAGCACTTCCAGAGCACTGCAAAATGACCTCCAGCAGGCCACAAATGTGCATGTGTCTGCTCAAACGGTCAGAACGGACGACTGCACCGTATTGAGGGGAGGATGGATGGGGCCATGTATCGCGAGATCTTGGCAAACAACCTCCTTCCCTCAGTAAGAGCATTGAAGATGGGTCGTGGCTGGGTCTTCCAGCATGACAACGACCCGAAACACACAGCCAGGGCAACTAAGGAGTGGCTCCGTAAGAAGCATCTCAAGGTCCTGGAGTGGCCTAGCCAGTCTTCAGACCTGAACCCAATAGAAAATCTTTGGAGGGAGCTGAAAGTCCCGAAACCTGAAGGTCTGTATGGAGGAGTGGGCCAAAATCCCTGCTGCAGTATGTGCAAACCTGGTCAAGACCTACAGGAAACGTATGATCTCTGTAATTGCAAACAAAGGTTTCTGTACCAAATATTCTGCTTTTCTGATGTATCAAATACTTATGTCATGCAATAAAATGTAAATGAATTACTTAAAAATCATACAATGTGATTTTCTGGATTTTTGTTTTAGATTCCGTCTCTCACAGTTGAAGTGTACCTATGATAAAAATTACAGACCTCTACATGCTTTGTAAGTAGGAAAACCTGCAAAATCGGCAGTGTATCAAATACTTGTTCTCCCCACTGTACATACTATATACATTTTATGGACACAGTCAATTTTACAATAATTCTATTTTGTGTGTTTTTACTCCTGAACGTGCTCTACCCTCAACCTCTCCGATCATTTTCATGATGCCCATCCGGTTTGATATGCCATATCTTTCTAACTGTGCTCTTTCACAAAAGCTCTCAACCTATAACCTATATACTTATTATGGACAAAGTATGCTTTACATTAGTTATCTTGTTGATATTAATTGTTGTTAGTTCTTATTAGTCCCATCCTTCAACTCCATTCAACACCACCCATCTATCTCTTAAAACCATCCATATTGGATTTCTATTTGCCATATATACAGTGGGGAGAACAAGTATTTGATACACTGCCGATTTTGCAGGTTTTCCTACTTACAAAGCATGTAGATGTCTGTAATTTCTATCATAGGTACACTTCAACAAAAAAATCCAGAAAATCACATTGTATGATTTGTAAGTAATTAATTTGCATTTTATTGCATGACATAAGTATTGTCTGCTATGAATAGCAGGCCTGGTTTCCCAGATTTTTCAGTGTTCTATTGTTTCCAGTACTTGCCTTATATTATCTCCAATGTATCGTCCATGTAAAAAACCTGTCTGGTTATAATGAATAATGTTCGACAATACCTTTTTAATTATATGCGCTATACATTGTGCTAGAATTTTTGCATCACAACACTGAAGTGTAAGGGGCCTCCAATTTTTTTAATGGACTGGATCTTTATATTTTCCACTTGTATCCTGTTTCAGTAATAATGAAATCAGACCTTCTTCTTGAGTGTCTGATAATCTACCATTTACATAGGAGTGGTTAAAACATGCTAATAACGGTCCTCTGAGTATATCAAAAAAAGGTTTGGTATACCTCGACTGGTATGCCATCCAACCCTGGAGTTTTCCCAGACTTATAGTGAGGGAAAAAAGGATTTGATCCCCTGCTGATTTTGTACGTTTGCCCACTGACAAAGACATGATCAGTCTATAATTTTAATGGTAGGTTTATTTGAACAGTGAGAGACAGAATAACAACAACAAAAATTAGAAAAACGCATGTCAAAAATGTTATAAATTGATTTGCATTTTAATGAGGGAAATAAGTATTTGACCCCTCTGCAAACCATGACTTAGTACTTGGTGGCAAAACCATTGTTGGCAATCACAGAGGTCAGACATTTCTTGTAGTTTGCCACCAGGTTTGCACACATCTCAGGGGGGATTTTGTCCCACTCCTCTTTGCAGATCTTCTCCAAGTCATTAAGGTTTTGAGGCTGACGTTTGGCAACTCGAACCTTCAGCTGCCTCCACAGATTTTCTATGGGATTAAGGTCTGGAGACTGACTAGGCCACTCCAGGACCTTAATGTGCTTCTTCTTGAGCCACTCCTTTGTTGCCTTGGCCGTGTGTTTTGGGTCATTGTCATGCTGGAATACCCATCCACTACCCATTTTCAATGCCCTGGCTGAGGGAAGGAGGTTCTCACCCAAAGTTTGACGGTACATGGCCCCGTCCATCGTCCCTTTGATGCGGTGAAGTTGTCCTGTCCCCTTAGCAGAAAAACACCCCCAAAGCATAATGTTTCCACCTCCATGTTTGACGGTGGGGATGGTGTTCTTGGGGTCATAGGTAGCATTCCTCCTCCTCCAAACATGGCGAGTTGAGTTGATGCCAAAGAGCTCGATTTTGGTCTCATCTGACCACAACACTTTCACCCAGTTCTCCTCAGAATCATTCAGATGTTCATTGGCAAACTTCAAACGGCCCTGTATATGTGCTTTCTTGAGCAGGGGGACCTTGCGGGCGCTGCAGGATTTCAGTCCTTCACGGCGTAGTGTGTTACCAATTGTTTTCTTGGTGACTATGGTCCCAGCTGCCTTGAGATCATTGACAAGATCCTCCCGTGTAATTCTGGGCTGATTCCTCACCGTTCTCATGATCATTGCAACTCCACGAGGTGAGATCTTGCATGGAGCCCCAGGCAGAGGGAGATTGACAGTTATTTTGTGTTTCTTCCATTTACGAATAATCGCACCAACTGTTGTCACCTTCTCACCAAGCTGCTTGGCGATGGTCTTGTAGCCCATTCCAGCCTTGTGTAGGTCTACAATCTTGTCCCTGACATTCTTGGAGAGCTCTTTGGTCTTGGCCATGGTGGAGAGTTTGGAATCTGATTGATTGATTGCTTCTGTGGACAGGTGTATTTTATACAGGTAACAAACTGAGATTAGGAGCACTCCCTTTAAGAGTGTGCTCCTAATCTCAGCTCGTTACCTGTATAAAAGACACCTGGGAGCCAGAAATCTTTCTGATTGAGAGGGGGTCAAATTCTTGTTTCCCTCATTAAAATGCAAATCAATTTATAACATTTTTGACATGCGTTTTTTTCTGGATTTTTTTGTTGTTATTCTGTCCCTCACTGTTCAAATAAACCTACCATTAAAATTATAGACTGATCATTTCTTTGTCAGTGGGCAAACGTACAAAATCAGCAGGGGATCAAATACTTTTTTCCCTCACTGTAAAGTCTTTAATTGCTTCCAGAAGTTCCTCCTCTCTAGTTTCACCTTCACATTAGTATTTCTGTATGGCTGTTAATTTTACATTATCAATAGAAAAACATCTCTACAATTAGCTTCAGTTAGAGGAGATGGAGGCGACTGAAACGAAAACATATGCTTAAAGTACTTTGTTTCCTCCTGGTGAATCATGGGTGACTCCGTCATTTGTAACCAGTTTCAGTAAATTATTTATGGTAGCATTTCTATGTTGAAGATTAAAAAATAATTTGGTGCATTTTTCCCCATATTCCATCCAGTTTGCTTTATTTTTATAATATATTACACTTGATCTTTCTTGAATAAGTTTCTGCATTTCTTTTTGTTTTTCCTCTAATTTATTCTGAGCCTCTATGTTACAGTTATTATTGCTATCTATCTGTTCTGTTAGACCTTCTATTTCCTTTGTTAGTGTGGACTCTTTTGACCTAAATTGCTTTTGTTTTCCAGATGAGTATTGAATTACATGGCCTCTAAAGGCACATACAAAAGTGTCCCATACAATAAGGGGATTTGCTGTACCTATGTTATGTCGGAAAAAATCAGTTATAAATCCCTCTGTCCTAGTTAAAAACAAGTTATCATCCAATAGGCTTTAATAAAATTTCCAATATCCTCACCCACGTGGAAATTCAGTAAGAGTAATGTATATGCCAATTATATGATGGTCCGACCGCATTCTGTCCCCTATCAACACTTTCTTAACTTTTGGTGCCAATGAGAATGACATAAGAAAGAAGTCAAGATGATTAGCTTGATTGAGTCTCTGCCATGTACAGTGGGGAAAAAAAGTATTTAGTCAGCCACCAATTGTGCAAGTTCTCCCACTTAAAAAGATGAGAGAGGCCTGTAATTTTCATCATAGGTACACGTCAACTATGACAGACAAATTGAAGAAAAGAATTCCCGAAAATCACATTGTAGGATTTTTTATGAATTTTTTTGCAAATTATGGTGGAAATTAAGTATTTGGTCACCTACAAACAAGCAAGATTTCTGGCTCTCACAGACCTGTAACTTCTTCTTTAAGAGGCTCCTCTGTCCTCCACTCGTTACCTGTATTAATGGCACCTGTTTGAACTTGTTATCAGTATAAAAGACACCTGTCCACAACCTCAAACAGTCACACTCCAAACTCCACTATGGCCAAGAACAAAGAGCTGTCAAAGGACACCAGAAACGAAATTGTAGACCTGCACCAGGCTGGGAAGACTGAATCTGCAATAGGTAAGCAGCTTGGTTTGAAGAAATCAACTGTGGGAGCAATTATTAGGAAATGGAAGACATACAAGACCACTGATAATCTCCCTCGATCTGGGGCTCCACGCAAGATCTCACCCCGTGGGGTCAAAATGATCACAAGAACGGTGAGCAAAAATCCCAGAACCACACGGGGGGACCTAGTGAATGACCTGCAGAGAGCTGGGACCAAAGTAACAAAGCCTACCATCAGTAACACACTACGCCGCCAGGGACTCAAATCCTGCAGTGTCAGACGTGTCCCCCTGCTTAAGTCAGTACATATCCAGGCCCGTCTGAAGTTTGCTAGAGTGCATTTGGATGATCCAGAAGAGGATTGGGAGAATGTCATATGGTCAGATGAAACCAAAATAGAACTTTTTGGTAAAAACTCAACTCGTCGTGTTTGGAGGACAAAGAATGCTGAGTTGCATCCAAAGAACACCATACCTACTGTGAAGCATGGGGGTGGAAACATCATGCTTTGGGGCTGTTTTTCTGCAAAGGGACCAGGACGACTGATCCGTGTAAAGGAAAGAATGAATGGGGCCATGTATCGTGAGATTTTGAGTGAAAACCTCCTTCCATCAGCAAGGGCATTGAAGATGAAACATGGCTGGGTCTTTCAGCATGACAATGATCCCAAGCACACCGCCCGGGCAACGAAGGAGTGGCTTCGTAAGAAGCATTTCAAGGTCCTGGAGTGGCCAAGCCAGTCTCCAGATCTCAACCCCATAGAAAATCTTTGGAGGGAGTTGAAAGTCTGTGTTGCCCAGCGACAGCCCCAAAACATCACTGCTCTAGAGGAGATCTGCATGGAGGAATGGGCCAAAATACCAGCAACAGTGTGTGAAAACCTTGTGAAGACTTACAGAAAACATTTGACCTGTGTCATTGCCAACAAAGGGTATATAACAAAGTATTGAGAAACTTTTGTTATTGACCAAATACTTATTTTCCACCATAATCTGCAAATAAATTCATTAAAAATCCTACAATGTGATTTTCTGGATTTTTTTTCCTCATTTTGTCTGTCATAGTTGACGTGTACCTATGATGAAAATTACAGGCCTCTCTCATCTTTTTAAGTGGGAGAACTTGCACAATTGGTGGCTGACTAAATACTTTTTTCCCCACTGTATATCTCACTAGATCAGGATATTTAAGCCATATATCTACTAGTTCTAATGTATCCATGACATTCACGATTTCCTTAAGAGCGTGAGGGTGATAGTTTGTAATGTGATTTCCTTTACGGTCCATTGTTATATTGAGCTATTTAAAACGATATTATAATCTCCCACCATAATAATAGAGTCTTGTATTGCTTGCAGGGTTGATCATTTATTATATACAGGTAAAAGTCAGTAAATTAGAATATTTTGAAAAACTTGATTTATTTCAGTAATTGCATTCAAAAGGTGTAACTTGTACATTATATTTATTCATTGCACACAGACTGATGCATTCAAATGTTTATTTCATTTAATTTTGATGATTTGAAGTGGCAACAAATGAAAATCCAAAATTCCGTGTGTCACAAAATTAGAATATTGTGTAAGGGTTACATTTTGAAGACACCTGGTGCCACAAAATAATCAGCTGATTAACTCAAAACACCTGCAAAGGGCTTTAAATGGTCTCTCAGTCCAGTTCTGAAGCCTACACAAACATGGGGAAGACTTCAGATTTGACAGCTGTCCAAAAGGCGACCATCGACACATTGCACAAGGAGGGAAAGACACAAAAGGTTATTGCAGAAGAGGCTGGCTGTTCTCAGAGCTCTGTGTCCAAACACATTAATAGAGAGGCAAAGGGAAGGAAAAACTGTGGTCAGAAAAAGTGTACAAGCGATAGGGATCACCGCGCCCTAGTCAAGATTGTGAAAAAAAACCCATTCAAAAATGTGGGGGAGATTCACAAGGAGTGGACAGCTGCTGGAGTCAGGGCTTCAAGATCCACCACCAAGAGACGCTTGAAAGACATGGGTTTCAACTGCCGCATACCTCGTGTCAAGCCACTGTTGACCAAGAAACAGCGCGAAAAGCGTCTCACCTGGGCTAAGGAAAAAAAGAGCTGGACTGCTGCTGAGTGGTCTAAAGTCATGTTTTCTGACGAAAGCAAATTTTGCATTTCCTTTGGAAATCGAGGTCCCAGAGTCTGGAGGAAGACAGGAGAGGCACAGGATCCACGTTGCCTGAAGTCTAGTGTAAAGTTTCCACCATCAGTGATGGTTTGGGGTGCCATGTCATCTGCTGGTGTCGGTCCACTCTGTTTCCTGAGATCAAGGGTCAACGCAGCCGTCTACCAGCAAGTTTTAGAGCACTTCATGCTTCCTGCTGCTGACCTGCTCTATGGAGATGGAGATTTCAAGTTCCAACAGGACTTGGCGCCTGCACACAGCGCAAAATCTACCCGTGCCTGGTTTACGGACCATGGTATTTCTGTTCTAAATTGGCCAGCCAACTCCCCTGACCTTAGCCCCATAGAAAATCTGTGGGGTATTGTGAAAAGGAAGATGCAGAATGCCAGACCCAACAACGCAGAAGAGTTGAAGGCCACTATCAGAGCAACCTGGGCTCTCATAACACCTGAGCAGTGCCAGAAACTCATCGACTCCATGCCACGCCGCATTAATGCAGTAATTGAGGCAAAAGGAGCTCCAACCAAGTATTGAGTATTGTACATGCTCATATTTTTCATTTTCATACTTTTCAGTTGGCCAACATTTCTAAAAAATCCCTTTTTTGTATTAGCCTTAAGTAATATTCTAATTTTGTGACACACGGAATTTTGGATTTTCATTTGTTGCCACTTCAAATCATCAAAATTAAATGAAATAAACATTTGAATGCATCAGTCTGTGTGCAATGAATAAATATAATGTATTTATCATTATATATGTTTGTAAATTTACCCCCCGGATCCCTAGGCCCCTGAGAGGCCAGGACCCATCCATCGAAAACAGCACACAGTGCCACCCACAAAACAAAAGCAGGTCAACCGCCAAAAGCATTTCCAATACTCTCACCTCAATATATATAGATATATATATATATATATATATATATATATATATATATATATATATATATATATATTTATTTTTTAAGATATATAGCTATTCAAATATCTTGCATATCTTAATTTCCATCATTAACAATTAATATGCGTAATAATGTCGGCAGTTCATGCGTAGGATTGTTACCTATAACCCGGATTGCCATTGTATTACATTACATTTTTGTAAAGCAAATATTATTTTAGCAAACAATTATTGTGGTTCATCCTATATTCTCCCTAACATCCTTACCCCCTTGCAACAGATGTGGGATAAACACACACGCACATACTCTAACACACTCAACCCCTTTCCTCCACAATCAACCATAAGATCAGATGCTCAACGGTTGTTACATCCCAGAGCCCAACTCAAGAAAGGACCTGATTTCCGAATGCATATACAGTTACAGCTGTTTGAGAAAGCATGCAAGATTTTGCAAAAATTGACAACAATGTGAGATTTGATTAATCTATGTCAAGTCCTAGGTGATGGAGATCAGATCGACCCTCTTCCCCTGAGACACAAACACTCTGGTCCCCCGTTGTAACCATTTTTCCCAAGCATCTCTGTGCACTCAGACCTTTGATTATTTTGTGCCACCAGGGCCACAATAATATGCCCCCTCTCTGCTTGTTCGAGTGTGACCCTCTCCCCATGGGTTACTGCAGCCAGTGTTGCCAGCACTGCCACTACCTGGGTGGGGGTACCCCACTGGAATCCCTTACCGGCTAGGTACAAGGTCGTCAAGGTTCTCATTAGCAGCTTTGAGAATTTATTTGAATATTATGCTCTCCCATCAGGGGTGTTCTGGCTTTGTAGGACCAACCCTGGCAGGCAGGCTCAGAATCTTGAGGGAGCGGTGCTGCTCAAGTAGGTCTCTGACCGCATTTATTTTTCTGTTTTGGCTGCATATAGGCAACTCACAGCAGGGCCATAAAACAGATGGGGACTTCTCTTTGGTGTATGGGTCGCTCAGGTGGGTGTCTAGGATATAGGGTTGGGGATCATTCCATCATGATAGGACAATAAAAAAATAGATTAGATGTATACTTTATTTGAAAATGTATATCCCTCATCTGCACAGAATTGAAAGCTCTCTCTCACAACCCCTGCTCACAGACACACGTTGGTTCTGGGATATGCAACCATTTCCTTTCTCACTCACTTATTGCCACACTTTTTCAAACACAAAAACGCATACCACACCTTCCATCACAATACATCCACACATACCCACAGACTGTGCCTTCTATGTCTTCTGTTTGCTATGTTTTTATCTCCACTATGTTGATTGAGTACTTGTGTTCTAATTAGTTGTATTTGAAGATGTATTATTTTGCTTGTTATCTTTTCTTGTAATACCGTCTCATCCCTTTATAAAATACTATAAATATTATAAATGTGCTTTATTATTACAATCCCTACCATGGCTAGTATTGGGTGTTCCATTATTCGACTCCTCTATTAGAACTTTCAGAATAGCCATGGAGTACTTTGTGTCGCGGAACATTTTGTTGTCAATATACAATTTATCGACAACGAGAGCAACACGCTTCCCTTTTAATCTATTTTCCTTGAAGATTGGGTACAGAACTTTGCGCAGTTCTGCATTCTCCCTCGGGAACTGATCATTCATGCCTATTTTTGTGCCAGCAAGTCTTTTACCTAGGCTTTTAACCATTACTTTATCCTTTAAAAAAGCAAATTTGGCAACGATTGGATGCTCATATCTCTGTCCGAAACGGTGTACACTTTCGAGTTGGATTTTATCGACAGCCTCGAGTGGGATTTGAAGCACTGTAAGAAAGTAACGGTAACCTCTCCTTCTTTTTCTTGGATACCCGTAAGTACTAGATTTTCTCTCATCGATCTAGTTTGTATGTCTAGTAAGACTTCTCTCAGAAAGTTGTTCTCCTTTTTAAGTTCCTTAACGTCCGTTTCCATCCTAGTGACTGTCCCTTTTAGTTTTTTTGTATCGTTTTCCATTATTGCAGCTTTTCCATCACTCATTTCAAGACTCGCCTTCAACTCTTTTACATCATTACTGACCAACTCTAGTATGCCTAGTTTGTCATTTATCGACTTCAACAGATCGCTTTCCACACTTACCAGTCCCAGTGGTGAAAAGCATAAATCATCTGTATCAGTCGAGGAGTCGCGTTTTCTCTTGGAGATTGATTCTCCTTGTTTATCCTCAGTCATGTTTGAGTGTTGCTTGTTGTTGTAATATTTGTCGATACATTACTCTAGCCTTATGATTTGTTTTATTATCCAGATTAAATGTTATTACCCGTGAATATATGAAGTGCTAATATTTAGTCTAACTTACTGATATTGAATATTATGTTTTTATCTTGAGGTGATTCGTACCACTGTGTATTCAATACGCCATCTTGTCAACCGGAAGTCCTACTACTGTTGGATAGCTCTTCTTACCCAAACTCTTTCTTTGTTTGAAACAGTCATAACATCTTCCTCAGCTAACACAGGTATCTGTACTGTCTTCATCATCCTCCTGAACATTTTCCACATATCCCCCAGTTGTTTCCCTTCCTATAGAAGAACAGAATTCCCGCCATACACCTGTGGTATAGTGCATCGGAGGCCACGTGACCACTTAGCGGACGCACAGCCTGTGCACAGGAGTTGGAGAGTGGGAGATTACAGCTCAATGCACTATACTTGTACGGCTCTGGTTAACTTGAATAAAGAATAACTTATGTTTTAAAGAACAATTGTTTTATTTAGTATTTCTTAGACAAGAAAATACAACATGGTACCAGGAGTGACAGAACTCGCCTTTGACTCAAGTTTTGGTCAAAAATGCTGAACGACGCCGAGAGGCTTTACGTCAACTAGCTAATGTTAGCTAACTAGCCACTGGGCTAACGAGTAGCAGTGCATGCAGTGCATGTAGCTAGTCGTTTTGCAGTGCTAGCTGGCTAACGACATGGAGCAGCTAAAGCCTCCAAGAGAACTGAAACTTAATGGCAACGTTGAAGAGCAATGGAAGCGATTCAAGCAGCGTTTCATGCCCCGTGTACACTAGCATGCGCCGCCGCAGGGTGAAAAGCCACGTTCAATGGAAGGAAAGCGGTGAGAAGCGGAGAGTGCAGGGGACCGTTGGGCGGCACGAACCTGGCGTGGGAGGAAGTGAAAAAGTTTGTCATAACGAATCATACAAAAAATGTACAGTTGAGAAGAATATGTTAGTTAATGCAGAGACAAACGATTATGCATATTTTTTTGTCAAAAGGTAATTTACTACAATCGCTATTTAGCAAGCTAGTTGACTAGCTAACATTAGCCAGCTAGCTGGCTAGCTTTATGGGCGTTGTGACATGAGTATGAAATAGTAATTCTGGTTGTTTAATATTTTAGGGACTCCTGAACCAACCAGCAAACCATGCTGTGGTCTTGTGAAAGAGTGGATGTAGAGAATCTAGCTAGCTAAAGCATTTACTGCAAAGTGAATGTACAATTTTGTAAGCTTGCCTTGCTCATATTTGCCATGCAATGTAGCTGAAGTAACAAAGCTAGCTAACTATTTTCTTGCTTATTGTGCAGTGGAGGATAAAAATACCTGTATGCCTATAGATGTGTATCTAGCTATGTAGCCGATCTGTGTATGGACCCTAAAACCTTTGGAATAAATATTAGTTCAGAACCTAGCTATGAGCCTTGGCTATCATAGCCTGTTGTATTGACTTCAAAACAGTCTGAATGGCATTAATGAAGCCTATGGATTGAGTAGAATATAATAACTTTGTGCCAAGGTTGCAAGTCCTATATACATGTAGTTCTTACCAAGCATGAGATCCCCACATTGCAGCCTGTACATGGAATATATTCACAGATCATGTACTCTACCTTGGCAAATAAAGGTGTGGTTCATCCATTCTATTGGCCAACGTGCAATCATTGGAAAACAAAATGGATGATCAAGAATATCCTATCAACGGGACATTAAAAACTGTAATATCTTATGTTACACTGAGTCATGGCAGAACGACGACATGGATAATATAGAGCTGGCGGGATTTTCCATGCATCGGCAAGACAGAGAAGCTACGTCTGGTAAGACGAGGGGCGGGGGTGTGTGTCTATTTGTCAATAGTCTCGAGGTATTGCTTGCCTGAGGTAGAGTACCTTATGATAAGCTGTAGACCACACTATCTACCAAGACAGTTCTCATCTATATTATTCATAGCCGTCTATTTACCACTACAAACCGATGCTGGCACTAAGACCGCACTCAACAAGCTGTATAAGGCCATAAGCAAACAAGAAAATGCTCATCCAGGAGCGGCACTCCTAGTGGCCGGGGAATTTAATGCAGTCAAACTTAAATATGTTTTACCTCATTTCTACCAGCATGTCACATGTGCAACCATAGGAAATAACACTCTAGACCACCTTTACTCCACACACAGAGACGCATACAAAGCTCTCCCTCGCCCTCAATTTGGCAAATCTGAACATAATTCTATCCTCCTGATTCCTGCTTACAAGCAAAAACTAAAGCAGGAAGTACCAGTGACTCGCTCAATACGGAAGTGGTCAGATGACGCGGATGCTACGCTACAGGACTGTTTTGCTAGCACAGACTGGAATATATTCTGGGATTCATCCAATGGCATTGAGGAGTATACCACCTCAGTCGTTGGCTTCATCAATAAGTGCATCGATGACGTCATCCCCACAGTGACCATACGTACATATCACAACCAGAAGCCATGGATTACAGGCAACATCCGCATCGTGCTAAAGGCTAGAGCTGCCGCTTTCAAGGAGCAGGACACTAATCCGGACACTTATAAGAAATCCCGCTACGCCCTCAGACGAACCATCAAACAGGCAAAGCGTCAATACAGGATTAAGATTGAATCCTACTACACCGGCTCTGATGCTCGTCAGATGTGGCAGGGCTTGAAAACTATTAGACTACAAAGGGAAACCCAGCCGCGAGCTGGCCAGTAATACAAGCCTACCAGAAGAGCTAAATGTATTTTACGCTCGCTTCGAGGCAAGCAACACTGAAGCATGCATGAGAGCACCAGCTGTTGCAGACGACTGTGTGCTAACGCTTTCGGTAGCCGATGTGAGCAAGACCTTTAAACAGGTCAACATTCACAAAGCCGCGGGGCCAGACGGATTACCAGGACATGTCCTCAAAGCATGCGCGGACCAACTGGCAAGTGTCTTCACTGACATTTTCAACCTCTCCCTGACCGAGTCTGTAATACCTACATGTTTCAATCAGACCACCATAGTCCCTGTGCCCAAGGAAGCGAAGGTAACCTGCCTAAATGATTACCACCCCGTAGCACTCTCGTCGGTAGCCATGAAGTGCTTTGAAAGGCTGGTCATGGCTCACATTAACAGCATCATCCCAGATACCCTAGACCCACTCCAATTCGCATATCGCCCCAACAGATCCACAGATGACGCAATCTTAATCGCACTCCACACTGCCCTTTCCCACCTGGACAAAAGGAACACCTATGTGAGAATGCTGTTAATTGACTACAGCTCAGCGTTCAACACCATAGTGCCCACAAAGCTCATCACTAAGCTAAGGACCCTGGGACTTAACACCTCCCTCTGCAACTGGGTCATGGACTTCCTGATGAGCCGCCCCCAGGTGGTAAGGGTAGGCAACAACACGTCTGCCACACTGATCCTCAACACTGGGATCCCTCAGGGGTGCGTGCTTAGTCCCCTCATATACTCCCTGTTCACCCACGACTGCGTGGCCAAACACGCCTCCAACACCATCCTTAAGTTTTCTGACAACACAACAGTGGTAGGCCTGATCACCGACAACGATGAGACAGGCTATAGGGAGGAGGTCAGAGACCTGGCAGTAGTGGAGCAGGTCGAGAGTTTCAAGTTCCTTGGTGTCCACATCACCAACAAACTATCATGGTCCAAACACACCAAGACAGTCGTGAAGAGGGCACGACAACACCTTTTCCCCCTCAGGAGACTGAAAAGATTTGGCATGTGTCCCCAGATCCTCAAAAAGTTATACAGTTGCACAATCGAGAGGATCTTGACCGGTTGCATCACCGCCTGGTATGGCAACTGCTCGGCATCTGACCGTAAGGCGCTACAGAGAGTAGTGTGTACGGCCCTGTACATCACCGGGGCCAAGCTTCCTGCCATCCAGGACCAATATACTAGGCGGTGTCAGAGGAAAGCCCAAAAAATTGTCAAAGACTTCAGTCACCCAAGTCATAGACTGTTCTCTCTGCTACTGCGCGGAAAGTGGTACCGGAGCGCCAAGACTAGGACCAAAAAGCTCCTTAACAGCTTCTACCCAAGCCGGACTATTTACATTGACACCCTCCACCCCCCTCCATTTGTTTTTACACTGCTGCTACCCACTGTCTATTATCTATGCATAGTCACTTTACCCCTACCTACATGTACAAATTACCTCGACTAACCTGTACTCCCGCACATTGACTCGGTACCGGTACCCCCTGTATATAGCCTCGTTACTGTTATTTTATTGTGTTACTTTTTATTATTTTTTATTTTAGTTTATTTGGTAAATATTTTTCTTTAACTGCATTGTTGGTTAAGGGCTTGTAAGTAAGCATTCCACGGTAAGTTCTACACCTGTTGTATTCGGCGCATGTGACAAACAAAGTTTGATTTGATGTGGCGTTTCACTGAAGAATGATGTGGTAGCCATGCTGGTTAAGTGTGCCTTGAATTCTAAATAAATCACAGACAGTGTCACCAGAAAAGCACCTCCACACCATCACACCTCCTCCTCCATGCTTCACGGTGGGAACCACACATGCAGAGATCATCCGTTCACCTACTCTGCGTCTCACAAAGACATGGCGGTTGGAACCAAAAATCTGAAATTTGGACTCATCAGACCAAAGGACAGATTTCCACTAATATAATGTTCATTGTTCATGTTTCTTGGCCTAAGCAAGTCTCTTCTTCTTATTGGTGTCCTTTGGTAGTAGTTTCTTTGCAGCAATTCAACCATGAAGGCCTGATTCACGCAGTCTCCTCTGAACAGTTGATGTTGAGATGTGTCGGTTACTTGAACTCTGTGAAGCATTTATTTGGGCTGCAATCTGAGGCTGGTAACTCTAATGAACTTATCCTCTGCAGCAGAGGTAACTCTGGGTCTTCCATTCCTGTGGCGGTCCTCATGAGAGCCAGTTTCATCATAGCGCTTGATGGTTTTTGCGACTGCACTTGAAGAAACTTTCAAAGTTCTTGAAATCTTCATTATTGACTGACCATGTCTTCAAGTAATGATGGACTGTCGTTTCTCTTTGCTTATTTGCGCTGTTCTTGACATAATATGGACTTGGTCTTTTACCAAATAGGGCTATCTTCTGTATACCACCCCTACCTTCTCACAACACAACTGATTGGCTCAAACGCATTAAGGAAAGAAATTCCACAAATAACTTTTAACAAGGCACACCTGTTAATTGAAATGCATTCCAGGTGACTACCTCATGAAGCTGGTTGAGAGAATGCCAAAAGTGTGCAAAGCTGTCATCAAGGCAAAGGGTGGCTACTTTGAAGAATCTCAAATATAAAATATATTTTGATTTGTTTAAGTATTTTTTGGTTACTACATGATTCAATATGTGTTATTTCATAGTTTTGATGTCTTCACTATTATTCAACAATGTAGAAAATAGTAAAAATGTCCAAACTTTTGACTGGTACTGTATGTATTACAATTATACACTTCAACAGTGTTTACCAATCCTGGTCCTGGGACATCAATGGTTACACATTGTAACTATGCAATAGATTAGAAACATGATTTAACTAGTTAAAGACGGATCTGTAATTCATATATACAGAAACAGAATTTTAAAAAACAGTACACTACACTTCCTATGCATCATGTAAATACTATAAAACCGGTTCATCTCAATATCTAATTTCCTTCATCTGCATTGATCTGAGGACACAGGATAGGTGTAGTATTTCATCAAAAGAGAGACTTAATTTCAACCAGTAGAGAATGTGAAACGCTTTATTGAAAGAAGTTCATTATCCAAGTGTTATATATACATAATACATGGATTCTAAATATTATAATTGTAATATTATATTATAAATACAAGTTCAATCTGTACTTCAACGCACATCTGGTGTGCATTATAAAAACAGAGGAAGAAAGAGGAGGTGGGGAGAGAGGTGTGAGAAAGAGGAGGTGGGGAGAGAGGTGTGAGAAAGAGGAGGTGGGGAGAGAGGTGTGAGAAAGAGGAGGTGGGGAGAGAGGTGTGAGAAAGAGGAGGTGGGGAGAGAGGTGTGAGAAAGAGTGTAAAAGACAGAAAGGAAGAAAGAGGAGGTGGGGAGAGAGGTGTGAGAAAGAGGAGGTGGGGAGAGAGGTGTGAGAAAGAGGAGGTGGGGAGAGAGGTGTGAGAGTGTAAAAGACAGAAAGGGAAAGAGATAAGAACAGAGGAGCAGGGAAGACAGTATATGATTAATGAATTACAGTGCTACTAAACGTCATATTCTCTCAGGTCATCACAATTACATAATAGTTTCTCTAGCGGTGTCTCCTAACCAGACTTGGGCTCCCAGTTGGCCTGAAGGTTATCTTAAGAGCGGGTGAGGTGGCGATGATAGGACTGGTGGTTGGCATCCTCTCTCACATCAAAACACACCTGCAGACGAGAGACAGATGGAGAGAGAGAGATAGAATAAAAAAAACTAGGCTTAATCATGCAAACACTGTCAGTCATCATAATCATCAGGAGGTGAAATGCAAAACTGACCTTGGATCATTAACTCTGGGACTACTACATCTCTATCTGTATTTCAATGTAAAGCATCTCTTTAATAATACTTCCTGTTGACCTGACCAAGTGACCTCTCACCTCTGATCATGTTGTTCCCTCTATGTAGCCAGTTCAGATGCAGGAGGGGTTCACCGACACAGCTGATATAACCTAGAGGATTTAGGGAGAAGGGGGGAGAGGGATGAAGTGAAGGAGAGACTTATTGAGAAAATAAGGTAGTTAAAGAGACAGTGTTCAACAGGAAAATGTGTGTGGCCTCACCTGGTGTCCACACTAAGTGGCTGCAGAGTACTTTATACCAGTGGCGGCTCCTGAAAAAATTCTCAGGGGGGGCAATTTTTCTGATGATTTAGGTGACCTACACACATTTTAAAAAAGATATGTCCAGCAACAACATGAAGACAGGGGCAGCATATAAGTCAATACCAGAAGCATTTATTGACTGATCTCAAAAGTGTTGGCTTACCAGGGTTGGTGGAGCCCTCAGTTTCATCTTTGCCTCGCAAAGCTAACTCAAACACTCCGCAAAACTTCACACACTGGATTAGCCGGCTGAGGATGTGGCGGTTCTTGCTAATGTCGTAGTAAATATATTTGTTATAGTGAATATGGAATATGATATGTTGAGTAAAATGTTGTGCTAAGATCTATTTAGGTCAGGAGCTGGTTATAAGTTCTGTTCCTATCCAATAACAATGGACAAAAGGGTCCTATCTTGTCAGTTTCAGTTCTCCAGTAAACTTGTGATTATCAACACTAACCTCATCGTTGTGGCGGCGGACAGCTAGCCTGTATCCCTCATCCAGTTGAGTGGGAATGTTCACTCTCCCCAAAGCAGACAATCTCAAACAGCTATCCATGTGGGTCTTTGACAGCTCATGTTTCTTAATCTTTCCTGAAAGATGGTGCATGTCCGTTACACACCAGTCGCTGTCCAAGCGGTGCTGTCTGCCGTGCCGCCTTCAGGGTGAAAGAGTAAGCAGGGGGTAGCAGAAGACTGCATTAGCTACATCGCAGCCTGCTAGCCAGGTTTTTCGTTCGTACCAATTTTTGGAAAATCCTCGGGTGTAGGACTTTCCCCCTTTAGTAGAAACCTGTTGAATTATTAAATTTGGTCTGGGAGGTCCTAATTGTTTCGTTGCCAATTTATCTTCATTTGTTCGCCGACAAAAAGGAACTTCTTTCAAAGACACAATCGAGTTGCACTGAAGCCTAGCCATTTTGACAGTAATAGTGAATTGATTGACGCTGCTACCCGCTCTTTTCTTAGTTACGTTCATGGTTATGTTACGTATAACGAAAGCGCGTAAATGCAAGCCCTCAGAAACCCATAGAGATTGTATTGAAAGCTCTGATATTTGAAAAAAATAGATTTTACATGGGAGTCTATGACAGACTTCTGGGCGATTTTCAACCTGACTGAAATCGCCCCAAAAGGGGGGGGGGCCATTTGAAGCACGACTTTAGCCTGATTGGACATTTAGTGGCACTGTGGCAGATCAGACGTCTAGATTACAACACTGATAACTACTGTTGCCGTGATATAATTGATTAGAAAAAAAATCCCTTCCTTTTCCCGTTTGGCAGTGCGTCGCCCATATCGCCCTATTGAACACACCGCCCCTGCTTTATACTGAAAAACATGCACAGACACACGAGGACAAACAATATAGCGTAGTTGTATAACTATTCTCCATGGTTGGTCCTCTTGCCTATTCTTTGAAGGTGGAAGGAGCCACAGCTATACACCTGAGCCTGCTTACAACACAATCCATCAATCAGATTGACACATGAGTGTGTAGGTGTGGGTTTTAGGGTGTGTAATTGTTCTAAATTTTTTCAAGATGGGTGACTTAAAATAGCCTGTTTTGTTTTTGTACAGACATCACCCTTACCTAAACAGAACCCTCACCTGAGAAGTAGAAATCAAAGGGGAGAGAAACTGGGAATTGACTAACTGCAGTTGACATAGCTAAATAAATGGAAGAATACTCTTATTGCAATGTGGATGGCTCTTAAAAGAACCTTTGGTTGTGCATAGTGTAGTCTATGGTGTTGCCAGGGAACAGCACCCTCTTCGAAGAAGTAGGAGGTAAAGATCTCCCGCACACGGATTGCCTCTCTTGCTGCGTTGTTGGACCCCATCCTTAAAACATCCTGCAGAGGAGCAGACTTCTCCTCTGGCACACGGTGGCGAGCTGCAGATCCCCTCCTGGTCCTCGTGTCCATTCTCATGAAGCTATGCAGGACACAGGTAGCCTTCACACACCTGAATTCCCTCAGGAGGCAGTCCCAGATGGCCCTTGTCACCCAACATTGTAACTATAGGCAATTGTTTTGAAGGAATCTCCAATTGCAAGGTATCTGTAGGAATATGGAAGATAATGTCATTATTAGACTTTTACCAGGTCATTCTGGATTACTAAAGTATAATATCTCATAACAAATCATGATAACATTGGATAGATGCATGTGCACACACATGTGCATGTGTAGCGTGTGACAACAGCAGGATCATATCAAGGATAGCATCACAAATGAATACCACTTGAAGATTGATGATGAGTTCATCATTTGAACCAGCTGTGTAGTGCTAAGGCAAAAACAAAAATGTGCCCCCCTTTGAGTCCCCAGGACCAGGACTGAGAACCACTGCTCTTCATTGGAACCTCTTCATCTGCAGACAGGCTTTCACAGTTATCTGTATCTGAGGACGGAAAACATCAGAAGAAACAAACTTCATTATACTCAAATTATACAGCACTGAACATTGTTACTATTGTTACTATTATCTCGGTCCTCTCTTCTAGGGACTAGAACTACACAAAAGTACCTGCCCTATCCAGAATAGCCTACTCTCTCACTTTGACAGTTGGGCTTCTATCCTTTCACCCTCCTCCATGGCTGTTAGCTAGCTACCTACAAATGCATTTGGAATTTGTTTTTTACAATGATAAATACACTACCGGTCAAAAGTTTTAGAACACCTACTCATTCAAGGGTTTTTCTTTATTTTTACTATTTTCTACATTGTAGAATAATAGTGAAGACATCAAAACTATGAAATTACACATATGGAATCATGTAGTAACCAAAAAAGTGTTAAACAAATCAAAACATATTATATATTTGAGATTCTTCAAATAGACACCCTTTGCCTTGATGATCGCTCTGCATTCTTTCAACCAGCTTCACCTGGAATGCTTGTCCAACAGTCTTGAAGGAGTTCCCACATATGCTGAGCACTTGTTGGCTGCTTTTCCTTCACTCTGCGGTCCGACTCATCCCAAACCATGTAAATTTGGTTGAGGTCGGGGGATTTGGAGGCCAGGTCACTCAATCACTCTCCTTCTTGGTAAAATAGCCCTTACACAGCCTGGAGGTGTGTTGGGTCATTGTCCTGTTGAAAAACAAATGGATAGTCCCACTAAGCCCAAACCAGATGGGATGGCGTATCGCTGCAGAATGCTGTGGTAGCCATGCTGGTTAAGTGTGCCTTGAATTCTAAATAAATCACAGACAGTGTCACCAGAAAAGCACCCCCACACCATAACACCTCCTCCTCCATGCTTTACGGTGGGAAATACACATGCGGAGATCATCCGTTCACCCACACCGTGTCTCACAAAGACACGGCGGTTGGAACCAAAAATCTTCAATTTGGACTCCAGACCAAAGGACACATTTCCACTGGTCTAATGCCCATTGCTTGTGTTTCTTGGCCCAATCAGGTCTCTTCTTCTTAATGGTGTCCTTTAGTAGTGGTTTCTTTGCAGCAATTCGACCATGAAGGCCTGATTCACACAGTCCCCTCTGAACAGTTGATGTTGAGATGTGTCTGTTACTTGAGCTCTGTGAAGCATTTATTTGGGCTGCAATTTCTGAGGCTGGTAACTCTAATGAACTTATCCTCTGCAGCAGAGGTAACTCTGGGTCTTCCATTCCTGTGGCAGTCCTCATGAGAGCCAGTTTCATCATAGCGCTTGATGGTTTTTGCGACTGCACTTGAAGAAACTTTCAAAGTTCTTGAAATCTTCATTATTGACTGACCATGTCTTCAAGTAATGATGGACTGTCGTTTCTCTTTGCTTATTTGCGCTGTTCTTGACATAATATGGACTTGGTCTTTTACCAAATAGGGCTATCTTCTGTATACCACCCCTACCTTCTCACAACACAACTGATTGGCTCAAACGCATTAAGAAGGAAAGAAATTCCACAAATTAACTTTTAAGAAGGCACACCTGTTAATTGAAATGCATTCCAGGTGACTACCTCATGAAGCTGGTTGAGAGAATGCCAAGAGTGTGCAAAGCTGTCATCAAGGCAAAGGGTGTCTATTTGAAGAATCTCAAATATAAAATGAATATTTTGATTTGTTTAACACTTTTTTGGTTACTACATGATTCCATATGTGTTATTTCATAGTTTGGATGTCTTCACTATTATTCTACAATGTAGAAAATAGTAAAAATAAAGAAAAACCCTTGAATGAGTAGATGTTCCAAAACTTTTGACTGGTAGTGTACATAAAGACAGCTAGCTAATATGAAGTTAGGTAGCTGGTGATATTTAATTCACTGGTCCTCTGTAGCTCAGCTGGTAGAGCACGGCGCTTGTAACGCCAAGGTAGTGGGTTCGATCCCCGGTACCACCCATACACAAAAAATTTATGCACGCATGACTGTAAGTCGCTTTGGATAAAAGCGTCTGCTAAATGGCATATTATTATTATACTTATCTAGCTAGTGATACCGTATGTAAAGTTGGCCTGCCCTGTAGCTAGTTAGCTAATAATACATTGTTTGTCTTTTTACATTTTAGAAATGTATTTACTTACTTGAATAGGTTCTCCAAGCCATGTGGACGATTGGAAACAGGGCAGCAAAGTTTGTCACCAGAGCGGTTTAGAGCATATTACTATTTACCTGTGAATAAATTCATTTAACGGTTCAAGAATTGTGATACCAAGTGTGTTACAGAAAAACTACAGGGCTACTCCACTAAAAGCTCCTGCAGAGCTGTTGTTCAACAGAAAACTCAAAACTAGGTTGCCAGTACTCCTAGAAACAGAGAAGGATGACATGGTAATTCTTAACAAACGGAGAGAAAAGAGTGAACAGAAAAGGTACTATGCCAAAGGGTCCAAGGTGCTCAGTGCGCTTAGTCCAAATGATAGAGTAAAAATGCATGATGGTAAAACATGGAACATTGAGGCTCATGTGGTGAAAACAGTGGCAACCAGGTCAAATAAACTAAAATGTTATTTGTCACATACACGTGTTTAGCAGATGTTATTGCGGGTGTAGCGAAATGCTTGTGCTTCTAGCTCCAACAGTGCAGTAATATCTATCAAGTAATATAATGGTCTGCTGTAGCTCAATTGGTAGAGCATGGCGCTTGTAACGCCAGGGTAGTGGGTTCGATCCCCGGGACCACCCATACGTTAACAAAATGTATGCACACATGACTGTAAGTCGCTTTGGATAAAAGCGTCTGCTAAATGGCATATTATTTATCTAACAATTTCACAACATATACCCAATACACACAAATCTAAGTAAGGAATGGAATTAAGAATATATACATATATGGACGAACAATGACAGAGCGGCATGGACTAAGATACAGTAGAATATTATAGAATACAGTATATACACATATGAGATGAGTAATGCAAGATATGTAAACATTATTAAAGTGACTAGTGTTCAATTTCTTAAAGTGGCCAGTGATTTCTAGTCTATGTCTATAGGCAGCAGCCTCTAATGTGCTAGTGATGGCTATTTAACAGTCTGATGGCCTTGAGATATAAGCTGTTTTTCAGTCTCTCGGTCCCAGCTTTGATGCACCTGTACTGACCTCACCTTCTGGATGATAGTGGGGTGAACAGGCAGTGGCTCAGGTGGTTGATGTCCTTGATGATCTATTTGGCTTTCCTGTGACATCGGGTGCTTTAGGTGTCCTGGAGGGCAGGAAGTTTGCCCCCGGTAATGCGTTGGGCAGACCGCACCACCCTCTGGAGAGCCCTGCAGTTGTGGGCGGTGCAGTTGCCTTACCAGGCGGTGATACAGCCCGACAGGATGCTCTCAATTGTGCATCTGTAAAGGTTTGTGAGGGTTTTAGGTGCCAAGCCACATTTCTTCAGCCTCCTGAGGTTGAAGAGGCTTTGTTGCACCTTCTTCACCACACTGTCTGTGTGCGTGGACCATTTCAGTTTGTCAGTGATGTGTACACCAAGGAACTTGAAGATTTCCACCTTCTCCACTGCGGTCCTGTCGATGTGGATAGGGGGGTGGACCCTCTGCTGTTTCCTGAAGTCCACGATCATCTCCTTTGTTTTGTTGACGTTGAGTGAGAGGTTATTTTCCTGGCACCACACTCCCAGAGCCCTCACCTCCTCCCTGTAGGCTGTCTCGTCATTGTTGGTAATCAAGCCTACTACTGTTGTGTCGTCTACAAACTTGATAATTGAGTTGGAGGCGTGCTTGGTCACGTAGTCATGGGTGAACAGGGAGTACAGGAGTGGGCTGAGCACGCACCCTTGTGGGGCCCCAGTGTTGAGGATCAGCGAAGTGGAGGTGTTGTTTCCTACCTTCACCGCCTGGGGGGCGGCCCGTCAGGAAGTCCAGGACCCAGTTACACAGGGTCAATGAACAGCATTCTTACATAGGTATTCCTCTTGTCCAGATGGGATAGGGCAGTGTGCAGTGTGATGGCGATTGCATCGTCTGTGGATCCATTGTGGTGGTAAGTAAATTGAAGTGGGTCTAGGGTGACAGGTAAGGTAGAGGTGATATGATCCTTGACTTGTCTCTCAAAGCACTTCATGATGACAGAAGTGAGTGCTACGGGGCAATAGTCATTTAGTTCAGTTACCTTTGCTTTCTTGGGTACAGGAACAATGGTGGCCATCTTGAAGCATGTGGGGACAGCAGACTGAGATAGGGAGAGATTGAATATGTCCGTAAACACACCAGCCAGCTGTTCTGCGCATGCTCTGAGCACGCGGCTAGGGATGTCGTCTGGACCGGCAGCCTTGCGAGGGATAATACGCTTAAATGTCTTACTCATGTCGGCCACAGAGAAGGAGAGCCCACAATCCTTGGTAGTGGGCCGCGTTGTTGGCACTGTGTTTCATGATTAACGACTCATGGTGTAATTGTAGTAACCTAAAGGAACTCAAGTCGTTTTGTTCACCCGACCTAGAATACCTCACAATCAAATGCCAACCGTATTATCTCCCAAGAGAATTTAATGACACCTGATGGAGTTAAATAGAGAAGAAATAGGATACATTTGTTACATGTACCTGAGCATTAGCTAACAGACAGGCAAGAGAGTGACATTAGAAGTCAGACAACATCAAGCCCAGACACTCCTGTGTCAGACTCACCAGGGCAGCCTGTTGAAATGAGACGGTCAGGTAGAGAAGTAAAAGCATTTCTGATGCTGATTGAGGAAGTGTAAATGTGTTATTGAAATGCAGTGTTCACTATGCAAAGAATTGTAAGCAGGATTAATAGAGAATTGTTTTTGTTTTTTCTTATACGGGAAAAGGCATATATTGATAAGGGGGATGTGGCATAGTGTTGGAAAGCGGGAGATTCCAGCTCAACGCACTATACTGGTACGGCTTCGGTTAACTTGAATAAAGAAGAACTTATGTTTTAAAGAACAATTGTTTTCATTAGTATTTCTTAGACAAGAAAATACAACAGCACCTTTCTTTGCATTCTTAATGACTTTCCTAGCCAACGCTCTCTTTCTCTGAAAGACTATCATGCTATCAAATGTCAAATTATTCTTCAAAGTTTAAAAGCATTATCACGATCATTGATGGCCTTATTACATGCTTCAGTCCACCAAGGAACTATCTTTCGTCTACCCCCCCCCCCTCTTATTGGAATAGCCAATAAGGCAGCATCCAATATGACAGAATTTACAGATGCAGCACAGTCATTTATGACCCTCATTTTCACACAAAGTGTGTAAAGTCCCCAGTTTGCTTTGTCAAAGCACCAATTTGAAACCAGTTCCCTTTCCTGAAAACATACTGTACGTCACGATCCATGTTGCACATGACTGGGAAATGAGCACAGCCTATTGTGGATTCTATCTTCACATCCCACTCACATAATAGTACCAGCAATGGAGAACGACACCAATGTAAGATCTAAACATCATTTATACAAACTAGTCCCCTCCGCTCCATAAAATCTTCAACCGCTAAACCATTGGCATCTGTGGTATTGCTCGCCCAGAAACTGTTATGCGCATTGAAATCTCCACACCATATCTCCTTATCACCTGAACTGGATTTCGCAACTATGTCTAATTCAGATAGAGAAATGGGTTTACAAGGATTATAGTAGTTAAACAACGTGATATTACTCGATTATCTACAAATCTCCACCGCCACACATTCATGTTCTTCGAAACCATTAATCACTCTATGTGCTACACCTTCTTTGATCAAATGTAGCACACCAACCACCCAAGCCCTCTATTCTATCACTTCTCACAGAGATAAACCCAGGTATAATATAATCCAATTCAGGTTTAAACCATGTTTCTTGTATACACATCACATCCGGTAAAACATCTAAATCATGTATTTTAAAAAAAGTGTCCATTGGCTATCAAACTCCTAGCATTCCATTGTACATCAAGGAACACCATAATAGTAGGCTACTTATTATCCTGGTCATCATTTTAATTTTGATTCAGCATCTGATGTAGGCCTATCATTTCTACCGTAACTTCAGAAATCCCCAGAATGTATTTGGCTGCCTTCACTTATTATTTTATTTGTGCAGTCCTGCTCATGTGGAGCTGTCATATTGATTGCCCTACACATGAAGGCCAAGTCTACATGATGTACTACCATGGTTTTCTTTATAATCGAGCATGTATGCTTGCATGTCACATTAAGTATCAGCTGAGGTTCCACTGGCCTCCTCGGAGAAGCCACTATCTGCCGATATGTTGTATCTGGAGCATTTTGAACAATCGGTTTGTTATTCACTTTCCGAACAGCCTCAGCATACGATACATTGTTTGTAATGTTGTACCTCTGCGCTTCCATGGCTTTCTGTTGTACTTAACATCCTCCATATGCTGCATCTCCATCAGTTACAACCAATGTTCCCTCAAATGTTTTGGGGCACTGAGCAAATTTTAGGTCTTGTGAGCGGACACTTGAACAGTGTGAGAATTTTGTGCAACTTCCAGTGCGCGTTTACAGTGAACACTGAGGCTGTACCTACCCTTACAGTTTTAGACAGTAGCCAATAGGCTATTGTGGCTATTTGAGCATAATGTAGGCCTACCAACAAAACCAATGGAGCTAATCCCATAACGTTTTCGGAAATAGCTTTTGATTTCTATTATATAGCCTACAGTAGCCTATATATGGTGTTCAATGCAGGCCTACATTGCATGAGACTTTTAAAAACGTTTTCACATTATGAAGGGCTTGACATTAATTCATTATTTTTTTACTTGGTCTGTAACACCATGGGGCCAAATATCTGACTGTAAATTGCATTGTATTGTGTTGTATGATGCAAGAAACCACTTTACAAAATAATATTAATTATTATTACCATACAGAGAATTAGACAATGTAGCCTACCCCTCTGCCTATTGGCTTATTTGCATATTGACGCCTGTCTCAAAATACAACACTGCCCCTTTAATTAAGACGTAAGCTTTTTACCTGACTGGCTTTTCAAAGACAGCTTGAAATGTAGCCTACACGTTTTGATCTCTTGTAGGAAGCAGTAACTCCCAATTGCTGACCTATACTTATCTATAACTGGGCTAATAAATCGCTAATTAGCAAAGAATATCAACACATGTGCACACGCGCGACTCTGCGCTCTGAACTGATCTGAAAAGCCCATTCACTCGCCAGTGATTGAAAGACCGCTCGTTGGCTACCCCCACCAATAGAATTCTACTCCGTTGCGCTTTGCCTACAACAAAATCACAGACTCAGTTTTGCAAAGTTAGATTTGTTTTGGTTTGTTGCATGAAAAGGGGCTGATATAATTTTGATTCGATCACAGGAAAAAACGTTGATCTATATAGTGCAAACTAATGGGTTGAACTCAGTCAAGTTCAATCTCTTGCGTCTCTGCGCGACATGGCATTTCTCCTGCACAGCAGTCTTCGAGAAAGTGCGCGGCCGCGCACGCACGTAGCTTAGAGGGAACATTGGTTGCAACATTTAACTTTAGCATCAGGCAATCATTTCCCATTCTCGTGATCCCCACCACAATTTGCACATCTTATTTTACCTTTGCACACATTAGCAACATGACCCATCCGTTGGAACTAAAGCACCAAAGTGGAGGCGTCACATACTCTCTAACTGAGTGATCCTAGCTGCACCCTATTCGGCAGGTTCCCTTCAAATTGTAACAGTACAGTTGTAGTGTCCACTCGACTGTCACTTGTTTTGCTTTTCATCCTTTCAGCTTCAATAACTTTTCCTCCTTTCCGGGAAGTCTTAACTTCTTCTATGGTAATTTCAAATGGCATCCCAGCAATTACTCCGCTCAGTTTAGACATAGCACCAGGAATGTGACAGTTCACCTGACCCCCATTTAGTGAGTTAAATTTCAAAACGTTCTCCTACTGAATTTTACTATTTGCAATGATCAGAACCTTCCCATAACCCAGCGGTTTGGCATCCTTAATCACCCCAATCTCTTTCTTAATTGCTTTTGTCAAATGCAACGGATGGAAGTACTTACTTGCCGGTTCTGCGAACACTACCATAACTTTATAACCTACTCCAACCTCTTTGTCTAGAGTGGTCCTTTACAGGTCTACTCTCAATACTACTCAATGTTTCCCCAGCAGTATTCATCCCTCCATCACCCTCATTGCGATTTATCTTACTCCTGTTCCTCCTATTTACGATCGACAGGGCTATGTTCAAGAACAAAAGGATGACTAAGAAAAAGAAATACAGAACCTTTCAATAGGTTGTAATATGGCTTTTTTTCTGGCTTCCCCAGTGATTTTACCCACACACCGCTACTGAAAACCAGTGATAGCATAGCGGTTCTTGAACATAGCCCTGTCTTTCATTTTTGTTCATTGATTTCACCTGTGTTAGTTACTCACCTGGTCTCATCAGCTCCTTATTTAGTTCAGTTCATTCTGTTTGTACCTTGTGAGGTATTGTTCGTTTTGACTCTACTAAGCCTTTTCCTAGCTTGTTTGTGAGAACCAGTTATAGCCTTCAGTCCTAGTTTTTGATTATCCTGCCTGTTTGCCTACCTGTGTTTGACCATTGCCTGCCTGTGACCATGATTCCTGCCCTCTGCGAAGGCTAAATAAACACCTGCTGCGCTCTGTGCGTGAATCTACACCTTTTTTCTCCCTGAGCAGGGGCGGTGTGTTCAATAGGGCGATATGGGCGACGCACTGCCAAACGGGAAAAGGAAGGGATTTTTTTTCTAATCAATTATATCACGGCAACAGTAGTTATCAGTGTTGTAATCTAGACGTCTGATCTGCCACAGTGCCACTAAATGTCCAATCAGGCTGAAGTCGTGCTTCAAATGCCCCCCCCCCCCTTTTGGGGCGATTTCAGTCAGGTTGAAAATCGCCCAGAAGTCTGTCATAGACTCCCATGTAAAATCTATTTTTTTCAAATATCAGAGCTTTCAATACAATCTCTATGGGTTTCTGAGGGCTTGCACTTACGCGCTTTCGTCATACGTAACATATAACCATGAACGTAACTAAGAAAAGAGCGGGTAGCAGCGTCAATCAATTCACTACTTCTATCAAAATGGCTAGGCTTCAGTGCAACTCGATTGTGTCTTTGAAAGAAGTTCCTTTTTGTCGGCGAACAAATGAAGATAAATTGGCAACGAAACAATTAGGACCTCCCAGACCAAATTTAATAATTCAACAGGTTTCTACTAAAGGGGGGAAGTCCTACACCCGAGGATTTTCCAAAAATTGGTATGAACGAAAAACCTGGCTAGCAGGCTGCGATGTAGCTAATGCAGTCTTCTGCTACCCCCTGCTTACTCTTTCACCCTGAAGGCGGCACGGCAGACAGCACCGCTTGGACAGCGACTGGTGTGTAACGGACATGCACCATCTTTCAGGAAAGATTAAGAAACATGAGCTGTCAAAGACCCACATGGATAGCTGTTTGAGATTGTCTGCTTTGGGGAGAGTGAACATTCCCACTCAACTGGATGAGGGATACAGGCTAGCTGTCCGCCGCCACAACGATGAGGTTAGTGTTGATAATCACAAGTTTACTGGAGAACTGAAACTGACAAGATAGGACCCTTTTGTCCATTGTTATTGGATAGGAACAGAACTTATAACCAGCTCCTGACCTAAATAGATCTTAGCACAACATTTTACTCAACATATCATATTCCATATTCACTATAACAAATATATTTACTACGACATTAGCAAGAACCGCCACATCCTCAGCCGGCTAATCCAGTGTGTGAAGTTTTGCGGAGTGTTTGAGTTAGCTTTGCGAGGCAAAGATGAAACTGAGGGCTCCACCAACCCTGGTAAGCCAACACTTTTGAGATCAGTCAATAAATGCTTCTGGTATTGACTTATATGCTGCCCCTGTCTTCATGTTGTTGCTGGACATATCTTTTTTAAAATGTGTGTAGGTCACCTAAATCATCAGAAAAATTGCCCCCCCTGAGAATTTTTTCAGGAGCCGCCACTGTCCCTGAGTATTCATTACACCTATGTGTTGTGATAATTGCCTTGTTTGCTCTATAACCTGTTAGTTCATATGCCTTCCAACCAAGATATATAGGCCTAAAGGCCGAGACAATAAGAAGACACAGTGGCAGAATAAATTCAGCCACACCTTTGTTTCATCTGTTCGGTAAAGTCCACAAAGCATATTGCATGTAACAAACAGTTACATGACCTACAGCATGCTCAAGCAAGTTAATGTTTCCGACATTTTTGGACCACTAAAAAACTATTGATTTAGAACCACGAGAGTTACCGCAAGTCGCAAAGAAAACAGGAGCTGCCTCCACTATTCCAGCACGATTTCAACTTCAACATCATCAAATCACCTATGCTTAGTCAAATACAGTGGCAACTAAAAGATACCAAAAATATTTTAGTCCAATCAACGTAAGCTAAATATGATGTGGCTGTCCATGGTTCTGTAAGTTAAAAAAACATGTTGACTCACCCCACTTGTAGAGAAATGGCAATGCCATCGTCCTCTCTTTCATGTTGACGAAATGGTCTATCACTATTTTTTGTTATCCTCGGCTACCTGGCTAAAATGCTTGCTTGCTAGCCTAGCTTCCTTTAATGGGCAACGTTAGCTAGTTAACATTAGCCTTCTACATCTAGCTACATATTGAACTTCCATCTCTCAGGCCAGGGGCACAATGTATGAATTAATGGTTGGATCAGAATCGCCATTATAATCATTGGCCAGTACGGAGAATTAAGTAAAACCACAAGTCCAAATCCCTATCTTCATCCATGGCTAATTTAGGAAAGGGCCAATTTTAGCTAGCTAGATAGCCACTGGAGGACAACAACACAACCACAACCAGATGCAACAATTCAAGTTGTTTTTGTCAATGACATATGCTCTCGGTGAGATTTGATAGGAGTGATGCCAAATCCAAACTGGCTTCCCTTTACACTTTTTTTTGTTGCGCCAGGACCATTCACAATTGAGCTCACTCAGTTTAGCTCAAGGCTGAATGGCTATTATTTTATACTTTTTTTATCAAGGGAGGCCAAATGCTTGCTGGCTTCTCTTGCATTCAATGCTATGGCGGCAACAATGTCATAGGCCTACTCTTTTGGACCAGACAGCACACGATAGATGGCATACACATATAGAGACAGAGGCTCTGTTTCGCTTGCTCCGATGCTTTCTCTGGTGAGATACATTCAACCTCTTGTGAATTGAAGAAAAATTATGAACCACAGAGTGACGAAATATACATTATTTTATGTATTATTTTTTGGGGGTCCATTTTTGGGGCTAGCCTGGCTTCCCTTGGCATCCATGAAAACAAGCCACTGCTGGTTTTATCATCATTATCAATATACATTGCCCTAACGCTACCATCTGAACTAGCCGCCATGCCAACCCCAGTCGTAGTACAGTTGTGCCAAATCCGACAAATACCAAAGATACAGCTTTGTTACCCATCGTCTTCCATAATCCTCATCAAATGTTCCGCGCGTGTTTGCAAGCTACTGTTATGGTTGTCTCTCTTTGAAAATGATTTATTGTTGATATGAAAGATAAGGTTCTTAACTGACTAAAATGTAAATGTAAATGTTAACTTCTTATGCTTCCAAAACCGTAGGCTATCGCAAGCGATGCATGTTATGCCTTGATCACACCAATGCATTTGGTACTCCATAAGTACATTCATTTCCAATGGAACGCTGCATAAGTTTGCAGCATTGCGTTGCAGAGGCAGTTGTAGTGCGTTCTGTGTGGTGCATATGTTGGATGTATCAAACTGACGCTTTGAACACACCGACTGTGTTATTGCGCAAAATGGTACGCAGCATCATCTGAACATGTGTGCAACAAAAGTTCAACATTCGCGTTCTGCTACCATTTCTGTCAAGCCGTCTATACACTGACGCTTCAAACACACCGACTGTGCATTTGCGTTTTAGCACACCAGAAGTACATTCATTTCCAATGGAACGCTGCGTTTGCCTTGCAGCATTGCGTTGCAGAGGCAGTTGCAGTGCGTTCTGTGTGGTGCATACGTTGGATTTATCGAACATATGCGTCAAACTGTAGGCGTAACGGGTTGACAGAAATGTGTACATGACACTGCAACAAAATTTCCCCATGGGGCCAATAAAGTAAGTAAGTAAGTAAGTAAGTAGAAGGTGAATGTTGAACTTTTGTTGCACACATATCTAGATGATGCTGCATACTATTTTGCGCAATGACACAGTCGGCGTGTTCAAAGCGTCAGTTTGATACATCCAACATATGCACCACACAGAACACACTACAACTGCCTCTGCAACGCAATGCTGCAAACTTATTCAGCGTTCCATTGGAAATGAATGTACTTATGGAGTACCAAATGCATTTTGGTACACCAGAAGTACATTCATTTCCAATGACTGACTCTCGTCCAATGACTGACTTCTCCAATGATTGACTCTCTTATGTGTAATGTAATGGAACTGAGAGTCATGATTAAGGGCTGCCTACCGCAGTTCAATAGTTAGTTCAAGGCTAAATTTTCTCTTCAATAATCTGAACATCTATTGATGATTAATCATCATAGAAAATACTTATTTATTAAGGATTAGCTAAAGCATAATATGCTTATCACATCATTGGTAGGGTCGCGCTCTCTACGGTCTCACTTTCACTCAATTGACTACATTGGAATGGTGCACTTACTTTGAAGAGAAAGATGACTGTCTCATTTACATTTACATTTTAGTCATTTAGCAGACGCTCTTATCCAGAGCGACTTACAGTTAGTAAATATTTTTTTTTTTTGGATATATATATATATATTTTATACTGGGCCCCCGTGGGAATCAAACCCACAACCCTGGCGTTGCAAACGCCATGCTCTATCAACTGAGCTACATCCCTGCCGGCCATTCCCTCCCCTACCCTGGACGACGCTGGGCCAATTGTGCGCCGCCCATGAGTCTCCCGGTCGCGGCCGGCTGCGACAGAGCCTGGATTCGAACCAGGATCTCTAGTGGCACAGTTAGCACTGCGATGCAGTGCCTTAGACCACTGCGCCACTCAGGAGTTGGAGGTACCACCACTGAAAAAAAATCTCAATACTAGGTATATAGTTGTGTGCATTCATTAAAATTGTATTTGTTAATGCAATTGACTAACGAAGAGTAAAATGTCACATCAAATGGTTCAAGCGTTATTGAGGCGCATTCCATCACGTGGTATCTCTGCTGCTGCAACAGTGACCACGTTTACATGCGCACAGTACTCCAGATAGTCGTTTATATCCCGATTAAGAATGTATTCAGGATAAACTGTTTACGTGCAGCTTTGATATCCCCTTCACGAGTATCCCTGAATCCGTGAATAACAAAATATTCCTAATTGAAGTTCATATGGGTCAATGGAATAGTAGCCTAACTGAACTATGGACAATGGATGTAGTCCTATAACCTCTCACATGTAGCCAATATAATATGAACTCCTGCAGAATTATGCATTTCTTGTAGTAAAATGATACAACAAATGTTAATTTTGACTCGGGAACAGGAGTGGAGAAATATGATTTATTTCTTTCAGCATCTCTTGAAAAAATGCAAAGGCTTGTGTAATGTGTCATATTTGACTCTGTTATGCAAGCAGACAGCATTTCAACCACAGAAAATATGCGCCCAAGATGAACTGAAGTCTTATCAGAAACGTGTTTTATCGTTTTCTTAGCTTTAATTTCCTAAAACTGGTCAAACTGATGACATTGGAAATTTTGCACAGGACACATCTTTCCACTGTTTTGAAGTTATTGCGTTTTCTCCCTGTCCCTTAACGAAACAGACAACTTTACTGGCGTATCAGCAAAATACATTATTTTTGAATTATTATGGTGGATCGAACTGCGCAGGTAGCCTACTTTTTTGAAGTGATTTATCAGATGAAAACACCATGACACAACACCATAGACTGCACAACACCCATGATATCAATCAATCAATCAGTCAAATGTATTTATAAAGCCCTTTTTACATCAGCAGATGTCACAAAGTGCTATACAGAAAGCTATGCACAACTGAGCCTGCGCAGACCTCGAAAAACAACAGTAAACGGGATAAGATTTTTATATGCCACAGTATCCCGTCTAACATCAGCATATCCCAGGCATGCTATCCTGGTTTCACATAACCGCGATACAAGCTTTTTTCGGGTTATTGTAAATGGGATATGATGTTTATATGTGTCAACTCAAAAACAGAATAGCCTACTTGAGTATCCCGAATAATAACGGGATATTGGTGTGCATGTAAACGTGGTCACTGCCAACTAACTAGTGGGTTTTGACTAGATTAGATGGGATGCAGCTGTCAGAAGTGACTTTTCGTAGCAGAAGGTTTAGAATAGCAGGAAATTAGCTTTAAAAACGCAACATTTTCTCAGCCTCATTGCAAAATGTGTAGAATAGCATGAGATTAGGTATGCTGCACATTTTTCTCTTTGTCCCATGGCAAAATGTGTAGAATTAGCTGTTTCTATTGGACAAATTCAGGTAGGTCCCTCCCAGTTTCGTTCCGTTTAAGAAACGTTTCGCAACAGAATTGGCGGAATGAATACAACCACAGTTCAAGTGTTTCCATTGCACACAAATTACTCGTAAAACCTCTCTAGCAAGGGCGATATTGCGCGTACCCGTGACTCTCTTGCCATAGAAAACAAAGCTGTCCGCGCGGCATCCATTACAGCCGAGTGTGCAGACTTCGGGAATATATGAATATAGACGCTAGAAAACACTCCTAAATATGGATTTACAGCGAGTATAGGATTAGTTGATACTCGGGCCTGTAAGGGCAGTGAGACTGCAGGACACTCGCGAAACTGACGAAATATACAGTTTTTCTCGGGGCGCTTTGTCTTGGCCACCTAGCAAACCATCATTGGCATTCGATTGGAAGCTGTTCGCTAGATGGGGGCTGGGGTACATCGCCATGTTGTTATCAAATAGTAACTGTTAAAAAATACATCTTGAAGTAAAGGCGGAAATTTTGTCCACCAGGTCCTACCTTTTGGCCACAGGGAACCGAATCTCTACAGTCGCGGAACCCACCACTGACTGTTGTCGTCGGTGACATGGCGGAGCAAGGCTACTCTTCTTGGTGAGTGCGCATAGGCATAGCGCGAGCTGGCTAACCAGCCTGACTTGATTGCTGTATGTACTTTTTTTAAAACATAGATATAGTTAACAACCTACTTCGTTCCTAAATAAAACTACTTTGCTTAGCTAGAATTAGATGGCCCTGTTTTCAAATTGTGTTCGTGAGCTAGCTAACTACGGTCCAAGTACAGTAGCGTCAACAGGGCTAGCTCGCTATCTGTCAGTTAGCTAACGGTACATAACTTAGCCTTTCGTCTGTTGGCATTTCATTGGTCATACGGAAATGGTTATTCAAGGTAGACGAATGTGTAAGGTTGTATATAATTAACGTTAGTTCGCCAACTCCTACCCAAATAATATTATTTAGTTAGCTATCTAGCGTGTAAGCCCCTCGTCAAATTCATATTTATGTATTTAAAAAAAAAGATATCGTTAGCCAGTTGCACACAAAGGGAGCCTATGAGCGTAACTAGTTAGCATACCTAGCCAGTTTACACTTGCTAGGCAGACTACGTTAGCAGAAAAGCTCACCGGCTTTATTCATAAAATGTCATATTTTTCAGACAACTGTTATTGTCATTGTGATCTATTTATGACACGCCCGGTGTTTTATCAAGTAAGAGAGAAATAACTATGTTATTGAGTCATCAATCTTTATTTTGTTAGTAATGACGTGCGTAGCTGGCTTGCTAGCTAGCTAGCTAGCTAGCTAGCTAGCTAGCTAGCTAGCTAGTCAACACACCTATATAGTTTAGCTAGCTACCTAGCTAGCTTGTTAGGTTATCTTGATTGTCCATCATAATAACCTGCTTCCTAAGAGTAACGTTAGCTAGCTGGCTAAATAAGGCCTTTGTAAATCAGGGTTTATCTTCCCACATTGTCAGCTATAACTAACTGCTAGCAATCCCTACTTATATGTGCCAGAATAATAGTTTTCAAATTTTGTACATTAGCTAGTTAAGTCATTGTTTTTTATGTATGATAACATGTGGTGCCAGTCAGACCAATATTAGGTAGACAGATAAATAACATGTCCATCCATGTCATTTATCTATTTTTCGCAATTGGAAATGGGGTCATTTGTCTGTCCACTTTAGCTGTAAATTCGATGTTTTTAATTGAAGGCCTATGCTGCAGATCATGGCATTATTAAAGGCAAATTATGTGCCATCTAAATGGCTAGTATTGTCTTTAAGTATTGATGTGGAGGCAACCATTTATAGCTCAGACACACCAGTATGATTGTCAAACGTTTGCCTTTGTTGGCAGCCGATCTCTTTTGTGTTCACACAGCAAAGACCTTGAAGTCGTCAGCAACTCAGCCTTGTTAAAATACTCCAAACCAGAAGGCGGCAGTAGCATTGTTTTGGCAATGCATGTTCGTGTATGTTGCTTAGGTTTGGTGTAGATTCCAACGTTAACTAGCTAGCTGCGCTAATGTTGCTATTTTGAAGAAAGCCCTTGTTAATACTAGCTGGATGGCCACAGCTAGATAACTACCTAGCAAGATGACAAAGAAACAATTTAATTCACTCTCCATTATCGCATACTGTCAGTGCCAGCCCATAGCCAAATGTTTAGCTAGCTATGTAACGTTAGCATATTCGCTACCTAGCACAACAGTGCAGTGTCCATAGCTAGCTAGCTAAGTCGGCAGCTAACACAGGCAGCTGTTTCATGGAAACTAATCCATTGTGATTTAATTATAATGTCTATAATAGCTACAGTGTTTAGCTATCTTGGGGGAAGTATTTAGTGTTGTGTGCATTGCGTCTGTGCACTTAGCTAGCTGCCATCTCATAGCCTACATTGCATATGAAGTATGACTGGCTCATGACATTTAATAATATAATAATATGCCATTTCGCAGCGACTTACACCGTGGATGTACGGAGAAAATGCCCTCTGTTGGCTCCGCCACATGGGGGTTTGTGCTCTCTGATTGGCTCAAAGTCAAGTTGTTGGCCACTGACAAACATTGCGATTCTACAAGTAGAAATGGCAGGTTCGTCGTAAACAGGTCGGCACGCAGCAGGTACTGCTTTTGTTTTAGCAAGAGAAGGAACGGCCACCCACTATGATAAGTACCTATCGGCAGTGAGATTATCTATGTGTTTAATGCTTTAGATTACGCCATTAAGACCAGGTGTATTTTGAATAAGAATGCCCCTCTTGGTCACCAATGTTTGGGAAAATAGCGCAATCACTAGAAGTCTATGGGTATCTGCTGGCATGTTATTAGATATCCATGGACTAATGCCAGTTAGCATATGCTCGCAAAACTACCTCTAACTTTCTTCATACTGGACACAGAAACATAAAAATTATATCCACAAATTCATCTGACTATTGGGAAGTAGATAAAGGACCTCATTGCCAAAATCCCAAAGTATCCCTGTAAACACTGGACCATGTCTTTTATACTGTTTTTCACACTGTATTCATGTACTGTGTTCTTTACATAGCTCATTCTAATATATCTACTACTGGACATTGCATTTTGTTACGCTGTTTATTTATACACTGGATTAGGTCACATATGCCTTCAGAAAGTATTCACACCCCTTGACATTTTCCACATTTAGTTGTTACAGCCTGCATTTAAAATGGATTAAATGTATTTTATTTGTCACTGGCCTACACACAATACCCCATAATGTCAAATCGGAATTATATTTTTATAAATGTTTACAAATTAATAAAAGCTGAAATGTCTTGAGTCAATAAGTATTCAACCCCTTTATGGCAAGCTTAAATATGTTCAGGAGTAAAAATTTGCTTAACTCACATAATATGTTTTTTGAAAGACTACCTCATCTCTGTACCCCACACATACAATTATCTGTAAGGTCCCTCAGTCGAGTAGTGAATTACAAACACAGATTCCACCACAAAGACCAGGGAGGTTTTCCAATACCTATTGGTAGATGGGTAATAAAATAAATAGCAGACATTGAATATCCTTTTGAGCATGGTGAAGTTATTAATTACACTTTGGATGGTGTATCAATACACCCAGACACTACAAAGATACAGGCTTCGTTCCTAACTCAGTTGCCAGAGAGGAAGGACACCACTCAGGGATTTCACATTGAGGCCAATGGTGACTTTAAAACAGTTAGCATTTAATGGCAGTGATAGGAGATAACTGAGGATGGATCAACAACATTGTAGTTACTCCACAATATTAACCTAAATGACAGAGTGAAAAGAAGGAAGCCTGTGCAGGGATATTTTTTTATTTCTTAAACATTCATCCTGTTTGCAACAAGGCACTAAAAGTAATACTCCAAAAAATGTGTCAAAGCAATTCACTTTTTGTCCTGAATACAAAGTATTATATTTGGGGCAAATCCAATACAACACATTACTGAGTATCACTCTCCATATTTTCAAGCATAGTAGTTCAAACGGACACACAAGCACTCAAACACATACAGTTGGCCTTGCTGTTTTGATTTTTGTTGTCGTTGATGTCTAGTTTTTTTTTCATTGTTTTGTTTCTTTTGTTCCCTTTTTTTCTCTTTTGTTCTTTTTGTTGGTTGTTGGCGGGAAGGTTGGGTTGGTGAGATTTTTCGGGGTGGGGGGGGGGTCTCGGATGGTTGGTGGCCTTGTGGTTGGGAGCTTGGGCCGGTGGCCGAGAGGTCGCTGGTTTGGGTGCCCGATTTGACTTGGTGGGAGATCTGTTGATGTGCCCTTGGGCGGGGCGCTTGACCCTGGTTGCTCCTGTGGGTTGCTCTGGATGGGAGTGTCTGCTAAAGCATAGGATTGGCTGCATCATGTTATGGGTATGCTTGTAATCGTTAAGGAATGTGGAGATTTTCATGATAAAAAAAGAAACGTAATGGAGCTAAGTACAGGCAAAATCCTAAAGGAAAACCTGGTTTAGTCTGCTTTCCACCAGACACTGGGAGATGAGGTGGGCGGCAGGTAGCTTAGTGGGTAAGAGCGTTGTGTCAGTAACCGAAAGGTTGCTGGTTCTAATCCCCGAGCCGACTAGGTGAAAAATCTGTCGATGTGCCCTTAAGCAAGGCACTTAACCCTAATTGCTCCTGTAAGTCACTCTGGATAAGAGCGTCTGCTAAATGACTAAAATGTAAATGTAAATGAATAGACCTTTCAGCAGGACAATAACCTAAAACACAAGGCCAAATCTACACTGGAGTTACTTACCAAGAATACAGTGAATGTTCCTGAGTGGCCCGATTTTACAGTTTTGACTTAAATCTACTTGAAAATCTATGTCAAGACTTGAAAATAGTTGTCTACCAATGATCAACAACCAATTTGACAGAGCTTGAAGAATCTTGAAAAGAATGTGCAAATGTTGAACAATCCTGGTGTAGAACCCTCTTAGAGACTTACCCAGAAAGACTCACAACTGTAATTGCTGCCAAAGGTGACTCTCACATGTATTGACTCAGAGTTGAATACTTATCTAATCAATATGTTAAGTGTTTTATTGTTCATAAATTCTAACAATTGTAAAAAAGATTCTACTTTGACATTGGAGTGTTTTGTGTAGATCAAATCCATTTGAATCCCACTTTGTAACACTACAAAATGTTGAGAAAGTAGAGGGGTGTGATTACGTTCTGAAGGCACTGTATTTGTCATGATACGTTTTTTTATAATAAAAACGTATCACTTAATTCAATCGCAACTGTTTTGAGTAGACTGAATAAAAGTCTTTTTAAATTGCGGAGGACTTTCTGGGGATTACTGTTGCCTAGGCTTGGGTGGTAGACTGTATACCAGGGTATTTGGAAAAAGCCACAGGATGGTTTTTCAATACTGTCAACTAGTTTTTAGAAGTTTTTCAATAAATTTGAATATTTGTAGCTACTTTTTAAGTCAATACCTGCAGTCAACTTGTGCAATCCCTTAGGAGATAAAGCAGATTGCGTTCTTCATTTCACCTGTCATGGCTAGTTAAGCTAACGTTTGCAAAGCTAGCTAGGTAGCTAAATATTATAACAAGTGTGCTACCAAAAGAGCTTGCCAAGACTAATACACTATATATACAAATGTATGTGGACACCCCTTTAAATTAGTGGATTTGGCTATTTCAGCCACACCCGTTGCTGACAGGCGTATAAAATCAAGCACACAGCCATGCAATCTCCATAGACACACATTGGCAGTAGAATAGCCCGTACTGAAGAGCTCAGTGACTATCAACGTGGCACCGTCATAGGAAGCCACCTTTCCAACAAGTCAGTTTGTCAAATTTCTGCCCTGCTAGAGCTGCCCCGGTCAACTGTTAGTGCTGTTATTGTGAAGTGGAAACGTCTAGGAGCAACAACGGCTCAGGCGCAAAGTGCTAGGCCACACAAGCTCACAGAATTTTACATTTTAGTCATTTAGCTCTTATCCAGAGCGACTTACAGTTAGTGAGTGCATACATTTTTCATACTGAATGGGACCGCCTAGTGCTGTAGCGCGTAAAAATCATCTGTCCTCGGTTGCAACACTCACTACCGAGTTCCAAACTTCCCCTGGAAGCAACGTCAGCACGAGCTGTTTGTCGGTAGCTTCATGAAATGGGTTTCCATTGCCGAGCAGCCGCACACAAGCCTAAGATCACCATGCGCAATGCCAAGTGTCAGCTGGAGTGGTGTAAAACTAGTCTCCATTGGACTCTGGAGCAGTGGAAATGCGTTCTCTAGAGTGATGAATCACGCTTCACCATCTGGCAGACAGAACTAATCTGGGTTTGGCGGATGCCAGGAGAATGCTACCTGCCCCAATGCGTAGTGCCAACTGTAAAGTTTGGTGGTGGAGAAATAATTGTCTGGGGCTGTTTTTCATGGTTCTGGCTAGGCCCCTTAGTTCCAGTGAAGGGAAATCTTAATGCTACAGCATACAATGACATTCTAGACGATTCTCTGCTTCCAACTTTGTGGCAACAGTTTGGGGAAGGCCCTTTCCTGTTTCAGCATGACAATGCCCCCGTGCCCAAAGCGAGGTCCATGCAGAAATGGTTTGTTGAGATCGTTGTGGAAGAACTTCACTGGCCTGCATAGAGCCCTGACCTCAACCCCATCGGACACCTTTGGGATGAATTGGAACGGCGACAGCGAGCCAGGCCTAATTGCCCAACATCAGTCCCCGACCTCACTAATGCTCTTGTGGCTGAATAGAAGCAAGTCCCCACAGCAATGTTCCAACATCTAGTGGAAAGCCTTCCCAGAAGAGTGGAGGCTGTTATAGCAGCAAAGGGGGAACCACCTCCATATTAATGCCCATAATTTTGGAATGACATGTTTGACAAGCAGGTGTCCACATACTTTTGAAATGTTTGTGTAAAGTGCATTCGGAAAGTGTTCAGACCCCTTCACATTTTGTTACGTTACAGCCTTATTCTAAAATGGATTCAATTAATTTTTTTCCTCATCAATTTACACACACTACCCCATAATGACAAAGCTGAAATGTTTGAAAACCCTTTGCTATAAGACTCGACATTGAGCTCAGGTGCATCCTGTTTCCATTGATCATCCTTGAGATGTTTCTACAACTTCATAGGAGTCCACCTGTGGTAAATTCAATTGATTGGCCATGATTTGGAAAGGCACACACTTGTCTATATAAGGTCCCACAGTTGACAGTGCATGTCAGAGGAGAAACCAAGCCATGAGGTCGAAGGAATTGTCCGTAGAGCTCCGAGACAGGATTGTGTCATGGCACAGATCTGGGGAAGGGTACCAAGAAGTGTCTGCAGCATTGAAGGTCCCCAAGAACACTGGCCTCCATCATTCTTAAATGGAGGAAGTTTGGAACTACCAAGACTCTTCCTAGAGCTGGCTGCCCGGCCAAACTGAGCAATCGGAGAAGGGCCTTTATCAGGGAGGTGACCAAGAACCCGATGGTCACCCTGACAGAGCTCCAGAGTTCCTCTGTGGAGATGGGAGAACCTTCCAGAAGGACAACCATCTCTGCAGGCCTTTATGGTAGAGTGGCCAGACGGAAACCTCTTCTCAGTAAATTGCACATGACCGCCTGATTGGAGTTTGCCAAAAGGCACCTAAAGGACTCTCAGACAATGAGAAACAAGATTCTCTGGTCTGATTTTGGTTATTTCATTAGGATCCCCATTTGCTGTTGCAAAAGCAGCAACAGCTAATGGGAAACCAAGATTGAACTCTTTGGCCTGAATGCCAAGCGTCACGTCTGGAGGAAACCTGGCACCATCCTTACGATGAAACGTTGTGGCAGCATCATGCTGTGGGGGTGTTTTTCAGCGGCAGGGACTGGGAGATTAGTCAGGATCGAGGCAAAGATGAACGGAGCTAAGTACAGAGAGATCCTTGATGAAAACCTGCTCAGGACCTCCGACTGGGGGCGAAGGTTCACCTTCCAACAGGACAATGACCCTAAGCACGCAGCCAAGACAACGCAGGAGAGGCAAAGGTACAAGTCTCTGAATATCCTTGAGTGGCCCAGCCAGAGCCCGGACTTGAACCCAATCGAACATCTCTGGAGAGACGTGAAAATAGACACTCCCCATCCAACCTGACAGAGCTTGAGAGGATCTGCAGAGAACAATGGGAGAAACTCCCCAAATACAGTTGTGCCAAGCTTGTAGCATCATACCCAAGAGGACTCGAGGCTGTAATCACTGCCAAAGATGCTTCAACAAAGTACTGAGTAAAGGGTCTGAATACTTAAGTAAATGTGATATTTCAGTTTATTTTTCATACATTTGCTATAATGTCTAAAAACCTGTTTTTGCTTTGTCATCATGGGGTATTGTGTGTAGAATGACACACACACATTTTCACAGTCTGCTGCCTCAGTTTTGATGATGGCAATTGCATATACTCCAGAATGTAATGAGTGATCAGATGAATTGCAATTAATTGCAAAGACCCTCTTTGCCCTGCCACAAAAGGAGAGGTGAGAGTGTTGACAAGGACAAGGCTGCAGATCACTCTGTCATGCTGATTGAGTTAGAATAACAGACTGGAAGCTTTAAAAGGAGGGTGGTGCTTGAAATCATTGTTCTTCCTCTGTTAACCATGGTTACCTGCAAGGAAACACGTGCTGTCTTCATTGCTTTGCACAAAAAGGGCTTCACGGGCAAGGATATTGCTGCTAGTAAGATTGCACCTAAATCAACCATTTATCGGATCATCAAGAACTTCAAGGAGAGAGGTTCAATTGTTGTGAAGAAGGCATCAGGGCGCCCAAGAAAGTCCAGCAAGTGCCAGGACCGTCTCCTAAAGTTGATTCAGCTGCGGGATCGGGGCACCACCAGTGCAGAGCTTGCTCAGGAATGGCAGCAGGCAGGTGTGAGTGCATCTGCACGCACAGTGAGGCAAAGACTTTTGGAGGATGACCTGGTGTCAAGAAGGGCAGCAAAGAAGCCACTTCTCTCCAGGAAAAACATCAGGGACAGACTGATATTCTGCAAAAGGTACAAGGATTGGACTGCTGAGGACTGGGGTAAAGTCATTTTCTCTGATGGAGCCCCTTTCCGATAGTTTGGGGCATCTGGAAAAAAGCTTGTCCGGAGAAGACAAGGTGAGCGCTACCATCAGTCCTGTGTTATGCCAGCAGTAAAGCATCCTGAGACCATTCATGCGTGGGGTTGCTTCTCAGCCAAGGGAGTGGGCTCACTCAATTTTGCCTAAGAACACAGCCATGAATAAAGAATGGTACCAACACATCCTCAGAGAGCAACTTCTCCCAACCATCCAAGAACAGTTTGGTGACGACCAATGCCTTTTCCAGCATGATGGAGTACCTTGCCATAAGGCAACAGTGATAACTAAGTGGCTCGGAGAACAAAACATCGACATTTTGGGTCCATGGCCAGGAAACTCCCCAGACCTTAATCCCATTGAGAACTTGTGGTCGATCCTCAAGAGGCGGGTGGACAAAGAAAACCCCACAAATTCGGACAAACTCCAAGCATTGATTGTGCAAGAATGGGCTGCCATCATTCAGGATGTGGCCCAGAAGTTAATTGACAGCATGCCAGGGCGGATTGCAGAGGTCTTGAAAAAGAAGGGTCAACACTGCAAATATTGACTCTTTGCATAAACTTAATGTAATTGTCAATAAAGTCCTTTTTGTACCTATTTGTAAGTCGCTCTGGATAAGAGCGTCTGCTAAATGACGTAAATGTTATGGAATGCTTGTAATTATACTTCAGTGTAACATCTGACAAAAATATCTCATAACACTGAAGCAGCAAACTTTGTGAAGACCAATACTTGTCATTCTCAAAACCTTTGACCATGACTGTACACCTTTTAATGTAAACAAACAGATTTGATTACACCTGGTAATACATCTAGGGTAAGTTTGCTGTGCCAGATACCTGAGGTCAAGATATCTCCTCAGCCATCCATCATCATGGTCCAGTACCCAAAGCTGAGAGAGATAGGCAGGCTACATCCCACTGAACGGCTATTGTATCTGTAAGTGTTTGGTTTCTGTGTCTGTTTTCTCAGTATGTTTATTAATGCGTTCATCGTTTTTTTTAACCCTGTGTATTTTTTATAATTTTTAGCTTGTGTATGAACATTTGGGCATGCTCAAGCTGCTACTACCGATGAGTTATCTCTCTGAAACTAGAAGTTGCCAGCCTATAAAATCCATGTTGCGGGCGGAATCACAGAATCCAGACATTTTAAAACAGAATTCAACAATATATTAAAATGTATTGAACTACTTAGGAAATCAACTAAATGTATTGAACCTATTAAAACAATTAATTTGCTCAAGATTATCATAATTATTCATAATCATAATAATGATCATAGCCTTATCTGAAGCTGTGGAAGCCAATCACTCAATCTGCCATCTGTTTTTGTTTTTTAAAGCGACAAAATTGTTTTAATGAAAAGCGCTATATAAAATCTATTATTAGGACTAAATGCATCAGTGATTTGTATTTTCCTTCAACTTTCTGAAGAAGCAACGGCACAGGAATGCCCCTCCTGTGTGTGCGCGTTTGTCTGTAATGCCAACATTCTTCAGGTAGATGGAAAGGTTCCCAAAAACCTGTGCAATTTAAATGTTAACTATAAAGTAGCCTACCTGGCAGAACGATATCATAATTTTTTTTATCAATCCAGTGGCCATTTGTTTTGCGAGCTTTGCAATCACATGAGCGCTACAGAAACATTGCTAACCAAACAACGGTCTCTGGCTAGTGCGCTTGAATTAAAGGGGAACTACACTAAAAAATCTAACTTTCTACGATTTTATTATTATTTCTTTCATTCAGACCTCAAGTGGTCTCCTGATGTGATTTAACCTCTTAAAAGTAATGGCAAAATGTAGGTTTCTGTCCTAAATAGACATACCCAAAAGTAACTGCTATTCATGTGTAATTACATGATTCTGACATGCCAAAACTTGGTATATTTGGAAAGAAGACATCTGGGAGATTATGAGGAAATGATCAGAAGATTGATAGGAGTTACATAGTTAAGAATACACAAGATCAAGTACACACAAAATAATGTATTTTCTATTTTTGAAGTCCTCTTTCATTGACAAGCTATAAGTGAATTATTGATTCCCAGAGCTGGAAACGCATCAGATGGCTTCCACAACATGTGAACAATATCAGAAATAAAAATGGGATTGATGGACCTAACAACTAGAAATGGGCAGATGTTTTAGTAAGTGGTGTCAGGTGTGGTCACAGGACGTTTCCAAGTGCCCCTAAACCTCTCCAGAGTGCCATATGTCGGTAAATTAGATAATTCCAGTGCTATTACATATTTGCAATCCCTAAATGCTATTTGTTCAGTATAAAAACACAATTTCTACCATATCAACCTCACTCAAACATTGTGGTGGTGTTATGGGGTATCCAGGGTACATTCAAGTGTCCGACTGTGGTAGTTGCACTGTTTTTTTTGTACACCGGATGTTCCTGAAAGTTATTGTTCACTATAAAAACGAAATTTCACCAACCTCTCTCAAACATTGTGGTGGTGTCGGGGGACATACAGGTGATATCCAAGTGTTTTTTTTTTTTTTTTTCAACCTCTCCAAAGTGCCTGAACGTTTAGCCTAGGCATATGCAATGTATTGATCCCACATACAAATGAACTGTTTACAAAAACAATATAAAAAGCAGCAGATATACATAAAAAAATATACAAATGTCTTATCAAACAGAAACTTGGTTACACACGTGTCCTTCACCAAAAAAGGTTCAAAAATAGAAAGAAGCTGAACTATTTAAAAATTGCATTCATGTTCATTTTATATCCCAGGTGTAGATGATTACATTTCACTTTCACCGTAGCTTTTACATGTCATGAAAGTCTTTTGAAGCAGTCCCTCTCTGCCAGGAAACAAAAAGCGAACTGGCATTTAGGACAGAAGATCTGGCATTTGACCCTTTTCCCCCCCCTGTGTTTTGTTTAATGCTTGCAGTTCTATCTTTTGTCTTATGGCATGTGTGTTGGATAGTGGCGCTCACCTTGAGTGGGGGGTCTTGTAATGGTTGCTTTGGGCCCCCCAATTCAGCCATTTCCAACACCAGCTGCTCTCGGAAGGCCAACGTATTCGCTCCTCTTTCACCCCAGCTGCCAAACTATCCCTGATTCAGATGACCATCCTACCCGTGCTAGATTACGGAGACTTAATTTATAGATCGAGCAGGTAAGGGTGCTCTCGAGCGGCTAGATGTTCTTTACCATTCGGCCATCAGATTTGCCACCAATGCTCCTTATAGGACACATCACTGCACTCTATACTCCTCTGTAAAGTGGTCATCTCTGTATACCCGTCGCAAGACCCACTGGTTGATGCTTATTTATACAACCCTCTTAAGCCTCACTCCCCCCTATCTGAGATACCTACTGCAGCCCTCATCCTCCACATACAACACCCATTCTGCCAGTCACATTCTGTAAAAGGTCCCCAAAGCACACACATCCCTGGGTTTCTCCTCTTTCCAGTTCGCTGCAGCTAGCGACTGGAACGAGCTGCAAAAAAACACTCAAACTGGACAGTTTTATCTCCAGCTCTTCATTCAAAGACTCAATCATGGACACTCTTACTGACAACTGTGGCTGCTTCGCGTGATGTATTGTTGTCTCTACCTTCTTGCCTTTGTGCTGTTGTCTGTGCCCAATAATGTTTGTACCATGTTTTGTGCTGCTACCATGTTGTGCTGCTGCCATGTTGTGTTGCTACCATGTTGTTTTCATGTTGGGTTGCTACCTTGCTGTGTTGTCGTGTGTTGCTGCCATGCTATGTTGTTGTCTTAGGTCTCTCTTTATGTAGTGTTGTCTCTCGCTGTGATGTGTGTTTGGTCCTATATATATATATATTTTTTTTTTTATATCCCAGCCCCCATCCCCGCAGGATGCCTTTTGGTAGGCCGTCATTGTAAATAAGAATTTGTTCTTAACTGACTTGCCTAGTTAAATAAAGGTTACATTAAAAAATATATGTTGACCCCCCCCCCCCCCCCTCCTCCATGCTGGCATTGTAGTCCTACACAGAAACAGGAATGGGGACATTCTTCCCTTTTCACCCTCCTTGAGACATGGTTGTTATTGAATGCCTTATGCTGTGTGGTGAGCATGGTTACTTCCCTAGTGTCCTTCCATTTCACAACAAGCAGCTTGTTAGTTCTGATTCAACGTATGGTCCCCCTCTCCGCTGTCTTTGTCATGTCGTTTACCTTGGTCTTGGGGAAACCGATTCTGTTAGGACGAATGGTGCCATAAGACCCTATTTTATTTTTCAAGAGGTCTATGAAAAGTGGATGTAGAACCATCAGACGGGGTGATTGACATAGCAGTGGGGGGTGAAGACCTTGACTGGCGGGGGCGCTTGCTGGGGAGGGGTGTCTCCCAAATGTCATCATCCAGATCCTCTGCATCCTCAACTCTGTGGTGAATAAAATAAAGGGATATATTGTTGTAAGACACACAATTACAGTTGACTACATTTACAAAACGACATTACTGTAAAGTTTAGGCGTGGTGTTTTTTTACTTTATCTGTACAGTGATTCACATAGATGTGAAGCACACACACTGCAAACAGTAACACTTTGGAGACAAAGGCAGAGGTGAGAACAAAAAACTAAATACATATAGTACATTAGCCAAATAAAGTCATTTAAAATAATTTACTTACAGATCTAAAAGTGGATCCAATCCTTCTAGAAAGCAATCTTGGTCGGCCGAGTCGAAATACTCGTTGTCCAAATTGCTCCCCTGATCCAAGTCCGACCAGTATTTTATTCAAAGCTTCTATGTCGGTATACTTATTCATAGCTGCCTTCTTTTTAGCTTCCTGTTGGATATTGTTAGTTTTTACCCCCCCCCCCCCCCCCCCTTTGAGAAGCCATCTTTTATGCTAAAGCGACGAAATCTGTTTACAATGTAATGTAGTGTGCTCGGTGCATCTCGTCTCTAAGCCAGGTAGCAATAGTTCGCATGACGCATAAGGTTTTAGGCCTTGCTTTGTCCCACCCAGGTCAACTGCATATCCCTGGAAAGCTTATCTCATTGGCTACAAGACTGTCAAGGTGCCATTGTAGCCAATCCCCTGTGTAATGGATGCCTTCAGCGCATAAGCAGGCAACATCATATTTTTGATGCGCAAAGATAGTCACTCGGTGGACATTCGATATTGCCATTCAGTCATACATCATCAGATAACATTGGCAATATGCTAGATTTGTTCCTACCAACCTAAGGATTCATTTCAGACCCTCCATGTAGCTACAGCTCAAACACAGACCAAATCGAAGCTTACCTTGTAAGATGTTTGGTGAAAACATTATGTAAAATAAACATTTTGACTCTCGGGGGCTGGTAGTCAATAACGGTAGGTCACAGGCAGACAAATAAGACTTCCTCATGATCTGTGGAGTCCTGGCTTTCGGTGTGTGTCGACTTATTCCGTGTTTATTTCCTTTATGCTTCACAACGCTAACCGGAATGTAGGTAGCAGCCGTCTTGAAATGAGGTCATCGGCTCAGCCAGCCCATATACATTCGTATGCCCATATATGGTAGTAAGTCACACCAAAGATTAAGGCACAGATCAATAGCCAAGATACTCAGCTTTCCGCAGACACCCTGCTTTTGCAGATAGGGGCTACCGTTCTCATACCAGACTGAATTGAATAAAAAAATTCTAATAGGGTCCCCAAATATGGGTACTTTACATTTTAAGAGGTTAAGCATGGTTGTGGAGATAACATCCAATTGTTTTTCTATTTACCCTTTAGTCCCCAATAGAAATCTAGAATGCTGCTGTAGATTACTGAGAATTTTCAAGATTAAGCTAATCTTCTCACATTTCAAACAGACATAGCTCAAAAACAAAGCACAAATGACAATTACAAGTTAACTTAGTTTTAAAGAGTGCAACCTCTTCTTTAATGATGCCACATTTATGTCAATAGGAATAACTAATGTTGTCTTCCATTGTGTAAAGACACTACCAAAAAACGATGAACACAACACTACAAAAAAACCTAGCGTATTTAAATTTTACTAAATTACTCATTCAAAATGTACCAAGTATAATATATTATACTTATAAATATTATTTACATGTGCATTCGGAAAGTATTCAGACCCCTTGACTTTTTCCACATTTTGTTACGTTACAGCCTTATTCTAAAATTGATTAAATAGTTTTTTCCCCTCATCTACACACAATACGCCATAATGACAAAGCAAAAACAGGTTTTTAGACATTTTTGCGAATGTATTAAAAATAAATATGTAAATGTAATAAGTATTCTGACCCTTTACTCAGTACTTTTGTTGAAGCACCTTTGGCAGCGACTACAGCCTCAAGTCTTCTTGGGTATGAGGCTACAAGCTTGGCACACCTGGGTTTGGGGAGTTTTTCCCATTCTTCTCTGCAGATCCTCTCAAGCTCTGTCAGGTTGGCTGGGGAGTGTCGCTGCACAGCTATTTTCAGGTCTCTCCAGAGATGTTTAAGCTGGTTCAAGTCCGGGCTCTGGCTGGCCCACTCAAGGACATTCAGAGACTTGTCCCTTAGCCACTCCTGTGTTGTCTTGGCTGTGTGCTTAGGGCCATTGTCCTGTTGGAAGGAGAACCTTCGCCCCAGTCTGAGGTCCTGAGTGCTCTGGAGCAGGTTTTCATCAAGGATCTCTCTGTACTTTGCTCTGTTCATCTTTCCCTCGATCCTGACTAGTCTCCCAGTCCCTGCAGCTTAAGAACATCCCCACAGCATGATGCTGCCACCACCATGCTTCACCGTAGGGATGGTGCCAGGTTTCCTCCAGACGTGACGCTTGGCATTGAGGCCAAAGAGTTCAATCTTGGTTTCATCAGACCAGAGAATCTTGTTTCTCATGGTCTGCGAGTACTTTAAATGCCCTTTGGCAAACTCCCAGCGGCCTGTCGTGCATTTTTACTGAGGAGTGGCTTCCGTCTGGCCACTCTACCAATAAAGGCCTGATTGGTGGAGTGCTGCAGAGATGGTTGTCCTTCTGGAAGGTTCTCCCATCTCCACAGAGGAACTCTGGAGCTCTGTCAGAGTGACTCAGGTTCTTGGTCACCTCCCTGACCAACGCACTTCTCCCCCGATTGCTCAGTTTGGCCGGGCAGCCAGCTCTAGGAAGAGTCTTGGTGGTTCCAAACTTCTTCCATTTAAGAATGATGGAGGCCACGGTGTTCTTGGGGACCTTCAATGCTGCAGAAATGTTTTGGTACCCTTCCCCAGATCTGTGTCTGGACACAATCCTGTCTCTGAGCTCTACGGAAAATTCCTTCGACCTCATGACTTAGTTTTTGCACTGTCAACTGTGGGACCTTTATATAGACAGGTGTGTGTGCCTTTCCAAATCATGTCCAATCAATTGAATTTACCACAGGTGGACTCCAATCAAGTTGTAGAAACATCTCAAGGATGATTAATGGAAACAGGATACACCTGAGCTCAATTTTGAGTCTTATAGCAAAGGGTCTGAATACTTATACTTAATGTATTTGTTTTTTATTTTTTGTAAATTTGGGGTAGGGTGTGTAGATTGAGCGGGGGGGGACAATTTTAATAAATCTTAGAATAAGGCTGTAACAAAATGTGTAAAAAGTAAAGGGGTCTGAATACTTTCTGAATGCACTATAAATACAAAAAATATCCGTAATGTGACCAGAGGAGAATATTCAGAAAGTATTTTAAAACCCACACAAAGTAGGCTATTTGATTGACAACGATTCTTTCTTCTGTAACAATGTAAAAATGCAAATAACTATTCAGAGACTATTTCAAAATGTAGGTAACCTCTCTCAATAAGATTTAGTAAAGGCCTGACACAAAATGTAGAAATAGTAGCCTACTTTGACAACAATTCAGTGAATGCAACAAGTATTAAATAGAGAGAGGATACAAAACACAACTGTTCAGAGACAATAAAAGATTTGTAGGACATATTTCACACTGTCACTTTAGTGTTTGCATTTAGCCTACAACATCTCATGGAACTTCTGGAAGCACGGCCCCATCTTGAAAAGTGGCACAGAACACGTAGAGCACCCAAAAGCGGTTTCTCCCACTCTTTGCCCTGCGTCCACTCCGGATGCACACCACACACCCTCTCTTGTGCCCTTCAAACTTCACCTGCTTTCAAATGAGTTACAACTCAGTTCACACGTCCTGGTGCCACACTCTTGGCTCCCCTCTTCCTGTCACTGTAGCCATATCACAAAGTGAATGCATAAGCTGCATTTTGAATTCCTTCAGGGACCAGCGCCTGGGGTTTCTGGGAAGGGGCCTTTGCAGGGTCCCCCACACAATGTACGCATTTATGATGGCAATGTTGAGCATACCCCAAAACACATACTTCCACCATTTTCTGCCTGTGCGTCCAACATTTGTAACAGTTGTTCAAGATGGTCAACCCCGCCCATTCTCTTGGTGTAATCCATTACAAGCTCTAGAACATAAGTTCCTACCACTTAAAAACGACTCCAAAACCCCTGCCACTGTCACTTTAGGCCCAGGCTGTGTGGCACAAGGGTGAATGGTGGGACTTGGGGCAGACACTCCATGGAAACGTAGGCTTCCCTCTCAGGTGTGCTCTCACTCTTCCCCTCCCTCTGCTTTGTCCTCTCCCTCTGCTTCTTCCTCATTGTCTCCCTCTCAACGTTCCTGTCCCTCCTCTTCATTCTCCTCTTCCTCTCCCTCCACTCTCCTCTCGCTCCACATCTCTATCCCTCCAATAATTTAGAACTCCTCTTCCTCCCTGCCTTTTTGCTGCTGAGCCCTGACTCCATATCACTTCCTTCACTTTCATTGACCTAGAGGAACAGAGTAACAGAGGGAGAGGAGCAACAGATGGGATACAATTGTAGTCAGGAACATAATCCCTCTTTCCCTCTCACACCTTCTCTCATCCTTCCTCTTTCTTTTTCTCAACCACACACACACACACACTGTCTTCCTAATAAGGGGTTTCCGTAATAAATTGTGTGATAGTTATACGCCTCCCATTCCACACACATTCTCCCTGCTTTCTTGCCTGACAGACTAACTACAGAGTTAGCCAATGTTAGCTGATTAGTTACGAAGCTGGGACAGTTTCCAAAAGAATTGCATCGGTAGAAACAGGACAGAACAAGTAACTTGTTAGCTGGCTATGTAAACAAATATCTAACTCATCATATGAGCTCCACAGCGCGGGCATCTACTACTGTAATCAAATAATAGGAAAACGAGGCAATGTATAGCCTATAAATAAATGCACCTAGCAAACATGACAAACCATAACCCAAGCCCAACAGATAAACACGAATTACTCTAGCCTTCATTTCGGTGGCTAGTTAGCTGGTTGTCTGTATGGCTGGCTAGTGAAAGTGACAGCTGAGGTTGACGCTTTGTGAGCGCAGCCCAAATGTACCTCTAACTTGCCTGACAGACTAACCAGTTAGCTAGCTAGCTATAGCAAGCATCTTGGGCCGTTTTCCATATTAATTACATTGGTAGAAACAAGACAAAACACCAACTAGTTAGCTGACTTTATACAGCTAAACACTGCGACTATTTCCATGTGACAGAGCCATCATTCGAGCTCCTCCGCTGATGTGCTCGCCACTGATTTCACTCACTTCGACGTCATTGCTTTTCAAAGTGCAAGGATGTGTCCACTTCGGCGCCGTCATTTTGAGTAATGAAGTTTAAAAACGTTGAAAGTAAAATGACCGCATACACTGTTTCTGGTTGATGACAACAGCCACGCGAATACCACAACAGGTTGTTAGCAAGTTAATTTTGCGATATTGACACAGATATTATTGTTAGAAAAACAAGGCTGTTTGTGGCCGCTATAGTAATTTAAACAAAGGGTAGTAGGAAACGGAGTTTTCTCCAAAATAATACATCGTTTAAATGCCTAAATAATTTAACAGTGCACCAGGAGTACTTGCTACTGTGATTCCTGAAATGCAAAGCCTGTTGATGGAGTATTTTTCGAATCCGAAATTATACTTTTGTTACATTGTTTGCTAGCTCAGCTGGTTAGCTAGCCCTCAGTCTCATTGACCACCAAACGTTGCTAACGCTAGCTAGCTACCCACTTAATGTAACTTGTTTACTCGAAATGTAGCCAAGTTAGCCATGTTATTAATACAACTTTGTTGACATATGCAACACTGAAAGTATACTATGGGCTACTCTGTAATATATTCTGTGGAGGAAATGGATGATCATCTGAAATCTCTCTTGCTCTATGTCTATAGGGCGTACTCCCTCGTCGACTCCAGCCAGGTGTCCACTTTCCTCATCTCCATCCTCCTCATTGTCTATGGCAGCTTCAGGTGAGTCTATCCTGTCCAACCCGCTTACATCACAGATAGGCCAACACTTTTCACTATGGGTCTCATCTTCTTTATCATGTTACTTCCGTTACAGTAAGCACTGAACACCTATGTTGAGCTATCAACTCTTTTTAAAACAATCCTTTGCTATTCTGTCAGTGGGAGAAGCTTGATTTATTTCAGATAGTCAACCTTTCTTTCCACCTTTCCCTCTCTGTCCCTCCATCTCTCCCTGTGCAGATCATTAAACATGGACTGTGAGAACCAGGAGAAAGATAAGGATGGTAACCCAGTCCCAAATGGGGCCTTCAACAATGGCAACACAAACAACAGTGAGTCTCACATATTTGGTGAGACATAAGACATACAGAGCGTGTGTTTTTCTTTTCTGTTTACAAGTTGGAAGTCGTCATACCATGGATTCCATATATTTAGTGGTTGGTTTGTTTGCTGTTACCAAGGCTATAGATGCAGCACATGCAGAAATGTGTATGCCTGTGTCTCTGCCTATATGTGTGTGATAGTGATTGTGTGTGTCTATCTCTGTGTGTTTGAGCATTCTCACTTGTGCATGTATTGTGTTGTCTTGCAGGTATTCAGACCATAGACTCCACGCAGGCTCTGTTCCTGCCCATAGGAGCCTCCGTGTCTCTGCTCGTCATGTTCTTCTTCTTCGACTCTGTCCAGGTGGTTTTCACCATTTGCACCGCAGGTACCTGACCCGTCACACACACACACACACACACACACACACACACACACACGCGCCATAATGTCCCAGAGCAATTTCTTGTCTAAAGGCAAGCAGACATGAATTTAGTTGTTTCCTTAGAGCATGATATATTAGTCGTGCAGTTAGGCAAAATGCAGATCATCATGCATTGATTTGAAAAAAACATTTTCTCTGCATAATGCTTATGGGTGAGATGATAATGACTATGACTCTGTTAAACTGACTGGAAACCAATGGACTGAAACTGTCTGGTTTCGATTACTTTGTGTCTCGTTCACTTATCTAACTCCCTCTTTTTTTATTCCTCCTCAGTTCTTGCGACAATTGCATTTGCATTCCTCCTGTTGCCAATGTGCCAGTACTTGACCAGACCCTGCTCCCCACAAAACAAGTAAGGGAGTTTATTTGTCCATCTCTCTCTCTCCTGCTCTATTTCTCTCTCTCTCTCACTCACTCACTCACTCACTCACTCACTCACTCACTCACTCACTCACTCTCACAAATAAATGCCATGTGAATCGGTGTATACATATTGGTCTGTGAGCACTTTTGCACCAACAATAGCAAAATACCAATAATGGTTCCGCAGCATATGCTAATGAGCCTCTTCACTCCAGAGACACAACTGATTCACTGACTTCCGTCCTCAGGCTCATCAATAGGATGTTAGAGATGCATAGTATCATGTTGGTCCACATGTCAAACTGAGAGACTACCATAGCCAACTATCCAATAATGTCACAACTCTTTTTAATTCCCCTTTTTTGTTTGACTGTGTGAAGCATCTGGCCTTTATCTGAATTCTTAACCTAGACCCCCTTGTGTGTTGAACACATTTTGAGTCAATTTCTTCTGTATCTACACATTTGACCCCGTACATATCGACTTGCGTTTAGAGAAGATCATGTATTTTCCAGTGAAGAGATTGTGTTTTGTCCAGTGTGTATAAACCATCTCTCTCCCTCTCCTCCCCCCTGTAGGATCTCGTTTGGCTGCTGTGGGCGCTTCACTCTGGCCGAGCTCCTCGCCTTCTCCCTCTCTGTCATGCTGGTGCTGATCTGGGTGCTGACTGGACACTGGCTGCTCATGGACGGTATGTCAGTGTGTCATGACTGCCTTTTGTACGTGTGTGTGTGTGTGGGGGGTGTAAACGGCGCGTGTCAGATTATTGGTTTTTCCATACGTCTTGCCGTTGCCTTTCTTTAGTTTCTCTATCTCAGCTCGTGTGTCTCACTCTCCAAGCTCCATTAAATGTGTTTTTGAGCTGCATGTGTTCATATTAGAGGTCTTCATGGGTCCAACGGGCCCAGGTCCTAAATTCTGACTGGGTTGGGTCTGATATAATTGCCACGTGTCTTGAGTATGTGCAATTAAAATTGATTCACCGACTGGACCTGATTGGACCTGTCCTCTGTTAATTTAGTGTTGGTGTGATGAGAACTGCGCAACCTTGTTATCTGAGTCAGCTAATTGCAACTCAATAAAACTTCTAGCTTATGTCCAGCTGAAACTGGTTCCGGCTGCTCATCTCACGTGCGCCTGCTGCTGAGAAGGTGAGAGAGAGTGAGTAAAATGAGCCTTACGCTTCGATCACACCGACTGCATCATTGCGTTTTGGTACACCAGAAGTACATTCATTTCCTTTTTAAATTTTATATATATTATTATTTTTTTTAGCCTTTTTTTCCTTGCAGCATTGCATTGCAGAGGCAGTTGCAGTGTGTTCTGTGTGGTGCATACGTTGGATTTATCGAACGTATGTGTCAAACTGTATGCGTAAACGGGTTGACAGATGGTAGCAGAAGGTGAATGTTGAACTTTTGTTGCACACACATCTAGATGATGCTGCGTACTATTTTGCGCAATGACGCAGTTGGTGTGTTCAAAGCGTCAGTCTAGGCTACTGTTGATTGCGAAGATGGAGTAAAAACGAAAGTTAAGAGGAGGAAGGGTATAGTGAAAAGAAGCCGACAGGGGGAATGTCCTCGGGGACCAGTTTTAATATTGTAGTGGACAAAGATGCGAAGAACGTTGGCGTGGCCAAATGGACTGTGTGCTATTTAGGTTTGATGCAATTTTCTACCTTTCATTTATTTATTTTCGTATTCTATCAATTGTGTAGTTATTATTATTATTATTATTATTATTAATCAGTATTATTATAGGCCTATTAATAATTGAAACCAGTTCTTTAAATAGCTTATGCAAAAAGTGTTATGTTTTATTTTATTGAGACATTTTTGTTGGCTAAATTAAGTTATTTTTAATGTTGTGCTCCGTATTTAGTTTAAGGCTAAATGACAAAAATGTAAATGTTAAAAGTAGCCCTATTGTAAAATAAATAGCATTAACCTATTGCTGTCATTTGTTGGGTAGGACTACGGTAGGCAATCACCTTTGTTGGTAATAGCTGCTTTAGGCCTAGCCTGTTCAAAACTTTTTTGAATGTTTCATTCTCTTGAGCCATTTCTGTTGGCCAAATGAAGTTCCAGCTGCAATGTAGTGGTATTACTGGTAGGCCTACTATGCTACTCGCACTCAAACCATGAAAAATAAAAACCAAAGAGGGCAAGATGCGAAACTTAATTTAATGCCGCAATATGATAACCTGTTTGTATTTTTCTTATAAATGACTTTACTTACTTTTGATATTACCCTAATAAAGTTAAGCAACTTTTGTGAAGGTTTGGTGTGGAATGGCTATTATTAGGCTTAGCTACTGCAGGCCTATGAAGGCAGTGCGCACCAGCACTCCGACAGTTGAACTTAAGGTGAGGAAGACTGTTTTAGGCTTACCAGAGTTGCTCCATAACAATATAATGCTTATCGTTCTAAAAATTATTCTGATAGAAATGTTACGAATTAGCCTCCTTCTGTACGCCTATATCTGTATAGCCGTAGTGGCCTATCTGACAAATATAAAGAAATCCATGTCGCGAACATGGTGCCGGCATATCTCAATTTTTCGCTAGGTCTAAGCTTGTCTCCCTTAATATATATATTTTTAAATATGAATATCATACATTGGACGTATAGGCCTATATGCATGCAATGCCTTGATGCATTTAGCACTTTAACCTCCGACAGCTGAACCTGAGGTAGACAATTTTGTTTTGGGGAAGTAAAAACCAATAAAACAATAGACTAAAGTTTTGAATATGCTACACATCGAAACACAACAAATAGTTTTTTTTGTAATTTGTTATAGGCAGTTGTTAAGGGCACGTAACTGTGGATAATTTGGCCAATATCGCTTTTTTGAAGATGCCGCTGGCAGCAGTGGTGTAAAGTACTTAAGTAGTTTTTTTGGGGTATCTGTACTTTACTATTTATATTTTTGACTACTTTTACTTCACTACAGTCATAAAGAAAATAATGTACTTTTTACTCCATACATTTTCCCTGACACCCAAAAGTACTCGTTACATTTTGAATGCATAGCAGGACAGAAATTGTCAAATTCACACACTTATCAAGAGCACATCCCTGGTCATCTCTACTACCTCTGATCTGGCGGACTCACTAAACACAAATGCTTTGTTTCTGAATGATGTCTGAGGGTTGGAGTGTGGCCCCTGGCTATTCGCAAATTTAAAAAACACGAACAATTGTGCCAACTGGTTTGCATAATATAAGGAATTTGAAATGATTTATACTTTTACTTTTGATACTAAAGTACATTTTTGCAATTACATTTACTTTTGATACTTAAGTATATTTAAAACCAAATACTTTTAGACTTTTACTCAAGTAGTATTTTACTGGGTGACTTTCACTTACTTGAGTCATTTCCTATTAAGGTATATTTTACTCAAGTATGACAATTGGGTACTTTTTCCACCACTGGCTGGCAGCGCCCAGTTGGAGTTTTCTTTCTCGCTCTACTTTCGGATCTGAACAGGTCTCTGAGCCAAACCAGCACGGGTCTGTTTGGGTCTGTTTTCAACGGCCCTTTTCGGAATGGGTCTGACTGTCCTTGGGTCCATTGGGAACGGTCTCCCTTTAAAACATTTTTTATTTCTGCATATTCGGTCGGGTGGGAAAGCCACAGATCCATTTCGGAACGGGTCCAAGTTTTTGGACCCTTGAAGACCTCTAGTTCATATGTCTGATTCCTCTCTCTCCCATCACTGTGTGTGTGTGCATCTCTCGCGCACTCTCTGAGCATCGTGTGTGTGTTCATAAAGGTTTGGTTCCTCTGTCTCTCTCAGATCTGTGTGCGTACGCATTTCTTTCCCTCTCTCCCCCTCCCTCCATGTGTGTGTTCGTATGTCTGATATTCCTCTGTCTCTCTCTCCTCAGCTCTAGCCATGGGGCTGTGTGTGGCCATGATAGCGTTTGTGCGGCTGCCGAGTCTAAAGGTGTCTTGCCTGCTGCTGTCAGGGCTGCTCATCTATGACGTGTTCTGGGTAAGAGAGCCGCTCCCCTCCCTTCACCCCACCGCCACCCAGTTGACCCAAATACGACCGCTAAAACACAGGCAGGGCCATGAGTAATCCGGCCCGCAAGGGGGTCCAAGCCAATCCAAATTCCAAAACACTATAATGGAAAATGAAGTGGGGAGCTGTCAATGTTTTGACCCCTAGTTGCACCACACTTTCCCAATCCATCTTGCTGTTCAATGTGTAAATGTATGTTTTTTAAAACTGTAGTGCTTTGTGTTTGTAAATGTGTCTGCAACTTTGTGTGCTATTTTGGCCAGGTTTCTCTTGTAAAATAGGTTGTTAATTTCAATGAGACTAACCTGGTAAAGTATAATTCAAAATAAAACTATAGATAGAGGACTATTTTTAGCATGTTTTGACGGCGAGGAAATGTATATTAAAATTTTTTTTTGTGTGTGGCAACCCCAATCCCCAAAAGCGGCCCCCGGGGCAAAATGAGTTTGACACCCCTGCTGTAGACAATGTCAAAGTGGCTTACTGTATGTGCGAAGACAAGGTACAGAGTTCCACTGTTCCAGATATCTTAGGTTAATTAAGGTTGACAGAGCAGAACAAGGGATAGAGCAGAATGGCATAGACTGACATTTCCATGCTAACAGGACAGTAGACGTTTCTGGCTCTATCTCCAATGTACACTATGGTAGAGCCTAAAAGGCCATCTCTGTTCTTCGATAACATTTGTCGTGCTTAAACGACGTGTAAGACAGAACTACAAACAGTGGCTATTTCTTAGGATTGCTTGAGCCTCAGTAGATGACTCCTCCATCTGTGTCTGTCCTGCAGGTGTTCTTCTCGGCCTACATCTTCAACAGCAACGTGATGGTGAAGGTGGCCACCCAGCCGGCTGACAACCCCTTAGACGTGCTGTCCAGGAAGCTCCACCTGGGCCCTGGGATGGGCCGTGACGTCCCACGCTTGTCGCTGCCTGGCAAGCTGGTTTTCCCCAGGTACCATAGACTGACCTTGGGGGGTGGATCGCTGGACCTATGTGTAAACCTCCAGCTCCATTCACTAGAGCTGTATTGATTAACCTCTGCCGGTGTTATAAGCGCTGAAACTCGCGCTTGTATTTCCTCTTCTCTTGCCTTTTCCCACCCTGCCTCGCTCTCCTGCTTTATTCCCTCCTGCTATGATACAACCCACGATTCATCTCCTTATTATTCCCTCTCCTCTTCCTCCTCTCTTTGCATCCTCCCCCCCCTCTTCTTTTCTCCCTATATTTCATCCACCTCTCCCCTCCCGTCCTTTTTCCTTATCTCATCCCTCTCTCCTCTCTCCCTCCAGTTCCACAGGCAGTCACTTCTCCATGCTGGGGATCGGGGACATAGTGATGCCGGGGCTACTGCTGTGCTTCGTGCTGCGCTACGACAACTACAAGAAGCAGGCCAACGGGGAGGCGGGGAGTCCAGGCACGCCGGGACGCATGGGGCGCGTCTCCTACTTCCACTGCACTCTCATCGGATACTTTGTGGGTAAGAACAGAGTGGAGAAGCGAGAGCGGCAGGCTGGACCATCATGCAACACAGGGCTGCCCAACCCGGTTTTCGCTCCAACCCGAGTAGTAACTAGGGCTGGGCGGTATACTGCATTTTACTATATACCGGTATTAATGCATGGACCGGTTTGTTTTTTTACTTAACCTTCTATAATGGTATTTCAATGTTTGGTTTGTTAAATGTGATACGCAACACCGACGAGTGTAATGTCCATTTTTATAGTTTACTCGTCTGTGTCCCTGGCTTCCTGCATGCCGCTTGGAGAATGGAGTGGAGATGGAGATTGCCTCATTTGAAATCACTTATCATTTTAGTTGCCACCCTAGGGTCCTGAACTATTCATATTTATAACCTAAGCATATTTTGAACTTTATTATTCAAAACATCAAATGTGAAAAATATTGTGATATGAGATTTAGGCCATATCCCCAGCCCTAGTAGTAACTAACCTGATTCATCTCATCAACCAGTTAATTATTAGAATCAGGTGTGTTATATAACCTACAGGACAGTAGCTCTCCAGGAACATGGTTGGGCTGCCCTGATGTAACACAACCACTGGTTTGGAGATGATATAGCCTAATACAGAAGTATGTCTGTTCTACGAAATACACTGAGTGTACAAAACACTAGGAACACCCACTCTTTCCATGGCATAGACCGACCAGGTAAATCCGGGTGAAAGCTATGATCCCTTATTGATGTCACCTGTTAAATCCACTTAAATCAGTGTAGATGAAGGGGAGGAGACGGGTTAAAGAAGGATTTTTAAGCCTTGAGACAATTGAGACATGGATTGTGTATGTGTGCCATTCAGAGGGTGAATAGGCAAGACAAAATATTTAAGTGCCTTTGAATGGGGTATGGTAGTAGGTGCCAGGCGCACCGGTTTGAGTGTGTCAAGAACTGCGACGCTGCTGGGTTTTTCACGCTCAACACTTTCCCGTGTGTCAAAAAGAAAGGAGGACCAAGGCACTCTTCATATAATTCATTAAAATGCCTTTATTAGTATGGCATGTTCAATAGAAACAAGATATTTTTTTTAATCTTACGCGTTTCGGCTGCATGGCCTTCGTCAGGGAGTACAAAGAAATAATACAATGTCGTCTTTTGAACAGCTTTTCCAATTAGCCCTAATTTGAAGAGGGAGTGGTTACAAAGTTGATTGGACACACCTAGTAAGCAATACTATACACAATAAAAAGTTAAATACTGTAACTATGTTATCATACAAATACAACTCCAAGTTAGAAGTATCAGAACACTTAGAAAGGTAGTTCTAACCTTAAAGACAAGCGTGGGACGTCACGGCCCATCCCAGGGCCCAGGTGGAGCTTCCTGGACAGCACGTCTAAGGGGTTGTCAGCCGGCTGGGTGGCCACCTTCACCATCACGTTGCTGTTGAAGATGTAGGCCGAGAAGAACACCTGCAGGACAGACACAGATGGAGGAGTCATCTACTGAGGCTCAAGCAATCCTAAGACTGTTGTTGTTCATGTTTTGCTGGTTTCTAGTGTACTATGGAATATATTGCTTTCTTATTTTTGACACTTTTCCCAGTCATATTTAAGGTTAGAACTACCTTTCTAAGTGTTCTGATACTTCTGACTTGGAGTTGTATTTGTATGATAACATATTTACAGTATTTCACTTTTTAATGTGTATAGTATTGCTTACTAGGTGTGTCCAATCAACTTTGTAACCACTCCCTCTTCAAATTAGGGCTAATTGGAAAAGCTGTTCAAAAGAGGACATTGTATTATTTCTTTGTTACTCCCTGACGAAGGCCATGCAGCCGAAACGCGTCGGATTTTTTAAAAATCTTGTTTCTATTGAACATGCCATAGTAATAAAGGCATTTTAATTAATTATATGAAGAGTGCCTTGGTCCTTTCTTTTTGATGACCAATTCACCCCTTTGACCAAAGAACACCTTCTGTCTACCAACATTTACTATTGTGTACCTTAGTAGCGCTTCCTTTCCTCCTCTTTCTACTTTCACGTGTGTATCAAGAATGGTCCACCACCCAAAAGACATCCAGCCAGTGGTCGAAAACGGGTCATTGATGAGAGGACAGAGGAGGCTGACACGAATTGTGCAGAGCAACAGACGGGCTAGAATTATTCAACTGACAGTTCAGTACAACATTGGTGCCCAAAGACCCATAAAGGAATGCACAACTCGTCGTACTTTGAAACAAATGGGGTATGGCAACCGACGACCTTACGGAGTTCCACTTCTTTCAGCAAAAAACAAGAAGCTACGTTTGCAGTGGGCATAGGAAGGAAAACACTGGAGAAGGGGTATCAAATTTAAGTTGTCACATGCGCTGTATATAACAGGTGTAGACCTAACCGTGAAGTGCATACTTACGAGCCCTTAACCAACAATGCAGTTATTATTTTAAGATTAGCTAAATAAAATAAAGGAACAATTTTACCACAATAAAATGACAATAACAAGGCTATATATTAGAGGTACTGGTACCGAGTCAATGTAAAGCTGACGATGCGTAGATAATAGAGTAGCAGCAGCGTGTGTGTGGTCAATATGCATGTGTGTGATGGTGTCAGTGTGTGATTAGCCCAGTGAGTGTATCGAGCCTGTGCAAGAGTCAGTGCAAAAATAATAATCAAATAAGGAGGTCAATGCAAATAGTCCGTGTAGCCATTTGATTAACTGTTCAGCAGTCTTATGGCTTGTGGGGTAGAAGCTGTTAAGGAGCCTTTTGGTCCCAGGCTCTCCAGGACTGATTGCCGTGCGGTAGCAGAGACAACAGTATATGACTTGGGTGGCTGGAGTCTTTGACTATTTTTAGGGCCTTCCTCTGACACCGCATGGTATAGAGGTCCTGGATGGCAGGACGCTCAGCCCCAGTGATGTACTGGGCCGTACACTACCCTCTGTTCCCATACCAAGCAGGGGTGCAAGCAGTCAGGATGCTCTCGATGGTGCAGCTGTAGAACTTTTTGAGGATCTGAGGTCCCATGCCAAATCTTTTCAGCCTCCTGAGGAATAGGCGTTTTCGTGCCCTCTTCACAACTGTTTTGGTGTGTTTGGACCATGATAGCTCCTTAGTGATGTGGACACCAAGGAACTTGAAGCTCTCGACCTGCTCTACTACAGCCCTGTCGATGTGAATGGGGGCGTGGTCGCCTTTTCCTGTAGTCCACGATCAGCTCTTTTGTCTTGCTCACGTTGAGGGAGAGGTTGTTGTCCTGGCACCACACTGCCAGGTGTCTAACCTCCTCCCTATTGGCTCTCTCGTCGTCGGTGATCAGGGCTACCGCTGTCGTGTCGTCGGCAAACTTAATGATGGTGTTGGAGTCGTGGAGACTAAGCACTCACTCCTGAGGGGCCCCCGTGTTGAGGGTCAGCGTGGCGGATGTGTTACCTACCCTCACCACCTGGGGGCAGCCCATCAGGAAGTCCAAGATCCAGTTGCAGAGGGAGGTGTTCAGTCCCAGGGTCCTTAGCTTAGTGATGAGCTTGGGCACTATGGTGTTGAACGCTGAGCTGTAGTCAACGAACAGCATTCTCACGTAGGTGTTATTTTTGTCCAGGTGGGAAAGGGCAGTGTGGAGTGACCAGCCTTTCAAAGCATTTCATGGCTACGGAGCGGTAGTCATTTAGGTATGTTACCTTGGCATTCTTGGGCCAGGGACTATGGTGGTCTGCTTGAAACATGTAGTTATTACAGACTGGGTCAGGAAGAGGTTGAAAATGTCAGTGAAGACACTTGCCAGCTGGTCAGCGAATGCTCTGAGTAGGAGTCCTGGTAGTCCGTCTGGCCCTGCGGCCTTGTGAGTGTTAACCAGTTTAACGGTCTTACTCGCATAGGCTATGGAGAGCGTGGTCACTCAGTCGTCTGGAACAGATGGTGCTCTCATGCATGGTTCACTGTTGCTTGCCTCGATGCAAGCATAAGGCATTTAGCTCTTCTGGTAGGCTCCCGTCACTGGGCAGTTAGGTTTCCCTTTGTAATCCGTGATAGTTTGTATGGTATGGAGAACCACATGAGTACATGTATCCATCATGCCGCGTGTCGACACTGCAGGCTGGTGGTGATGGTGTGGGGTGTGTTTTCATGGCACACATTGGGCCCCTTGATAAAAGTGGAGCAACGTTTGAATGCCACAGGATATCGGAACAACATTGCTAATCAGATGCATTGATGAAAATGTATGCACTCACTAACTGTAAGTCGCTCTGGATAAGAGCGTCTGCTAAATGACTAAAATGTAATGGCAGCAGTGTATCCATCTGCGAATAGATTTTTTTCAGCATAATGCTCCATGCCACAAGGTTAGGATTGTCCAGGAATGGTTCCACGAACATGACATTGAATTCAGTTTACTGCAGTGGCCTGCCCGGTCACCAGATCTTAATCCAATTTAGCATCTGTGGGATGAGAGCAATTGAGCCATGCCCTGAAGATTTCGAGGCAGTTCTGAAGGCAAAAGGGGTGCAACTCAATATTAGGAAAGTGTTCCTAATGTTTTGTACACACAGGCCAGAGGGGGTGTGGTATATGTCCAATATACCACGGCTAAGGAAACAGCCGTTAGCTGTGGTATATTGGAAATATACCACAACCACCTGAGGTGCCTTATTGCTATTAGAAATTGGTTACCAACGTAATTAGAGCAGTAAAAATAAATGTTTTTCATACCAGTGGTATATTGTCTGATATAGCACGGCTTTCAGCCAATCACCATTCAGGGCTCGAACCACCCAGTTTATTATCCCAAATAAATGAAATCTCATTTATTTAATTTTTTTGTTAAGCTGTGTGCACTGAACTGACATGCATGATTGTTGCTGACACTCAGATGTTCAGATTAAGGGAATTAAATAGTATATCATGCGCACCATCGCGGCACTCAACTCAAACAGCCTACTGTAGCTGCTGTCAGTCATTCAAAGCCTATACTTTATCATTCAGGTGTGGATGCAACTTTCCAGTGCTACTACTTTTACCATGTAATGTTGTTACTAGAACAAAATCAGGCAACACCATAGAATAGTTTACCTATTTACCTAGTCGGCTTGTTGTGTGTTCTATGCAAGATAAATATTCCTCTCAAGGCGCATTCAAGTTGCAAGAGTCATAGGGAGGGAGACATGTATTCTGACAAGCAGTCAATGCACAACAATACTTACTGCAAAAATACTTTTGAACACTGTTTTGGCCTTTAGTAAAAAAGAGGGGGGTCCCAATTTTCCATTGCTACCACTATTTCTTAATTACTCCTTCAATATTATTAGACTTTCAATTGCACGAGTGGCATCGTTTTACAAATGCAGTTCCAACCAGCGTTTCAAGCATGGTTTAGGAGCAGCTGCGCAACAGTAGTGATGAGTCGTTCGCGAATGATTGGCTCTTTTTGAACGGCTCTTTATGGTGAACGTCGGGAACCGAATCGCATATGTGAGAGACATGTTCATTTGGCTCCTTGATTTGCATACTGTTTCTATTGCTTTTTGGCCTCCATACATCAATTATCTGCAGATAAATTATAAAAACATTCTCTGAAGATGGTAATTCCTCAGTGCAGGAACAATATAGTGAGGAGAGAGCCTCATTCTAGTCCACGCTATTTTTTATTTTTTATTTTTTCGCAGGCTGTCTAATAATTTGGTCAGATAAAAATGTATCTAAACTCACATTTCACCATCTGACGTGGTAGGCAATATTTTAGGCTTTAAAATACTTTTTTTTTTTCATGGTTTTAGGTCAATTTCTAAGCATTACTGAACGAAGAGCCGTTTGGGAGCCAAACGTACGGCTCTTTTAGGTGAACGGAGCCAAATGATCCAGCTCACAGAAAAGACTCAGAATGCCCATCGCTACGCTACACGGCTCAAAGGGGGCAATGGAGTCTTAAAAGGGCAATGACATGCTTTGTAATAAAAAAAACTATTATTTAGTAATTATTTATATGTATTTATAATAAAATAATTAATAATAATAACAACAACAATCAGGATTGACAAACCCCATGCTTCAGCCTATGTACAATTTTGTAGCCACTATGCTTCATCGGTTGGGCTACAGGTGAGGATGCTTATTGCTAATAGCACATCTGACAATAGACCACGCCTCATTCAACTCATTGAAGGCTTGATGATTAGTTGACAAGTTGAATCAGGTGTGGTTTCCAGGATTACAATACAAATGTGTACTGTTGGGGGTACTCGAGGACCAGGGTTGGGAAACACTGGGCTATATGCATGGTCCAATATGTTACAATTATTTTGACTACATTTTTTACCAGTATGTTTTGGGGCTTTTAAGAGGTCACCAGAACTGGGCTCCTCAGTCCTTCGATATAAAAAATTATCCCGTGGAGGCCCCCGGACCCCCTAAGCAAGGTGACTGGAATTGGCCGTACACGCAGTTTAATACATGTACAAAATGACCCTCTTTCCCATAAAACATAATGGTCATGACTTTCTTGCATTAAAGGGGAGGTGAACTTTTTTTTGCTTTAACCCCTGGAAGTTTGACTGGAGTGTTTCTGACCTGTCTCTGTTCCCTCCAGGCCTGCTGACTGCCACTGTGGCCTCCAGGATCCACCGTGCGGCTCAGCCTGCCCTGCTCTACTTGGTGCCCTTCACCCTGCTGCCTCTACTCACCATGGCCTACCTGAAGGTACATATGGGGAGGCTTGATAAGGGGGAGAGGGGCGTGATGGGCTGGGAGATAATATGATGGAGTCAGTCATATAAGTAAGTTAAGAGATCAGACAAAACAGCAGGACTGCTGGGGAATCATTTTATATGACTCAAGTGTTTGGTGTAAATGTGTTTTGACTGAATGCTGACCTAGAGGGAGGGAGACGGGCCTGAGATGAACCGATAGAGGCAGTGTTTAAGTGGTAGAGGAGGCCTAGAGGAGTAATCCAGGATCAAGGCAGATGGGATACCAGGCCAGTGACCAGAGGTAATGGATGAGGACATAAGTTGATGTAGAGGATATTATTGGGGACGTCAAACGTTCAGCCTGCTGCACAGACACTATGGAGGCTCTAGTCTAGAGGGCCCGGTTAAATTGTGTTTTAATGGTTAAATTAGTGATAAATAGATGTCATTGTTGCAGTATTTTGTTAGTGGGCAACATAATATCATCGTAAATTGACATCTATAATTATTTTGCCATATTCAATTATTGTATATTGTGCTAATTTCCCTAATGTGGACAGTTTGTTACTACCTTACACACGCTGCATTTTCACCCCATAACATTTAGTGGAATTACACATCCTTTTTACCTCAGATTGGTGACGTTAGTTTAAAAGTTTATAGTCGTCACAATGACATAAGATTGATTGCTAAAAACAGATCAACATCTTTGGTTTTGTACCATTGATTTAGTCACACATGCTGGGATGTGCAGGACTTAGAACGCAGAGTTAATGAAATGGCCAGGAAATGGCATGGAAAATTCTGGGCGGTCTCTATAAAAGTCGCTGACCACACACCAATACATGGATTTGACAGTCAAACTATTACTTAAATAGAAGCCAACCGTTGTGACTGTTGATGTCTTATTCGTTTAAGTTAACTAACAGAAAAAGTGGTCTGTTCCCTTTTTCTGGTTGGCAGCCTCCCGAAATCAATATCCACCATTCCAAAATATAGATATAAGCTTTCTACAAGTTCTCATCTAACCAACCATGTATAGGTTATTCCAAGTTTCCGTGTGGCCTTTGAATACTGTTATTTTAAACAGCGCTACACCCCAAACATTTGCCCCCTGTTCTATTGATTTCAGCGTGATATCGATGGAAGTGATTAACAAAAAAAGTGTTGTTACACTTAGCGGGTTGGCGTCCCACTTCAATGAAAATGCAACCTTTGTGGTTTTGGTAATCAGTGTCAGCTGCGATCTCATCGTCAAAACTAAGACCATCGCCGAAACAATGACGGTTCTGCCAAGTTATTTGAGGAATGAAGCAGAGGAAGGCTCCACACAACTCTCTCAGTTGGGTATCTTACCTAGTTATTTTCAGATCTCATTTTGCTTTTTTGTAGCTTTGGCAACTGTGTGTTTTCTATCCCAGTTCGGTCCTCTCCCTGGGGGAGGCTGCAAGCCTTCTAATTTAGTGTACCCTGCGCGCACAACCCATGTGGAATTCCTGGTCTCTGGCAGAGTTTGGAACTGCCAATCGGCGGTCAAGAACGCAGTTCATCTCAGCCTATGCTGTCCTTCAGTCCCTAGACTTTTTGGCCCTGACGGAGACATGGATCACCCCAGAGAACTACTACTCCAGCTGCTCTCTCTTCATCTGACTACGTTTTCTCTCATAGTCGGAGAGCATCTGGTCGTCACGGTGGTGGCACAGACCTACTCAAGTGGAGATTTTCTCTTTTCACCCTCACTCACCTGTATCTCCTCATTTGAATTATATACTGTCACTTGTCCACTCAAGCTCAACATGGTTGTCATCTATCGCCAACCAGGTGCCCTTGGAGAGTTCCTTAATGAGTTTGACAACTTGATAAGCTAATTTCCTGACGATGGCTCATTGCTCTTCATACTGGGTGACTTCAACATCCTGACGTCAACATCCTGACGTCGGCCTTCGATTAATTTCTTTCCAACTCTTTCTTTCCCCTCCTTGCCTCTTTTGACCTCATCCTTTCCCAGTCCCCTCCCACTCACAAGGCAGGCAATACTAGAGGCTGTTCGCCTACTAATCTCACAGCAACACCTCCAGGTCTCTGATCACTACTTTGTTTCCTTTTCTGTCTCCCTCTCCTCCAATCCTAGGCACTCAGCCCCTCTTGGATTGCACCCTACCTGGCAGGCCCCTCCTACCAGGTGACGTGGAGAGATCTGTGTCTGCACCACGTGCTATCACTTCTGGTGTCCCCCAGGGCTCAGTTCTAGGCCCTCTTCTCTCTATACACCAAGTCACTTGGCTCTGTCATAGCCTCAGATGGTCTCGCCTATCATTACTATGCGGATGACACTCAACTACTTTTCTCCTTCCCCCCCTTCTGACACCCAGGTGTGTGCCTGGCAGATATCTCAGCTTAGATGTTGGCCCACCACCTCAAGCTCAACCTCGACAAGACTGAGCTGCTCTTCCTCCCGGGGAAGGACTGCCCACTCCAAGACCTCCATCACGGTTGACAACTCCCCTGGACAACACCCTGTCGTTCTCTGAAAACATCAAAGCAGTGACTCACTCCTGCAGGTTAATGCTCTACAACCTCCGTAGAGTATGACCCTACCTCACACATGAAGTGGCGCAGATCCTAATCCAGGTACTTGTCATCTCCCGTCTGGACTACTGCAACTCGCTGTTGGTTAGGCTCCCCACTTGTGCCATCAAACCCCTACAACTTATCCAGAACGCTGTAGCATGCCTGGTGTTCAACCTTCCCAAATTATCCTGTGTCACCCAGCTCCGCCACACACTCCACTGGCTTCCAGTCAAAGCTCACATCCACTACAAGACCATGGTACTTGCCTACAGAGCAGCAAGAGGAACTGCCCCTCCCAACCTTCAGGCTCTGCTCAAACCCTACACCTCAACCTGAGTACTCTGTTCTGCCACCTCTGGTCTCTTGGCCCTCCCACCCCTACGGGAGGGCAGCTCCCGCTCAGCCCAGTCCAAGCTCTTCTCTGTCTTGGCATCCCAATGGTGGAACCAGCTTTCCCCTGAAGCTGGAACAGCAGAGACCCACCCATCTGCCGAAAACATCTTAATCCCAACCTCTTCGAAAAGTATCTTAAATAATCACACAGCACCCACCCTCGCACCCCCTTCTCATTGTAAATGGAAAAACACTTCAGAATGTAGCTATCTGTCTTCTACAAATTTTCCTCTAGCCAGTGATGTACACATTATCATATGGTTTTTGAGATGTTAGTTTTAACAGGACGTGCAACCTCATCTCCCCCCTCTCTCGCAGTTGATTTCAACGTGATGTCAATATAAGTGTTGCGTTTCTCTTTGCGCTTCGGCGACCCCAAATCAAAATGCATCACTCCAAAATGTAGCTGGCTGTCTTCTGAAGGTTGCTCACTAACTAGTGATATTTACATTTTTTTCCTTTGGTTCTTTTAGTTAGTATTCAATCGGATCCCCCCCCAGCAATCGATATCAATGATTTATTACCACAACAGGGTTTTTGGTGCACGTGCTGTTTTTATAAGGTGCTCGTTTAAAATAAAATACAAGTAATATAATTACAATTATTGCAAATGTATGTATTGTATAGATTTTTAGGTTTTCATAACTAACTGTTTCTGCATATTGGTTATTGATTTGGCCATGTTAAAACTGTGTTTTGACATTGGGCTATTTATCCAAATGTCTTGTCATTTCAAGTTTTAGGAATATAAATTTAACTTTCAACATTCATTTCCAATGGTATTGTACTTAATCAGGTAAAAACTGCTAAATGAGTCCAAAAACATGCTGCTATTTGATTTATATTTATGATATACCAGAAATCACTGAAACGGGTTTGCCCTGCCTAATATGTGGTAAGGAATCCGCTAGGCTAGTTGGTAAAGGCAGTCTAACACGTGGTATGCCTAGAGGAGTAATATCTGTGGCTGAGGATAGGAGTGGTGTGATAATAATTGAGCCACTAGTACTTACAGGGAAGCTAACCCTGTGGTGTGGCCTACAGGGAGACCTGCGGCGTATGTGGTCAGAGCCTTTCCACACAAAGGCCAGCAGCTCCCGCTTCCTGGAGGTATGATGCACCCTGGGAACACAGCCAGCGTGGGGAGGACCAGGGACCCCTACCCCCTGTCCTGAGAGAAAGGGAGCGAGCGGGAGAGTTGCACACTGAAGAGAGGCCTCGTCCTCCTCATCACTAGTTCATTCTTTCCACCCATCCTCTGAGCAGCAGACCTCACATATGGACAGCAGTGTGTGGACCTCATTGCCAGACATAACTCCTCATTGCTTCCTGTTTTCCTCTCTCTCATCTCTTCCCTTTCTTTCCTTATCTTCTCACACTTCTATTTTTGTCCTCTCTCTCGCTTCCCTACTTTTCCATCCCTCACCCACCTCCCCCTCCCTTACCATGGTCCATTTCATTTTGTCAGGCCTCTCCCTCTCTCCTTTTGCTCTTGGTCTCTGTTTTACTACCGCCCCTCCGTCCCCTCATCTGTGTATCTCACCGTCTCTGCCGGACTCCAAGGCCAGGCCTCCCCCTATATGGACTACTGTGTGTGGGATGTGACTGAGGCTTTTTTTTAGCATCATCTCCATTACAGTTATTGTTATTATTCTGGAATGAACTGCAGAGGAGGATAGGAGAGTAGGCAGAACTGTTGCTGCCACTACGCAGGACAATGACATCAGTGCACAGGACCAGCAGCCTACGGGAGAGCGAGAAGGAACGGCAACGGTTCATCAGTCGCTCCCTCCATCCATCCATCTCTCTGCCCTCCATCTACCCCTCTGTCCCCTGAATGCCTCCTCTTTTTCCTCAACACCCTCCCCCTCTCTAACAAGCTCACCTTTCGTCATTCGCTGCCCCATCACAGATACAGGTATTTTATTTAGAAAATATTTTATTCTTGGCATATACAGAAATTATGCATTATAAATTGTGAATGTGTCCCTACTATTGAGGGGGAAAGCATCTCTCTTTGTATATATAAATGTGTACACAAGTATTTGGGTGTCATGGTGTGTGTGTGTGTGTGTGTGTGTGAGCGCATAGTATGTGAGACTGTGTTATTTCATTATTATGAACCATTGAATGATGTTTTTGATTTTAGATCCAGGACAGGTATAAAAGACGTTGACAATGAGAACTTGTGGTCGTTTTTTGGGCAGGTCTCTTACTTGGATCACAGCTCGGTTCTATAAGGTTAGACACACTAGGAGTGGTTTACTTGTGAACACATTCCCTCCCATGAGTGACAAAATGGACATCGGGGAAACAAAGTTAACCCTCGACATGTGCCGTGGCTGCACCTGGAGGTGTGTCTGTTTGTGTGTGTGTGCCTGGTCTTATAGAATTACCTCTATAAAGTCTGTAATGGACCTTGAGGGAGGAAATCTCTATTACGCCCTTCAGAGGGATTTATCTCAATAAAGGATTGTAATCAATGGACCCTGAGAGGTTAACTAACCCATAGCTAGGTTTTACTGTCAAAGGTTGGGTATCCCAACAGTTATTGGATGTTTTTGGATTGTCATTCCTCCCACAGTTTTGTGGTGCTTGTCAGTTAGATCAGGGCTTCTCAAACCCCTCTGGGTGCACGTTTTGTTTTTTTCCCTAGCACAACACAGCTGATTGAAATAATCAAAGCTTGATGATGAGTTGGTTATTTGAATCAGCTCTGTAGTGCTAGGGCAAAAAACCAAAACGGGGGCCCCAGGACCCAGTTTGAGAAACCGTGAATTAGATCATAGCTTAAACAATGCTGGAATTAAAGTGTGTGCGTGTGAAAGAGTGTTTGTGAGAGCAAAACAGTCGGAGGGAGAGAGAGACTTGAATGGAAAATGCAGTTTACTGGCTTCCTGTCTTGAGTTTTATTTTTTACCTGTTTTTTATGTTTGTTCTCTGGCCTTGCATGTCAAGTGTACAGTGTGTCATTCCTCAGACTGCAGCAACAGGGCAGAGACTGCTGGCACAAACCAATGCATTAAGCTTTGCCAGCAAGGCTGCAGAGAGGAAAGTTACATGGACATAGGCCAGAAGTCTGGAGGACTAAACAGTTCTGACCCAAAAGGCCGCCTGGCAGATCTGAGACTCGTTTAGCCCCGAATTTCACTCTTAATACATTACCTGGACATTGTCTGGCTGTGGGACAGACCACTGTCGGACAGCCTAAACATCATGGACCTGTATGTTACCACAACAACTCCATCCCTGTCCTCTCTGCCTCTTTATGGACTTGGCAAAGAAAAGAGAACTGATGATGATCATAGTGATGAATAATTGAAGAAAAATACAGATGTTTTCATTTTTTTATGGAAGATGGCTTTCTATTTCTCCCCTTGTTTGTATGTTTTAGGGGTTTCTTAGTTTTCCATCTTATACTTTTCTTTCCTCCTCCCTTGCAGCAGAGGGCTCTAGCTCTTTTGCTGCGTTGACATTACAGCTGAATGGATTCTGTATAAAAAAAAATATATATATTTAAAACTGTTTAGTGACACATGAATCCTAATGAGCTGAATCTAAACAGTTTGTCTCCTTTAACCCCCCCTGTTCCTTTCCCTCCATTCAGTCAGGATTCTGCTGTAAATAAAAGATGATTCTAACTGTACTGCTCCTGGGTCCATCTCTTATTGCCATAGCTGCTAACTTAGGGGCAGAAAGTTGGAGACCTTTTTGATAGATTACTTTCGTCCACACTAGCTCCTGTATCGGGCAAAGAGGATCATGTTTGATTAATTCAGTCATACTCCGTGTGATGAGGCCAATGTTACTGGTGGTTTATATTAATAATACTCTGTTTTTGTACGAGGAATAGACGTTGAAATGTGTTCTCTTGAGATAAAATATGAGCAAATGCCCTTTTGTTACACTTATGTAAAGATGTGCTGTAATTCTAAGATGTACCACTGGATGGCGACACAGTCCAAGTCATACTTGAGGCATGGTGAAAATGAATATCTAGACATGCTCAAGCCCGATTATGAATAGCTCCCTCAGACACACAGCATGTGAATTACAACAAATAATGTATACAAAGAATTTGCTTGGGCTCCCCCAAGTGCATTAGGTTAACTAAACAAAACATTTATACTGATATTTTCACTTTGAACACTGCTGAACTTGTCTGCTATGCGTTGATTTTAAAGCACTGTATGGTGAAATAGGTGTTTTGGGTTGTGCCAGGTGTTTTGTATGTGTCCCATGATCTGAAAGGCTTTCCCTTGAAGAAGCTGTAAGGTACAGTATGTTTTCTGTATTTTTTTTTACCCTTGTGGAGCATCTGACAGAATTGGTGAGTATCATTCTATTTTCTAAAGATGCTTTTCTGCTCTGTTTTCCATTCTCTAGTCTAGGTCCACCAGAGAATCCGCTGCACGTCAAAGGATTGATGGAAGCTCTAGCATGGAGAAGCCTTTTAAGCTTCTGTGGGAAAATGGCTGCCTAATCGCACCAAAGATGCTGAGTAAGGGATTTATCAAGCACAGTGTGAAAGGCGACTGGACCAGAGTTGCGATGGGTGGCAAAACTGCTGAGTCACCTCTGGTCCTGTTACACTTGTCTACCTAAATAGGAAAGTGGCAATTAAGATGTTGCATTTTGTCTATAGAAAATCTGTCTGCAAATGAATTTGGCCATGATCTGAATATGCTATTGGATGGTGGTGGGCAGTGTGTACATCGAGATTGAATTAACCGAAGACACTTGTATCAATTTAAAGCTTCATATTTGTTACTGAAGCCACAACCAATCTGCCCACTTCCGACATTGATCAGAGTTACCAGAAAATGCCTATCAATCAAAAGGCTATCACACCTAGCGAATATGGTGAGGAATTCTGTACCATTTGACAGGAAGAGGGAGTAGGCTACTGGTGGGCGAGCGAGAGCGACCATATTGAGAGATGGCGGGGGGGGCTTCCAGGACATTGGGGGTGGGGAAGGGTCAGGGAGGTCAAGGCAGAAAGCGGGACAGACGGGCTGTTGAATTTCCAGGGTCCGCCCCTCGTCACGTATTGGCCGGGGCATCCAGTAGTTTCTCCCCAGTTACAGGGCCCTGAGGTGGCAGGATTCCACCGGGGCCATGGGGATTGTAGCATGGCATCTGGAACATGGTTCGCCAAGCTGGGTGTCCTAAAATAAGGAGAAGTCAACCCACCATTGGAATGTAGGGTTCTGTGTAAAGAGGAGGTCCCTTTCACATGAATTTTCAGATAAGACCGGCAGGTAAACGGGCAACCCAAGAACTAGCCAACCACTGAGTAGATTGATAACCTTACTCTCAAGAGTAAATCAGTTATCAGCCAAATCCTTATTTTCAATCTGCCAAGAAGACATGTTTTGACAATGACATCACTCATGTTAACTTATTATGGTCAAAAACAGAATGATGAAAATCATACTCAATTAAAAAAATATCTTGCTACATAATTCAGAGGAAGGCCCTCAAAATTGTCAAAGACTCCAGCCGCCCTAGTCATAGACTGTTCTCTCTGCTACCGCACGGCAAGCGGTACCGGAGAGCCAAGTCTAGGTCCAAAAGACTTCTCAACAGCTTCTACCCCCAAGCCATAAGACTCCTGAACAGCTAATCATGGCTACCCGGACTATTTGCACTGCCCCCCCACCCCGACCCTATCTTTTTACGCTGCTGCTACTCTGTTAATTATTTATGCATAGTCACTTTAACTCTACCCACATGTACATATTACTTCAACTACCTCAACCTAGCCGGTGCCCCCGCACATTGACTCTGCACCGGTACCCCCCTGTATATATAGCCTCCCTACTGTTATTTTATTTTACTTCTGCTCTTTTTTTCTCAACACTTTTTTTTGTTTTATTTTACTTTTTTATTAAAAATAAATGCACTGTTGGTTAAGGGCTGTAAGTAAGCGTTTCACTGTAATGTCTGCACCTGTTGTATTCGGCGCATGTGGCCAATAAAATTTGATTTGATAATTACAGAACAAGCATATTTGTTATTCAGTATTAACATTTTACATTATTTTGTTGGCCTTTACCATAACTTTTGCAAACTCAAGTACTATAGTAAGCCTACAACAATGGTTGTTAGTAGCCTGCTATAAAAGTGTGTATGCATGTGCTGGTCGTGACCCATTCTCACACCCATGCAAATGGCAGAGGTTTCTCCCATCCCCTCCGCTCCTGTCCTGCAGCCTGGCATTCCAGGCTTGTTTAAATAAGGTTTGCCTGCCCGGGCGTGGGTGGATTCCCCTCTGGCCCTTTGCCCTCTGACCCTAAGTGCATTCCGCATGTGAAGTGAGGAATTCCTCTGAAGTTCAGTTAATGAGGTTGAGTTTTCATCCTTTGGACTCTGCTCCAAATGGTTAACCAATGGAAGGAAAAACAATCTTGGTGTACACCGAAGAGCCATAGGTTGAGTAGGCAGTTTTTTACTTATTTGTAAAATACCATTCTTACAAGAAGACTTCAACAATGATCCTCACAATCCATTGGTGATTGTTTTTTTGGGCAATGGAGTAGAGGGATTTTAAACTATCTAAAGTAAATACATTATCCATAAGTAACTGTTCTATTTGGGGTGGCAGGTAGCCTAGCAGTTAGAGCTTTGGGCCAGTAACCGAAAGGTGGCTGATTTGAATACCCGAGCCGACAATGTGAAAAATCTGTCTGTGCACTTGAGCCAGGCACCTAACCCTAATTTGGTCCAGGCGTGCCATACTACTATGGCTGACCCTTTAAAACAACACATTTCACTGCACCTATCTGGTGTGTGACAATAAAAATTTTCTTTATTGTTCAAACCATTACAGTAAAATAAATTAAATGAACAATTTTAATTGATTAAATTACAATGACTTGTATAGTATAATGTCCATCTTTTGCTTTGATACAAATGCAATGGGATTGACTAAACAAGTAAAATCATTGCATTACCAGTTACTCCTGTAGACAAAGTAACTACTATCATTTGGTCAATTACACAGTCAGTTTGATTAACTTTTGAACAACACTTCCCAAACACTTCCTGCCCAACTTCACCGTTCAACCATGACTACATTACAAAGTAACACTCCCAAGCACCTGGTGAAACGGAGGTAGGTGTTTTCTGTCGCGCTGAGCTTCAGAACCCCTCCATATGGTTGGAGACGCTGTAAAAGGCAGTGCCACCCACACAGCTGGAATGTCTACTCTAAGTACTAGAGGTGGGGTCTACACTCTGTGTGAGAAAAGATGGGGAACACCCCACCCCCACACCGCCCATACACACACAAAAAAAAACGAATCCATTAACCTTTTTTGGTGGGAAGTTATCAATGACTATCCATCACAGTTGTTTGCCTTTCTCCTGATGAGAGGGAATCTGAAGAGAGACTGTAGATGGGGGGTTGGGAGAGGTTAAAGGGCAGAGGAAGAAGGGAGGTACATTTTCTGAGGAAGGGAGTTTGGAAAAATAGGGAACAATAACTCCCATGTTTAAAAGGATCCTCTCAGCCCACATGAGACCTCACAGTTGAGAGTTTAGAATCAAAGCATGGAAAAGGGACTGGCTGTTTATTGCACAACATTTTTCAGGATTCACACTCTCCAAACATGCTATTGGATTAGGCTGTTAATTATTGGCTAGGGTGTATTTTTATTTTCTTACAAATAAATCCATTACCAAAATAGGTAAAGTACATCAAGATATAATTTCAATGTATTGAACTGTACGTATATAGGACAATGCTAAAGCCGGGTAGGTGTTTATACCCATTTCCCTCTATTTGTAATGCACAAATAGCAGGGAATGTCTATCCATAGTGTCACCAACCATTGAAGACAGACTCTTGGCAAATATTTGCCATACAGTCTACATTGAACCTTGAATATGTTTGCAACCGTTTGTTTTTCAACATCTGTTAGAACAGTATTTTGCCTAAATATTGAAAATATCAATTACCAGTTTTATTCTAGATCTGCCTTTTGAATATTAAACCTTGAGGGTAATTATTTAGTTTGGTTGTAAGGAAACCCATCAGAAACCCTGTGATATGATGTTGGAAAACACTTATTTCGTTATCTTAAAATATTTAATATCTATTATTTTGGGAAGGATATTCCTTTTCAATCAAATACAATTGCCCTTCCAAAAAAACAAGGTAAGTCTGTTCTCTCTTGAAGTTTGTTTTGAGTTAAACATTACATTAACATTTTCATTATTTCATCAAGTAATATTCTGAATATATCAAGAGGCATGTTGTTTTCAATGAAAGTACTCAAGAACATCTTTAGTAAAATGCTTCTATCACATCAAGGAGTTTAAATTAAACTTGTTCATGTTCATTCTTGATCCTTGATCACATGAATGAAATCAGTATACATTTATGAATGAAGAGCTAAAGATGTAATAGCAATGGGAAGACATTAATGAATGAAACTGTCTTACTAAATTATTTTCAAGTTACCACTTTGCACAGGAAGAACAGAACATATCTTGCTTGAAAACCTGTACAAGACTATACAAGTACATTATTGATTATATCAGTGGTATTCTGCCACAAATAAGTTTATTTAATTATAAATCAGATAATTATAAAAATCAATTATACAATATTTTGTTTGATTCCTTAAGTATTTTGAATGTAATGATGATAAGGACAATAACACTGATAAGGATAGTTGGAAAAATAATCAAAATTAATAAGACCTTGGCCGTGACCCCACTCTCCAAGGGTGTCTCGGGGGAGTTGGGATATGCAAAAAATAATAATTCCAATTCACACATGCGTATAATACACAGTTGTACATGAAATAGGACAAATATAAGCACCCACCTAATTATTATTGTTTTTATTATAATACATTTGAGTATATACTTTAGCACTAATCTTTTGTTTGTGCCACAAACTCAAGCTTCAGCAATTTTGTTAAACAATGTTGATATCGCATGGTAATTCTTATATTTAAACCCAATATCCTTTCATATTTAGGCTAACATATAAATATGACATAGTAAATACACTTTTTGAATGATTTAAAAAATTGGTTTACATTGAGATTCGATGACAAGAAATACTCACATGTATGTGTTTTCAATGCTTAAAAGTTTCTATTGAAGTCATTAAACCAATTTCAATGCAAAGAATATATTCTATGTACAGAGCTTCTCTTGAAGCTGAGATGTTGTTGAGTTCTGTTTCTGAGTTGATAGTTAAAGTGCAGGGTTTAGATACTGCCAGACCCTCATTGGACAAACCTGCTTCCCAAAGAAGTGGTGGTCGTCTGGTCTAACTCCTTAGTACAAACAACTTAACAGAGGATATAACAGATGCTTATTCTTTATTGTATAAATCATTTTTAGTATGGAGTGGACATTCTGGATACTATTAGGATGATACATTAAAGGTTCTCTATTCTAGAACTGGGATTAATTTTACTCTCTCAGTACACTCTAATCTCATTCTCTATTCTGCTCTTCTCTCTCCCAAAGAAGAGTTAATTTATTTAGCTTAAATTCAGTTCCCCTTAGGAATCCATAAATGCAGTTCCACAAATGTTTTCCAATCAATACCTCTTATTTGTTGTCCATGGCATGTTTCTCTCGGACCAGCAATAAAGTTGATATCAGTGAGACTAATTAACAGTTACATAAAATTGGCCAGTATGTTGTCAAATACTTCAATACCTTTCAATTCCTTCAGCTTCACCACTATTCTCTTTCATAGATTGATCTGATGTATCAATTTAGAATTACTTCAACTTACAGTATTTGTTCATAAAAATTGTTTTTCTATTCAGGTTCTATGTCAGTTTGCAATCTTGAACCAAATTTATAGTAGTTATTTGTAATGAGCTCTTTGGTCTAGATTGTGGTCTGACATGGCAAGAGATACTGACACTAGCTACATCCCATACCAAGCCACCCACTGGGCACAGACTTCAGTTAAATGTCTATTTTTATTTTTTATTTTTATCTCACCATGTCATTGGATTCAGGTTAAAAGTTGGGTGAAAACACCATTGAGTCAACCAGTTTTTGCCCAGTGGGCAGTGCTTTGAGGACAGGGTCAAAGAGGGAGGCATGAGTTCTGGGGGGCAACAGAGACTTGCTATCAAGAAACGTTTTTGAGTGGCATCTTTTACAAACTATTCAAAGTCTATATTGGGAGCATTGATCAATGTTCATGACTGTTTTATGTTCTCCTCTTTGTATATAGAAAACAGTTTGATCTGACTATTTCTGTTGAACTAATGAGTGGTAATGAAGAGACTTTCAGTAACCTACTGCTTTATAGAGAGAGATGAGTGAGAAAGAGAGAGACATTGAGACAAATAACTCCTTCTGTGGTGTTTAATGGCAGTGTGTAAACCAAGAGATAGAGCGCATCCCTGGCCTCCTCTAAATCTCTGTACCCCTCTGAATTCATCATGCCCCGCCGTACTTTTTTATTTTTATTGCCGATTGGCTGCACAATCAGATCCCTTCAGAGTTGGGTGGGGTGGGGTGGGGGGTGAAAAGTGGGCCCTCTCCCACTCTACAATACCATTATTTCAGCTCCCCTGGTCAGGAATGCCAGATTTCACAGCCCGTTACCCTCCTCCAGGCGTCAATCAAAACTTTGCAAGGGTTCCAGTGCCCACTGGTCCACTCCAAAGTTATAAACCAACCCCAGAGCCCCCCAAAACCTATAGCCTATGTTCAACTCATGAAACAATTCAAACAGTCATCACTGTTGGAGAAAACGGTCACAATTTTGAGTTCAAATTAGGCATACATATGTTTTTAAGAATTGCCAAATGTATAATGTGCTTATTTGAGTGGCATGGCTGGGTGTGCAAAAGTGTGTAGGAGTCAAGTATCATTAGCTAAATCTAGGCAATTAGATGGGCATAAGATTTAGTTTATATCCACATATCTACAGCTCTGACAAAAACAATCATAACATTTAAATATGAGGTTATTTCTTTAATCACAAATAACTGTTTATTATTGGCTAGGCTAGTTTATTCACATCTTGAGTGTGGTTGAGGTTAATTTATGTCCTAAAGCTAGTCTTAGAGGTGATGTTCAAATTATAGTAATAACATCCACAAGCATAATTATAATCATTAGGCTATGCTATTGTTTATTCATGTTATAATCCCTTTTAAAGGCGTGTGCGACTTTTACGCTCGAAAAGGTGGATAGAGTAACAGCATAATGAAAAGTAATGGTGATGAGAAATTTGTGAATGGAAGATAGTTAATCATGCATTCGGTACAGGCTGTGGCGCTCCTTGTATGTGACCAATCCAGGAACCGATAAAAACGTTGAACACCCCGAAACTAAACCAATGGCTTATCATATGGCAAAGACTAGCGCAAGAAGAAGCCAATCAGTAGAAGGCATGCAAACGAGGAATTTGCTCCGGCAGGCTCTGAATGTCAAGTAGTCAAAAATGGAGTCTGGATCTGGGAGGTCGTGCGGTTGTGCATGAAAGATTTGCTATTTTATCTACAAGCGCGAGAGAAATTCGTTTCTACTAAAGCGTTTGGAAATGACGGGGAGAATTCAACTTTTCCTTATTTTCATTTTTTGCCTAACGGATTGATTGTCCCTCGTCCCTCCCTTGGCTAGGTAGCCTACCATTCATGAATTTGTGTGTGTGTGTGTGTGGGGGGGGGGGGGGGTTCTCTGTTTGTGTGAGTAACGTTGGGTGGAAATGGCGGGAGCTCAGGGCTAAACTGGGAAGTTGGGAAGGGTGGAGATGGGAGTGATCTAAAGGTTTTTTTTTTTTTATAATTAAGGGAAGAGAACATCAAGAAGGGCTTGTCATTTTCATGCGCATCAGGACCTTGCTTTAAAGACTGGGCAAGGAAGGGCTCCCTCTACAAGATTCGACCAGTTAGTGATTTCGTAATGCTGGATTAACCAGGAAAAATGCATGTTTAGTCCTAAATCGATGTATCAATTATTATTTTCTGGCTATAAGAATTGCGAGGGACATTCGCTATCATGGATTGTGCATAGTCAATGCAGGCTACAATGTAACAAGTCGTCTGCGTGGTAGTGAGAGAGCTGTCACTCTTGGTTTGCAGATTGTATCCATTCCTGCTGCTACTGATAATTATCCTATTGATATAGAAGTTGAAAGCTCAAGAAAAACAAAGGTTCGTTGACAAGTTTGTGCTCTCTCTGTTGGTATTAGACCTATGTGAAATATCTGAATGATGTCATTGTAATGCATGGGGACAACTGCAACATAAATGTAGGCTAGGTTACAGTCTATTCATTTAGCCATTTTTCATTTGACTTGTTATATTGTAATAACAAGTGTATTATATTACAGGGCCTAAGGTAGGCTATTCACTAGCTGCTGTAGATGAGTTTGATGAGTTGAGCTAAATGCTATGTTCAAACGTTTTCGCCTGAATTGCCGACCAATGATATGCTTTAATATTTTGTATATGTTTAATTAACTTTTAAATAGCCTACCTCTGAGTTTCTATTTTGTTGCACATGTAATACAAACGATAGGCATAATAAAGGGCTGGTTGGTGAGTTAAGAGTTTCAAGTCTAAACACAAAAGTGAACAAATAATAAATGTGCCAGATTAATTCTCAACTATGATTTAAGAGTACAAAGTCAAATGAAAATGTTGCACAGTAACAAAATGTCCCCCTGTTCTCAGAATTAGAATACATTTCATTGGAACTAGTCATGATTCTGGGAAGACCATTCTTCTCTCAGTTGAGTGAGGAAAAACGTTCATTTTTCATGTTGCCTCTTAAAATTATATAGCACAATTCAACCTATATACAATAATTAGATGATTTGAAAAAGGTTTGCATATTTTGTATTAAAGGGTAATTAATTGAAATAGTTCCAATTTTTTATGTGAAGGATCTTAATTTGAGCCAGTTTGCTACAGCAGGAAATAATCCTGCAGCAACATGAAATGTGAATTATTATGTGGATTGTAATTAATTGACATTTTTTTAGGGGTTGATACATTTTTCGTAAGGGAAAGTCAAGTCTGAAATATCAAAATGTAAATGTAAAACGTCAGAAGCCTTTTTAAACCTCAAATAGACTACAAGTTTTAAATTTCCTGCATTGCAGGAACATTCTCCTGCAACATGGTGATCATATTAAGAACCTATATCTGCATGTGATAATGATGCTTTAATCCAGTTCTGGTAAAATAAGCCTCCCTTAAAATATTGTTTGCGAGAAAGAGGGCAGGTAGTCAACTTGATAAGATTTGTCAGCAAACATGCATGTTTTTTCCTGAGTTGTCTCCAGAAACTACTTATTGATAACTCTGAGTACTTTCCTTTTTCAAATTGCTGCATTTCCTAAACTACTTGGTGTTAACTATAATGAGTCTCTCTTAACATTGTATATTTTGTGAAGTTACAAATCAACATGAAAGTATGGAGTAGTAGCCTATTGTTGTTAAACTGGTCAGTGATTCTTACACGTCAGAGTTGATCAGCCAGTGCTTGTTTGACAGTGTCATGGAGGAACAGGATTGGAGTAAGAAGCACTACTATCTTCAGATGAGGCTGATGGTGTCCATGTTGTCGTCCATTGCCCCTTTTCTATTGTACTACTGGGTATTGAGATGAGCAGTGCAATATTAAAAGGGCATTGGCTGATGAAACGGAGACCCACACCTCCCTCTGCCTTAACCCCTCACCCCTCTGAGTTGACAGGCAATAAATATGAGGGGCCTACACATGTGCATGTGGGTGTGTGTGAGGCTACAGGAACACTAAATATAAGGCTCCTTAATAACTTCTTTACAAAGATTAAACTTGTGATGTTTCTGAAGTTGAACATGTGGATCACTGTCAGAAGATTTTAAGTCAGTACAGCTTTATAGCTTTTGATTTATATTATTGTGCCCACATGATACAAGTCAATTAGACAGTATTTTGCAGGCATTATCATTTTACCTTAGGTGTGTACAGGTATCTGAAAAACTGTTAGGTTTGAATGTAGATTCTATTTTATGGTTATCTAACCACCCAAGTAATGTCCAAACTATTGATGGGAAATGTGAGCTAGACATTGCTGCTTATGTAAAAGTAGTTTAGCTTTAGCTGGTTGTCTTCTATTGGCAATGGAGAGTGGCTGTCCCCATGTCCACGTGCTGACACATGCTGAGGTCAGCTGCTTTGACAATGTTGCACTACTGTACCATTCATTCTAGCAGTGCAATAGTATTGTCATAGCATTTGGCCTCAGCTCTCTCTGAATTGGTGGTAAGGGGATGCTGGGAGAGACAGGAATAGTTTTATATTGATTTCAACGTCGGTGTTTCAGAATTATTAGAAGTAATTCATAAATCAATAGTAGTCACCTCGTGGCCACAGTGTTTTTCTTAGAACAGCCTATAAGTCACTGTAAAAAGTTTAAATGACCTCACTCCAGTATCCTAATTTAATTGAAGTGTGTTGACTAAAATATATTTTCCACGTAGTTATAGTGGCAAATAAAACATCTATGTACAACACAGCTGTATACATTAGGAAATAAATGACTTACAAAACACCCTAAGACTGAAAATATTTCAATGTAGTTAAAGGCAAGACAAAAAAATGAGTTATTTACTTTTTATTCAGATTCTTGATGTTTTCTAAAATATCTGGCCTTTTCAAAATAGCTCTTGAAGGCTTCACTTTTTGTGTCTTAAAGCTGGTTTAGAAAGTAATATACAGTAACTTAGTAAAAATATGTTGTTGTGTACACACATGTAAGTTCCCCCAAAGTAAATGAGAAAAGGTTATATAGGGGAGAATTGATGTGTGTGTTTGAGCATCCTTTGTAGTGGCAGGCAGGTCGGTGGGGGAGGGGAGTGTTCTGGAGGAATGCAGGGAGGCAGGTCCTGTTCAGTGTATGCTGATGGTGGGGGATGGGGTGAGCTGTGGGATGGGGGCTCAGGGAGCGCTCCTGTGTGTGTGTGTGTCATTTGGGAGACCTTCAAAGGATCAGACTGCTAGGAAAGTTGGTTGTGAGTGTCATCAGGAAATTATGTTCTGCTTCAAAATCATTATAAACATAGGTATTTTTTTTGCTCATAACTAAATCAAATGTATGTTTAAGCAAACATTCAACTGCCAAATGCAATTCACTTTCAGTGGAAGAGTCAACAATTTCTTAACAGTACAGAGAAAAAGTTTTAGTGTTGGAGAAGATCTCAAGCCAAAGCACCTTGATCAGTGTCACACAATGTTGGTGTAATGTATGCCCACTGTTGTTTATATCTTTCTATTTAAAAAAGAAAACCCTATCAACTGCCAGCCTGTGCTTACAGTCCCATTAATACATTTGGTTTATGCTTTTTCTGTCACTGAGCCTATTTGATGTTTCTGCAGCTACTTTCCCAGGCTTTGTCAATGGAAAAGTGACTTTGTTTGCTTGAGGGAGGGACAAGATATTTGTTGATCATTGATTTGATTTCACACTGAATTGAAGTCAGACGGTATTAGTAAGGTGGAGCAGATCTAGCTCAGCCACTTGACTGTGCAAAATTCCCCCAGAGTGAAGAATGTGACCTGTTGAGGCTTGCTTGCAATGCTTTCTGGGAAATCCTGGAATGCGGGACGGTGGTGCGTCTGCTGTCATACCTGACTGGGTAGAGCACTGAGAGTCCTGCACTGAATCCAACAGATTTGTGTTTGGGAGCACCACTTGTGTGTGGCGCAGGCAACCCCTACTACACCCCTTTAACTGCAGAGGATAAATTAATGAGTTAATTAGCTAGTCATACAGAGGACTCACAAGGCTGTGTGAGACACAATGTACTCCAATTGATTCACAAAAAAAACACGTTTATTTTAATGTTAAGTCTCATAATGTTAAAAGTGATGCTTTTGAGTGAGTGCATTTGTTGTGTGTAGTAAATAAAATGTTTTAATCAGAGTTTTGTGTTGGTCTGCTCTGTTAGCATGGTTTATTTGATCAAAATAACAAAACATAGAACTGCAAAAATGTAATCATTAGGTTAATATGAACTGTTGTCATAGTGCTATTACTTTTCTTTAGATCTCTGACTTTATTTTAATTTTGTCATTATTTAGGATATGGGGAGTTATTACATTGTGTCTGAATAATTTGATTAATCATTGAAAGTGGTCTTCATTGTACAGTTAAATAATCATTCGTATTTAATTTATTTATAGATCTACTTGGTAAATTGTAGGCTATTTGTAAAGGCCACATTGCCTTTGACAGTTTTTTTCTTGAAAATGAACGATATGCAATTAAATATTGTGTAGCTATAGTCACTATAGTCAAGGCTAACTGAAGTGATTGGTCATTCTATAGAAAGGACCCGGAAAAATGAGGAACAAGGGCAAAGTGAACACACATGTTACGCGCCCGTGTTCCCGAACGTCACCCAGCCCCAACATCTATGGGGCCACCTTTTGCAGTTAAAAGGCTATAGGAAGAGCATGCCATATGTTTTCAACCGGTAAATACCAATTAGGCCCAGGTTACTACATGTATGACATGTATTCAATACCCTATAACTAGCCCTATATTTGTTTTATAATTTGAAGGTTGGTTAAATAAATAACTTACATCTGCTGAAAACGTAATGAATGATTACTAGGCAATACAAATGTTATTGGCCCATGGACACTTACAGCTAAAGTGCTTAAATTGCTGCCTATGAATCTGTATTACCAAAAGCAAATCCTTAAGAAAATTATTATTTTGACAGGAAATGCAGTAATCGGATGTTGGATTTTTTACGATTTGGCGAGAGGCAAGGGGGCAAAAAACATGCATTGGGCCAGTGGCACACGCTTCCATCTCAATATGAAGCGGTATGCCTAGTTGAACATTCAATACTCATGTCATTTTATTCATTCAATTGTATTATTCACTTCACATTTCAATGGACCAGTGCTTTAGAGGGTAAAGGGTTCCTAATCCATGTAATTTATTTTGAATGTGGAAGAAACACATTGGGCCTATAGTGCTTACAACCTACTGAGCACAGACGTCAATTCAACGTCTATTCCACGGTGGTTCAACGTAATTTCATTGAAATTACGTGGAAATAACGTTGATTCAACCAGTGTGTGCCCAGTTGGACGTCTCGATGTAAATTACATCCCATAGGTTTGCATACAGTGGGCTGCAAGCGTTTTGCACAGAACAGCGATTTGTTGCCATCCAATGGGCAAAGGGCGTCAGTACGCCTCAAGAGCCTTGTTTGTTACATTCAAATTATTGTTGAAATTACGCTGCAATTTTGTTTCACCGTTATAGAAAGGATAAATGTTTTGGACTCATTACTTTTATTTATTTATTTATTTATTACTTATTTATTAATCTTTAGGACGAACACCTAATTACATAGCCCCCATAGGCTAGGGTAGGCTTCTAATACAATGTAGGGTATGAAGAGTAGCCAACAAGAGTCATTCTTTTAGTTTTTTTGTCACTGATAGGTTCATGTTATAATTGTCATAAATCCACCTAACCATGGTCACGTACTAACCACCACACAAGAATGCCCACCACAGAGCTAGTTACATACTTATTGAACATAGGCTACATGAGCCAACCTGCATAATAATTCACCACAAACACTTGACATTTAAATGGTCACTGAGCATGTTTCAGTTTACATGCTAATTGAAGTTTATATACATTCGCACAGGGAACAAAATCAGTATTGCAAATAGGACGTGTAAAAGTACTGTAGCTAAATAGATAAGCACACATAAAAACAGATGAATAATAACAAATATTAACTTAAACAGTAACCTAGAATCAGTGACATATCCAAGTTGTCTTCCCCCCTTGACATACTGTAAAAACTGTCTTACAGCAGGTGGCGCTATACTTAAGCGATAAGGCCCGAGGTGTTGTGGTATATGGCCAATATACTATGGCTAAAGACTGTTGCGGAGTGCCTGGACACAGCCCTTAGCCGTGGTATATTGGCCATATACCACAAACCCCCGAGGTGCCTTATTGCTATTATCAACTGGTTACCAACGTAATTAGAGCAGTAAAACTAAATGTTTTGTCATACCCGTGGTATACGGTCTGATATACCATGGCTTTCAGCCAATCATAATTCAGGGCTCAAACCACCCAGTTTATAAATAAAAAAGAAGATGGAATTAATTGCCAGTCAAAACAAACACACAGCCACCTTTTTTGAGATATGGAGGAACAGTCGGAATAACAGAATAATTGTTTTGGTAAATACATCCTCACATGTCTTTCAGTTCTGCTGTGTTATCTTGTTCACTCGCCCTCTAAGAACAGAAAGGTTATATTTTAAAATCAATATGGACAATGGAAGATAGAGACAACAAAGATATACTTTTTCAGGGCTTAAATCTAGACTGTTTATTTTAACAGATAAATAGTGTTTATTTAAACAGAAAACGCAACATTTGTAAATAACAGATAGCTGTAGGTATGAGTGTCAAACCTTGGCTTCAGCTATCTTCTGGACATGATCCAGAGCGGAGAACTCAGGTGAGGGGAAGTTAAGGGGGTGATGATCCACCAAGGACTCATGGGGCATCTGGACAGCATCAGGGGGGAAAAATCCATGTTTTTTCATGGTAATTTCAGCAAGGGATTTGATGAAAGAGTAGATGCATGTCCCTGTTATTATCACAGGAATATCTGAACAGGAACTCACCAGGACAGGTTGGGCCCTGAACAGGTAACTGAAGGGGTAGTGGAGCAGGTTAATGCAGGTGGAAGAGTACAGGTCAGCGTAACGCATGAGCTGGCTGGCGAACAGAGTCTGTCTGGAGCCACTTCGCAGAAGGCTGCCCATCTGGCCGTAGGAAAGATCCATCCTATAAATCACCACCTGTAAGACACAAAATGCAGTTAGCAGCACATTGAAATACACCATAAAGCCAGACGAAGAAATTCTCACTCAGGTGTAATTATGAAAACATTTCAGATAAATATGCCTGGGAAGCACATAAAAACAACCTCGGTGGATGATGTGTTAGAGCATTTCTCAGAGAGGGATTATGTGTCAGTGGGCATGGTTTACCTTCATCCTGGTCTGAATGGCACTGATGTCTGGACGATCTCGACAGCTACTGTCTAGGTGCCTGAGGGGAAAGGCCAGCCAGATGAACAACATAATGCAATCTCTGTCAAATGCAATACTAGACAAGTGTCACTCATATAACAGAGGAAATGCCCACTCACTTGTACAACTCAGCTAAATACACATCAAGACGCTTCAGCTCTTCAAAGAGATCTTGAGAAAAAAGAGAAACACTCGTCAAAATGGTGGCCTCAACTTCAAGATTACATTACCTAACATAATGTATGTAAGGTGGCCATGTGATGTCTGTGTGTGGTATATGATAGGTCAGTGTTAGGGTCACTGAGGTCATGAAGAGGAGGTTGACCATGTTTGTACTTACGGCTCTTCTCTGTCCACACCTGCAACTCCTTGGCCAGCTCAGGCACTACCAAGAAGGTCTTCCAACCTTGCCTCTTCTTAGACTTCAGGATGTCCCCAAAGATGTGGTCCCCCACATAGAGGATGTCCTTCCCCTTCACGTCCAACAGGTCACACACAATGTCTGAGGAGCCTGCAGGGAGGAGAGACAGATGGAGGGAGAAATGGACAGATAAAAGAGGATGGAAAGGAGATGTGACACCCACTGAAACCAAGATGGGTGAAACACACTATTCCTCTCCCATCTCAATCTCATAGCTTCCCATTTCCTCTCTGTCCCTCTTCCTAGAATATATTACCTATTTTTTATCATAATATGAAAAATAACAATTATTACCTCCAGAGTAGACCGTTCCATGCTGGAGGTCTCCAGTGTATGTTCCGATGCGGAGCTTCCCTGTGTTCTATGTTGGATAGATTAGAACATTTATCTAATTGTGTGGTGTGTTAAATTATGTTTTCTATACACACCATGTAATGATGAGTCAAAGTGCCTTACCGTGTCTACCTGTCTCAGCACAGTTCCCTCTGCAAAGAACTGTGGCTTCCTGGTATCCACGACGACAAGGTCAAAGAATGCACGCCACGGTTTCTTTGGGTACTTATAAGAAAATAAATATTGAAATGTTCATTAGAATTAATGTTAATTTGTTCCCCAAACCCTTTTCCTTAATTTGAAACTGGAGACACCTAGACTAACCTTGGCACCTGGTGGAGTTTCAAGCAAGTATTTCATGATAGCCTAAGGAAAAGAACAAAGACACATCCTTCGTGTGAAAAATAATACAATAGAATAGACGTCATGTATCGAATAGAATAGACATAATGTATTGAATAGAATGGACATAATGTATAGAATAGAATGGACATCATGTATTGAATAGAATGGACATCATTTATAGAATGGACAATTTATGGAATACAATGGACATCATTTATAGAATAGAATGGACATCATGTATTGAATACAATGGACATCATGTTTTGAATACAATGGACATCATGTATTGAATAGAATGAACATAATTTATAGAATAGAATGGACATAATTTATAGAATAGAATGGACATAATTTATAGAATAGAATGGACATCATGTATAGAATAGAATGGACATCATGTGTTGAATAGAATGGACATCATGTATTGAATAGAATGGACATCATGTATTGAATAGAATGGACATCATGTATTGAATAGAATGGACATCATGTATTGAATAGAATGGACATCATGTATTGAATAGAATGGACATCATGTTTTGAATAGAATGGACATCATGTGCCATGAAACCATGCAACATTAACAACTGACCTCCGTGTAGTTGTAGTCACTGTTGGTTGCCAGGAACACTTTGGCCACCTCCTTAATGCGAGTCAGGAGAACAGGCAAGTTTGGCTGTAAAGAGAAGGAAGTAAAGGAGAGGGTAATTTCCTCTGGATAGAGAAATTATGTCCAAAGCACTTTGACAATATACTGTATCCATAAAAGGTATCCAATATGGAACAGCAATTAAGGGAGGTTCAAAGTTATTTTCACTCACATCTCTGACGACATATTTATCCAAATTCTTCAGAGTGCTTTCCTTCAGAGTGCCCTATATGACAAAAAGGAGTCAGTCTTTCCGCAAAGACAGACAGTAATGTTTCATAATGTGTGTGTGTGTATATGTGTCGGGATGGCCTGGTATGTACATTATAATGCTAACCGTATCATGAACAAAGTCCATTGCATCTCGAACATCCTGGAACATGCTTCTGAATGACATGAACAAGTCACCATGTTTGAAGCCTTTCTGGCAGCTTTGAAAAACAAAAGAGCAGAGAAACGACAGTCACATTATTCTCTTCTTTTTAATGATTTACAATTCTCACAACTGTAGAGAAAAAGAGAGGGTCAACGAGAAGAGGGGGGAGAAAAATAGCCACTCACTTTACATATCTGCTACATCTGGTGAAGAGGTCCACAAGGCAGCCATACAGATATGTCTCTGTGGGAGGAGCAGGAGGGCATTACAAAGTCATTCTACTTGACTTTTTTTGCAGTATGATTGTACAGAACTACAGAAAGTAATACTGTTGTTGCTACCTGAAAGGTTAAAGAGAGTGTTGAGGATATAAAAGCGGTCAGTGTTGCCTCTCTGAATGAAGTTGTTGGGGTAGTAGTCGTGGATCTTGTCCCTGTAGAGAAGGAAAGTATTCATACAACTAGCAAATTAAGAGTAATAATATATGCCATTTAGCAGATGCTTTTATCCAAAGCGACTTAAAGTCATGCATGCATACATTTTACATATGAGTGGTCCCGGGAAGTAGCCACAGACGCATACAAAGACATGTATCATGACAAAAACATGCATACTGTGTACACACTCGGTCTGACAACCTCCCCAATAACACCAAACAGTTGCTATTGGAGCATTTCCAGATGATGAGTCATTCTGGGAGAACCCACTGAGCCAACAGATAACATCCAGAGGGCACTTAACCCACCAGCACTATCAATGACAAGACCTCTCTTTGAGTCTCATGACTATGTTAGGGTGTCATTTGAAAATACCAGCATTTACACATTTAGATTCTGTCAATTGCAGCTTTTGTAGGTGTTTTGAAGTTCGATCTAGAGCTACAGTGAGGGAAAAAAGTATTTGATCCCCTGCTGATTTTGTACGTTTGCCCACTGACAAAGAAATGATCAGTCTATAATTTTAATGGTAGGTTTATTTGAACAGTGAGAGACAGAATAACAACAAAAAAATCCAGAAAAACGCATGTCAAAAATGTTATAAATTGATTTGCATTTTAATGAGGGAAATAAGTATTTGACCCCTCTGTAAAACATGACTTAGTACTTGGTGGCAAAACCCTTGTTGGCAATCACAGAGGTCAGATGTTTCTTGTAGTTGGCCACCAGGTTTGCACACATCTCAGGAGGGATTTTGTCCCACTCCTCTTTGCAGATCTTCTCCAAGTCATTAAGGTTTCGAGCCTGACGTTTGGCAACTCGAACCTTCAGCTCCCTCCGCAGATTTTCTATGGGATTAAGGTCTGGAGACTGGCTAGGCCACTCCTGGACCTTAATGTGCTTCTTCTTGAGCCACTCCTTTGTTGCCTTGGCCGTGTGTTTTGGGTCATAGTCATGCTGGAATACCCATCCACGACCCATTTTCAATGCCCTGGCTGAGGGAAGGAGGTTCTCACCCAAGATTTGACGGTACATGGCCACGTCCATCGTTCCTTTGATGCGGTGAAGTTGTCCTGTCCCCTTAGCAGAAAAACACCCCCAAAGCATAATGTTTCCACCTCCATGTTTGACGGTGGGGATGGTGTTCTTGGGGTCATATGCAGCATTCCTCCTCCTCCAAACACGGCGAGTTGAGTTGATGCCAAAGAGCTCCATTTTGGTCTCATCTGACCACAACACTTTCACCCAGTTCTCCTCTGAATCATTCAGATGTTCATTGGCAAACTTCAGACGGCCCTGTATATGTGCTTTCTTGAGCAGGGGGACCTTGCGGGCACTGCAGGATTTCAGTCCTTCAAGGCGTAGTGTGTTACCAATTGTTTTCTTGGTGACTATGGTCCCAGCTGCCTTGAGATCATTGACAAGATCCTCCTGTGTAGTTCTGGGCTGATTCCTCACTGTTCTCATGATCATTGCAACTCCACGAGGTGAGATTTTGCATGGAGCCCCAGGCCGAGGGAGATTGACAGTTCTTTTGTGTTTCATCCATTTGCGAATAATCGCACCAACTGTTGTAACCTTCTCACCAAGCTGCTTGGCGATGGTCTTGTAGCCCATTCCAGCCTTGTGTAGGTCTACAATCTTGTCCCTGACATCCTTGGAGAGCTCTTTAGTCTTGGCCATGGTGGAGAGTTTGGAATCTGATTGATTGATTGCTTCTGTGGACAGGTGTATTTTATACAGGTTACAAGCTGAGATTAGGAGCACTCCCTTTAAGAGTGTGCTCCAAATCTCAGCTCGTTACCTGTATAAAAGACACCTGGGAGCCAGAAATCTTTCTGATTGAGAGGGGGTCAAATACTTATTTCCCTCAATAAAATGCAAATCAATTTATAACGTTTTTGACATGCGTTTTTCTGGATTTGTTTGTTGTTATTCTATCTCTCAATAAACCTACCATTAAAATTATAGACTGATCATTTCTTTGTCAGTGGGCAAACTTACAAAATCAGCAGGGGATCAAATACTTTTTTCCCTCACTGTAGAAACATCCACAGGCCTTCGCCATTGAAGCATCACTACTGTCTGCCTCACTGCAAGAGTATGAGGCAGAAATGCAATGGATATTGAGTGGATTTGAAATGGAACCGGAGCCTCTCGATAGCTTAGCTGCTGGTAGGGGATCCCAAAGGCATCTAAAGCCTGATTTATGAATGGAGGGTGGGCAGGCCCAAGTGCCCTCTGTATACATGTCCAACTGAAGTATAATCAATATAGTCTTTCACGATACACATAGTCCTACATACAACACAATAAACACAAAGATTAACAAAAGGAACTCACACAGTCATACAATAACACACACCTAAACACACACATACAGACATTCATTCGCAAATCCCATGGCACCAGGTGCTGGATATAAATATACTTTTTAATATTTGTGAGCTGGTTACATCACCATTGTAAGCCAATGGAAGAGTGAAGGATTCCAAAATAGTGCTGCTATTCTGCATTCAATTAATGTTTAGAAAAACATTGTAACGTTCCTGCACACCTTGTGGTGTATCATGTTGGTTGTGAAACATGCAGATATTTTGCAGTCATTTCTCAGTCCTCCATGAAGGAGCCAGGACAATGGGGGCTGTTTTATGTTGAAGGCTGAATATAACAGCAGTATGTAGGTCTACTGAGACACATGCTCACAGTTGGATCTGACCGAGGTCAGGATCAGGCTCCCTTGGTCTCCAACATCCTCTGTTGTATTTTTAAATTTTCATAATTGTATTTTTTAAGAAACTCTGTCCGGCTTTCAACTTACTCTTGAAAGTTGTAATAGTAAAATGCACAAGGTGCAATTTCGAAGTTGGGTAATGCATCATCAGTTTTCCTCTTGTCATGTCAGTCATTGCATACCTTAGAGAGCTATTTATAACTTGTAAGAAATGTCCAGATCAACTAGCCCATGTCAGCTAACGTGGGATGTTCCCCAATGCTGAAGGGGGGCCTGAGTGAAAAAGTTTGGGAACCCCTGTGCTAAATGACTAAAATGTACAAATGTAAAATGTTCCCCTGCTTAGATGACTTTGTAAAGTGATTGTGCAGATATTGTGCAGATATGTTCTCAGTGACAGTGTTGACCCAAGGACAACCTTTTACAGAATGAAAACCAGTACACTCAGAACAAATCACCACCACACACACACACACACACTATTGTATTTCCTGTGATGTAGCGCTCACCTTTTTAGAAAGGTGAAGCCATGACTGCACAGCAGAATTTTTCCATTGGAGTCCACCTTCAGCAAGTTGCCATACATTGTGTCAAATACCAGGCCACTAGGAAGGAGGGAGGAGAGATTGGGATGAAAAAGAGGATGAGAGCATGGGGGTGAATAAAGTTATACAGAGATAAGCAGAGAGAGGAATAGATTGGAGAGGGCAAGATGATATCTTTTAGATGTGTGGCTGTTCTTGATAGAATAAGTAGGTTACTTTTTATTTCTCCTCTATTTTGACGTATCTTGTTATACTGTTACCAGGCCTTTGGGGAAACTATCTCTGCAGGATGTCTGTTTATACTGATTATATTGTAAAATGTTTCTCCAGCAGTGTCCCCCTGGGCCAAGGACACAGAAAATAGACTGCACAGAGCAACAAATGGCTTAACAATAATGGTTAGGGGTCATTTCATAAGTAGACTCCCATGAAGAGTCCATGCTAACTAACCATGCTTTGCATCTACCCAATGTCTTTGTGAGTAGTGGGTCATGTTATTTACTACCAAACTAAACATATGTAAACATAAACAGCATGCAAATGTGTGTGAGATCAACAGGATGAGAGAACTTACCGAGTGGGGAAGGTGGGGTCGTAGTTGTAACGCAGTAGCTCATGGGGATAGCCTATAGACACCAGCCTGTCTCGGAGCAACTCAAAGCCTAGATCCTCATAGTCAGGAGACTTGTACGCTACACATACAGAACACATGAACTGTCAGTACATTCATCAGTGGAAATGTTACAATATCTGTATGCTTATATACTTAAATCTGTGAGACATAGTGACTAGATTTCCATATTTTCTCAAAATATCTGCCTATTTTTTTTGCCCTTCACCAGTACAAGCACATCTCTTTGTTGGTGTAGGTCTACTGGGCTACTAAATAAACCTACCTGCCAGCGTGTAGTCCATGTCAAAGCCATAGCATTTGATGTTCTCCAATGTTACACTTCTATTGACGAACACCCTGTAATCAAAGGAAAACAGGACTGACAGTTGGAGTTTCTGGGGATAATATCTAGGAGACAAACACGGGTCAGTTGAGGAAAAGCAGATATGGGTATGCCGAAGCTTTTCAGGATACCCAATCAGCTGTACAAGGGTCATTTATAAAGACTGAACAGGGTGGGTTCAATGTGGCTCTAAATCTGACCTGTTGTCTAAGACCAGATAGATGCAACCTTCAAGAGTAGAACTCATTTTGACAAATTGACAACTTGCTTCATGATCAGATTGGTTGTTATTTCATTTTTAAAAGCCATTTAGTCTAATATTTCTCCAAACCATGGGAATCATTCCACTTGAGCTTAATGGGGCTGGTTAAATTGGGATATGCCTCACCAACTAAACTCTTGGGGATCAACCATTAAAGAATATCTTATGCTACACAATCAGTCAAATCAGTTGGTAGTGCCGTAGCGGGCTCTATATCCTACACTATATCAACAGTTCATTAACATCTGTCATCAATCCTGCCAACATGGGCTAGACACACTAAGAGTCTCAGACACCCATGTTAATCTAGAGGAAGGTCATTTAAGGTGAAGGCTTTTTTTAAAAACATTATTAAGAGGCGGTTATAGTATTGGCAAGGATTTCCAAGACTTTGTACCATTAGTCACGTACCATGATTAATGTATCATGATTCAACTCAATGAACACACTCTGCATGTGATCAAACTCCGCAGTCTGTGGTGCCGTAGCAGAAACTGTGGTCGCACAGTTCACACATCACTTTAGCTCTCTAGTATCTACCACACAGAACTCCCTCAAGTCTTCATTAACAGGTTTATATTTCAGTAATGGATAGCCTATGTAATAACAAAATCCATGTGTTATAACAAAAATAATTTTGTTAAATAAAGGAGAGAAATAGATTGCTGTATTCAGAAAACTCCAGTGCCCTTAGCCCTACCATTATTTATTGTTTCCCCAACATAGCATTAAATTAGCTAAAGAGAGATTGCTTTTGTTCAGTCATTCATGACAGGTTGACAAGGTAACCACAGAGGGGTTTCCTGTGTCACCAGGTGATATGGAGTCTCTGTCACTGACATCCTGGGAGAGAGACCCATTTCCCTCCTGTCTGAGTGGCCTACACCTCTGTCGTTCCCTCCCCAGCTCCTGCCAATAGCAGCCAGTTCAAACATATAGAGTTGCTGTTAATAATTCACCTGACAGCTCCTGTTCTGGAAGTGTGTTGCTGAGGAAGCCTCATGTGAGCGAACAGTCACTCTGAGACAGTGAGTGCCTGGGATGTATGAACAAGGTTACTGATGGAGTATATCTGGTTTGAAGCACCCTATGAATGGTGGACACTGACAGTAATTGGTTAAATAGTCTACCTAACACTGGTGTAAGAGGATATCGAATTGTGCCCAAGTGTGCATTAGACCAAGTGTGATTTACACCTGAGTGAATGAGAACTCGTATAAAGGTTAGAAAACCTGAAGACCTGAGATGCTCTTCTCCTTTAGACCGCAGCCAAACAGCTGTCCCATAATGTGGAGGAAGAACAGAAATGGGTGATTCTTACAATCTAGGTCTGAAAGAGAAGGCCTCCCAGATAGGCCAAATTTACAATAACCTTTCTTCAAATCGTTGGAAAATGATTATATATGGGTCTACCTTATATATGGATGTAATAATAAATATTATGCTACATCAAATAACTCACTTGTGCTGATAGTCCCTGTTCTTCAGCAAGGCCACATCGGGCGAAACGCTCGGGTCTGAAGTAGGTTGATCTCTCACAATCCGAGTCGGATCCTCCATAGTCGTCGCTGTTTCAGCCTCTCTAGAGGCTACCCATATCAAATGCCACTATCCCCCTCAGCCTTAGCTGTCATCTCACTATTAGCCTACTAATTGGAGAGGCATTTAAAGTTGTAAAATACGCAGATGTGCGCGTGAAGAATGTCCCTACACGTCAGTAAACAACAACCACTCCCCTTAATAAACGTAATGGCTCCGTAGTTAAAAGTGGGTGCGGGTGCTCTGGGACCTACGCATCTTGTCTATGAATTGGTTGGTCACACGTACCGCGGTCTGGAAGTTGGCTTAAAACACCGAGATAATGTTATCAGACACGCACACACAGAGAGGGCGACGCGCGTTTGGCTCGAGATTGCAAATAGCACGTTTTCTGAGATCTGAACAAAACTGATCGATTTTCAAAAACAACACACAAAGAAATTACTTCAGACTTTTATATTAGGATATATATACACTACCAGTCAAAAGTTTGGACACACCTACTCATTCAAGGGTTTTTCTTTATTTTTACATTGTAGAATAATAGTGAAGACATCAAAACTATGAAATAACACATATGGAATCATATAGTAACCAAAAAAGTGTTAAACAAATCAAAATATATTTTATATTTCAGATTATTCAAATAGCCACCCTTTGCCTTGATGACAGCTTTGCACACTCTTGGCATTCTCTCAACCAGCTTCATGAGGTAGTCACCTGGAATGCATTTCAATTAACAGGTGTGCCTTCTTAAAAGTTAATTTGTGGAATTTCTTTCCTTCTTAATGCGTTTGAGCCAATCAGTTGTGTTGTGACAAGGTATACAGAAGATAGCCCTATTTGGTAAAAGACCAAGTCCATATTATGGTAAGAACAGCTCAAATAAGCAAAGAGACAGTCCATCATTACTTTAAGACATGAAGGTTAGTCAATACGGAACATTTCAAGAACTTTGAAAGTTTCTTCAAGTGCAGTCGCAAAAACCATCAAGCGCTATGATGAAACTGGCTCTCATGAGGACTGCCACAGGAATGGAAGACCCAGAGTTACCTCTTCTGCAGTGGATAAGTTCATTAGAGTTACCAGCCTCAGAAATTGCAGCCCAAATAAATGCTTCACAGAGTTCAAGTCACAGACACATCTCAACATCAACTGTTCAGAAGTGACTGTGTGAATCAGGCCTTCATGGTCGGTTTGCTGCAAAGAAACCACTACTAAAGGACACCATTAAGAAGAAGAGACCTGATTGGGCCAAGAAACATGAGCAATGGACCTTAGACAGGTGGAAATTTGTCCTTTGGTCTGGAGTCCAAATTGGAGATTTTTGGTTCCAACCGCGGTGTCTTTGTGAGACGTGGTGTGGGTGAACGGATGATCTCCGCATGTGTAGTTCCCACCGTAAAGCATGGAGGAGGAGGTTATGGTGTTGGGGTGCTTTGCTGGTGACACTATCTGTGATGTATTTAGAATTCAAGGCACACTTAACCAGCATGGCTACCACAGCATTCTGCAGTGATACGCCATCCCAGCTGGTTTGGGCTTAGTGGGACTGTCATTTGCCTGATACTGTATATATATAAAATATTTTTTTCTCATGAATATAGGTGACAGTAGACATACATTTCCAAAAAATACTCTCAAAGTGAGTGTAATAAATCAGACAGATAAGCTATGCATGGCAGCCCTGCTGACTCAAGGCGAGCTGATTGAATCATGCTAAATGTATGTACCTTGTTCATCAGTAAAGTACATACAGTATGCTGACTTTACAAGTGGGTGTCAGAGGTAAACCGAAAGGTCGCTGGTTCTAATCCCCGAGCCGACTGGGTGAAAAATCTGTCGATGTACCCTTAAGCAAGGCACTTAACCCTAATTGCTCCTGTAAGTCGCTCTGGATAAGAGCGTCTGTTAAATGACTAAAATGTAAAATGTAAATGTAAAACCTCTCCCTCCCTGATTAGTGTCTGTATGCCTGGGGCCAGAGCCTGATAATGACAGAGACCTTGGCCTGCTCACACTACTAAAACTACTTTAATAGGTGACCCAGAGAGGTAACAGTTTTATCATTTGATGCTTACCATCCTAAAGGTCAAAATGATTGATTTGCAATCAAGATGACAGCAGACTGGAAATGGCATGGGTGTGTGGGGCAAATGTTAACAGAGGGGTTTTCACAAAGACAATGTTTTAACAGGAACGACAAAACAATGTGCAAGTCAGACACACTGTCATTGATTATGGCAAGTGTTCAGAATTTGGTGGTTGTGCATGCCTTGATATGACTGGGTTCAGGAGATCTCGTCTTTCCCTCCCCCGAGGATCCCCTGTTGGGATGCATCCTCTGAAACGCGGCCGTGATCTCCATGATGGTGCAGTTCTTGGTCTCAGGCACGTTGTACCACACAAACACCCCAGACAGGAAACAGAAGATGAAGAAAATCAGGAAACAAAAGTAGTCCAAATTCGCCTGTGTATAAGAACGTACTGTAAGTGTATGTGTGTGACATCAGCTGCCACGGTCGAACTTATCAAATAAGAGTACCTTTACCTATGTAATTACTACGTAATAACAATTGAGGTACTCAGAGTCACATAATACTTAAGGTACAACTGTTACACCTGTTTGCGGTTTGTGTATATGATAAGATATGAGAAGCTGAAGTGCTCACCACTATGAGGGGGAAGAGCATCCCCAGGAGGAAGAGGCCCAGCCAGTTGAGGGTGCAGCCAATGGTGAAGGCAGCTGATTTGAACGACTGGTTGAAGATTTCTCCAGGTAGAGCCACTGTCACTCCAGCTAGGAGCAATGAACAATGAAAATACCAGATAAATAAGTTGATCAATTTTTTGGCTTGGCTTAGTCATACGTCAGGGTATACGACCCACCTGGTCCACTGGAGAAGAAGAAGATGAAGATGAAGATGAGAACCATACTGCAGTAAGGCATCCAGGAGACTTGGATCTGAACAACAAACAACAAAAGGTGTAACTTATTAATGAGCCATTGTTGTTTCCACCCACTGTAAAACATTGATGTAACCCAGTGATAATATATAGGGACATTCTGTGAACTTTAGAGATAGATGACATGCCTCAGAGAATTCCATTCTTTCATTTGTAATGAGTATTGTTCCATTCGTGGTAAAGATGTCACCCACATACTATGTAGTTGATGACAGAGCAGTGTGTTGCTTAAGGTTTGACTTACCTGCAGGTAGAGTGTAAGGGTCAGGAGACCCAGGGTAACTGCCATGCATAGGTAACCCCTATAGAGCATTAGCTTCTTTCCTGTGCTCTCAATCACCATCACCTGTCATACCAAAGGGGGGTTAACTATCAGTGTCAAGTAGTGACAGTAGGAATTTCACTCAACATACAGTTGAAGTCGGAAGTTTACATACACCTTAGCCAAATACATTTAAACTCAGTTTTTCACAATTCCTGACATTTAATACTAGTAAATAGGCCCTCCTGTAGCTCAGTTAGTAGAGCATGGCGCTTGCAACGCCAGGGTTGTGGGTTCGATTCCCACAGGGGGCCAGTATGAAAAATGTATGCACTCACTAACTGTAAGTCGCTCTGGATAAGAGCGTCTTCTAAATGACTAAAATGTAAATGTAAAAATTCCCTGTCTTAGATCAGTTAGGATCACCACTTTATTTTAAGAATGTGAAATGTCAGAATAATAGTAGAGAGAATGATTTATTTCAGCTTTAATTTCTTTCATCACATTCCCAGTGGGTCAGAAGTTCACATACACTCAATTAGTATTTGGTAGCATTACCTTTAAATTGTTTAACTTGGGTCAAATGTTTCGGGTAGCCTTCCACAAGGTTCTCACAATAAGTTGGGTGAATTTTGGCCCATTCCTCCTGACAGAGCTGGTGTAACTGAGTCAGGTTTGTAGGCCTCCTTGCTCGCACACGCTTTTTCAGTTATGCCCACAAATGTTCTATGGGATTGACGTCAGGGCTTTGTCATGGCCACTCCAATACCTTGACTTTGTTGTCCTTAAGCCATTTTGCCATAACTTTGGAAGTATGCTTGGGGTCATTGTCCATTTGGAAGACCCATTTGCGACCAAGCTTTAACTTCCTGACTGATGTCTTGAGATGTTGCTTCAATATATTCACATAATTTTCCTTCCTCATGATGCCATCTATTTTGTGAAGTACACCAGCCCCTCTTGCAGCAAAGCACCCCCACAGCATGATGCTGCCACCCCCGTTCTTTGCGGTTGGGATGGTGTTCTTCAGCTTGCAAGCGTCCCCCTTTTTCCTCCAAACATAACGATGGTCATTATGGCCAAACAGTTCTATTTTTGTTTCATCAGACCAAAGGACATTTCTCCAAAAAGTACGATCTTTGTCCCCATGTGCAGTTGCAAACCGTAGTCTGGCTTTTTTATGGCGGTTTTGGAGCAGTGGCTTCTTCCTTGCTGTGCAGCCTTTCAGGTTATGTCGATATAGGACTCGTTTTACTGTGAATATAGATACTTTTGTACCTGTTTCCTCCAGCATCTTCACAAGGTCCTTTGCTGTTGTTCTGGGATTGATTTGCTCTTTTCGCACCAAAGTACGTTCATCTCTAGGAGACAAAACGCGTCTCCTTCCTGAGTGGTATGATGGCTGCGTGGTCCCATGGTGTTTATACTTGCGTACTATTGTTTGTACAGATGAACTTTCAGGCGTTTGGAAATTGCTCCCAAGGATGAACCAGACTTGTGGAGGTCTACAATATTTTTGCTGAGGTCTTGGCTGATTTCTTGTGGAGGTCGACAATTATTTTTAGATTTCTTTAGATTTTCCCATGATGTCAAGCAAAGAGGCACTGAGTTTGAAGGTAGGCCTTGAAATACATCCACAGGTACACCTCCAATTGACTCAAATGATGTCAATTAGCCTATCAGAAGCTTCTAAAGCCATGACATCATTTTCTGGAATTTTCCAAGCTGTTTAAAGGCACAGTCAACTTAGTGTATGTAAACTTCTGACCCACTGGAATTGTGATACAGTGAATTATAAGTGAAATAATCTGTCTGTAAACAATTGTTGGAAAAATTAATTGTGTCATGCACAAAGTAGATGTCCTAACCGACTTGCCAAAACTATCGTTTGTTAACAAGAAATGTGTGGAGTGGTTGAAAAACGAGTTTTAATGACTCCAACCTAAGTGTATGTAAACTTCCGACTTCAACTGTAAATTTACATTACATTTACATTTTAGTCATTTAGCAGACACTCTTATCCAGAGCGACTTACAGTTAGTGCATACATTTTCATACTGGCCCCCCGTGGGAAACGAACCCACAACCCTGGCGTTGCAAGCGCCATGCTCTACCAACTGAGCTACAGGAGACTACTACTTGTCAAACACAGAGAACTGATACTGTATACTGGATGTTGGGGTGGGATTGGCATGGGGTGTGGGGGGTCTGTGGGTGGCTTTTGATATTTTTTTGATATTCATTTCTTACTCATTGGTAGGAAGAAGTTTGATCCAAATCGGATGTTGGGTACTATATTTCTTAAATATGATCTGAATCCTATCAATTAAAAACGGCCAATTTGGGTGCAATCAACCAGCCCAACTTCGCCAAGATAAAACTACACCCCAACAAAACAACGCTCCAGGAATGCCAATCTAACCCGCCTCCAATTAAATAAACAACTTCAGAACTATCAGATGGTGGGTGTCATGGCTTGCTGAAATGACATGGAACGACTCGCTCTCCTTCTCAGTCAGAGTCGCTCCAAAATAAATAAATAAATGACACGCCACTTCAACTGTGATACAAAAAGCGGCATCGGTGTGCTTTAGGGCCATGAGGACGCCTCAGTGCAGTCAGGTAGGCTGTTTGGTGGTTTCAGACGGCTGGATTTAGGACCACGCGGACACCACAGAGCGTGCGAACAGAGGCAGCTGTTGTCTGTGTGTGTTGTGCTTTTTCTCCGAGTTGTAAAAGCAAGCAGAACAGAAATTGGCTACTCTTTATTTGACTGATGTAGCTGGCAAGGTAACTGCTGTTTGACTTAACTGAAGAGAAAAAAAATCCCAGTGCTGAGCTAGTAGTGTAACTGACATATAATGTTAGCTAATCTTTCATCCCCTCTCGACTGAAGTTCTGTCTGAAGTGAATGAACTAATTTAGCTAGCTAGCTAGTAGCTACCACAGCCAGTTCAGCTCTAGCCTCTAGCTATCTGTCAGGTAGCAGTATCTAACAGCTGTTGTGTGTATGGAAATGTTTTGCAGCCTTTGTTTTGTCGCAGAACGAGGGAGAGCTCGGTTTGTTGTTTTGGAAAGTTTGTTGTTTTGAAAGTCTATTGAATAAGTTTGGTTACTAGCTAGCTACCTTTTGAGTTTGGATCCCGTGACGCGGTTAGCATCAGTTGCTGGTACCGCTATTATCTGTTCAGTGATCCTGCCGACCAAGGCCGGGTCTGAGGAGCTGCTTGGCGTAGCAGCTAGCCTAGTTGCAAGCTAGCTGCCTATCAAGCTAGCAGGTTTTTCTTGAGGGCTTGAACGCAGCCTGCAACGCGGTTAGCCATTTTGGCTGGGACCGCGGATTGCCCCGGGCTTGTGGCGGTCTAGATCCCTGCTGTTTGTTGTTTCCAATCTTCCCTGTGACCTGCCCTGTGTGGAATTGTGAGGAGTAACAGTGTAACTTACGTTGCTACCATGACAAAGACCAAAGCCGGCAGGAGTACCGTTGAGGACAGTGTTGTCACTCTATCACAGGTGAAGGATCTTTTAAACAAACAAAAAGAGTTCAACAAGCAGTTGTTACTACAACAAGAAAATAGTTTCAAGTGTTGTGTCCAAATACTGGTGGAGTCAACTAATAAAATAATGGACGACCTGACCAGAGAGATCCAGGACCTAAAGAACAGCTCCCAGGGTCAGCTCGATGAGTTTAAACAGGAGAACGGCAAGATGACAGCAATCTGTAAATCATTAAGAGAGGACATCAGTTCTGTTTGGGAATCCATGATAACAATGATGGAGAAATCAGATTATCTCGAGAAACAATCAAGGCGGAACAACATGGTTGTGGACGGAATTGCAAAATCTCCATGAGACCTGGATGGCATCTGAGGACAAAGTAAGGGAAATGATCTCTGAGAAACTGAAAATGGACCACAGGAAGATTGAGGTGGAGTGCGCCCACAGGATTGGAAACCCCACCACCGGCCCAGGTGACAGGCCCAGGCCGATAGTGGTCAAGTTCCTGAGGTTCAAGGACAAGGTAGCTGTTCTGGAAAGAGCCAAGAACTCAATGAGGACTATCCTGAAGCTGTGCACCATAAGAGGAAATAACTTATCCCAGCCATGAAAGCCGCCAGAGTGCGTGGGGACATTGCTTACATCCGCTATGACAGGCTTATTGTCCACCCTCCCAAAAGCCTGGAAGGGATGAGAAAGCCAAGCCTATGGGTTCGTAGCTTCAACCTCGCAGCACACACACACACACACCAGCTGATTAATGGACTGCTGAATGTATATTTATTTATCTTGCTTTGTTTGCTCTTTTCCATATTATGTCTATTTTTATTTTTATTTTATTTTTTTCACCTTTATTTAACCAGGTAAGCCAGTTGAGAACAAGTTCTCATTTACAACTGCGACCTGGCCAAGATAAAGCAAAGCAGTGCGATAAAAACAACAACACAGAGTTACATATGGGGTAAAACAAAACATGAAGTCAAAAATACAACAGAAAATATATATACAGTGTGTGCAAATGTAGCAAGTTATGGAGGTAAGGCAATAAATAGGCTATAGTGCAAAATAATTACATTAACACTGGAATGATAGATGTGCAAGAGATGATGTGCAAATAGAGATGCTGGGGTGCAAATGAGCAAAATAAATAACAATATGGGGATGAGGTAGTTGGGTGGGCTAATTTCAGATGGCCTGTGTACAGGTGCAGTGATCGGTAAGGTGCTCTGACAACTGATGCTTAAAGTTAGTGAGGGAGATAAGAGTCTCCAGCTTCAGAGATTTTTGCAATTCGTTCCAGTCATTGGCAGCAGAGAACTGGAAGGAATGGCGGCCAGAGGAGGTGTTGGCTTTGGGGATGACCAGTGAGATATACCTGCTGGAGCGCATACTACGGGTGGGTGTTGCTATGGTGACCAATGAGCTAAGATAAGGCGGGGATTTGCCTAGCTGTGATTTATAGATGGCCTGGAGCCAGTGGGTTTGGCGACGAATATGTAGTGAGGACCAGGCAACAAGAGCGTACAGGTCCCAGTGGTGGGTAGTATATGGGGCTTTGGTGACAAAACGGATGGCACTGTGATAGACAACATCCAATTTGCTGAGTAGAGTGTTGGAGGCTATTTTGTAAATGACATCACCGAAGTCAAGGATCGGTAGGATAGTCAGTTTTACGAGGGCATGTTTGGCAGCATGAGTGAAGGAGGCTTTGTTGCGAAATAGGAAGCCGATTCTAGATTTAACTTTGGATTGGAGATTCTTAATGTGAGTCTGGAAGGAGAGTTTACAGTCTAACCAAACTCCTAGGTATTTGTAGTTGTCCACATACTCTAGGTCAGACCCGTCGAGAGTAGTGATTCTAGTCGGGTGGGCGGGTGCCAGCAGCGTTCGATTGAAGAGCATGCATTTAGGTTTACTAGTGTTTAAAAGCAGTTGGAGGCTACTGAAGGAGTGTTGTATGGCATTGAAGCTCGTTTGGAGGTTTGTTAACACAGTGTCCAATGAAGGGCCAGATGTATACAAAATGGTGTCGTCTGCGTAGAGGTGGATCTGAGAGTCACCAGCAGCAAGAGCGACATCATTGATATACACAGAGAAAAGAGTCGGCCCAAGAATTGAACCCTGTGGCACCCCCATAGAGACTGCCATAGGTCCGGACAACAGGCCCTCCGATTTGACACATTGAACTCTATCTGAGAAGTAGTTGGTGAACCAGGCGAGCCAGTCACTTGAGAAACCAAGGCTATTTAGTCTGCCAATAAGAATGCGGTGGTTGACAGAGTCGAAAGCCTTGGCCAGGTCGATGAAGACGGCTGCACAGTACTGTCTATTATCGATCGCGGTTATAATATTGTTTAGGACCTTGAGCGTGGCTGAGGTGCACCCATGACCAGCTCGGAAACCGGATTGCATAGCGGAGAAGGTACGGTGGGATTCAAAATGGTCGGTGATCTGTTTGTTAACTTGGCTTTCAAAAACTTTCGAAAGGCAGGGCAGGATGGATATAGGTCTGTAAGAGTTTGGATCTAGAGTGTCACCCCCTTTGAAGAGGGGGATGACCGCGGCAGGTTTCCAATCTCTGGGGATCTCAGACGTTACGAAAGAGAGGTTGAACAGGCTAGTAATAGGGGTTGCGACAATTTCGGTGGCTCGTTTTAGAAAGAAAGGGTCCAGATTGTCTAGCCCAGATGATTTGTAGGGGTCCAGATTTTGCAGCTCTTTCAGAACATCAGCTGTCTGAATTTGTGTGAAGGAGAAGCGGGGGGGGGGGCATGGGAAAGTTGCAGCGGAGGGTGCAGAGCTGGTGGCCGGGGTAGTGGTATCCAGGTGGAAAGCATGGCCAGCCGTAGCAAAATGCTTGTTGAAATTCTCGATTATTGTAGATTTATCGGTGGTGATAGTGTTTCCTAGTCTCAGTGCAGTGGGCAGCTGGGAGGAGGTGCTCTTATTCTCCATGGACTTTACAGTGTCCCAAAACTTTTTGGAGTTAGTGCTACAGGATGCAAATTTCTGTATGAAAAACCTAGCCTTTGCTTTCCTAACTGCTTGTGTATTTTGGTTCCTGACCTCCCTGAAAAGTTGCATATCGCGGGGGCTATTTGATGCTAATGCAGTACGCCACAGGATGTTTTTGTGCTTGTCAAGGGCAGTCACGTCTGAGGAGAACCAGGGGCTATATCTGTTCTTAGTTCTGTATTTTTTGAATGGTGCATGTTTATTTCAGATTGAGAGGAAATTACTTTTAAAGAACAACCAGGCATCCTCTACTGACGGAATGAGATCTATATCCATCCAGGATACCTGGGCCAGGTCAATTAGGAAGGCCTGCTCGCTAAAGTGTTTTAGGGAGCGTTTGACAGTGATGAGGGGTGGTCGTTTGTCCGCAGACCCGTTACGGACGCAGGCAATAAGGCAGTGATCGCTGAGATCCTGGTTGAAGACAGCGGAGGTGTATTTAGATGGTAAGTTAGTCAGGATGATATCTATGAGGGTACCCATGTTTACGGATTTAGGGTTGTACCTGGTAGGTTCGTTGATAATTTGTGTGAGATTGAGGGCATCTAGTTTGGATTGTAGGATGGCCGGGGTGTTAAGCATATCCCAATTTAGGTCACCAAGCAGTACGAACTCTGAGGATAAATGGGGGGCAATCAATTCACATATGGTATCCAGGGCACAGCTGGGGGCTGAGGGGGGTCTGTAGCAAGCGGCAACAGTGAGAGACTTATTTCTGGAAAGGTGGATTTTTAGAAGTAGAAGCTCAAACTGTTTGGGCACAGACCTGGATAGTATGATAGAGCTCTGCAGGCTATCTCTACAGTAGATTGCAACTCCACCCCCTTTGGCAGTTCTATCTAGACAGAAAATGTTGTAGTTGGGGATGGAAATTTCAGAATTTTTGGTGGCCTTCCTAAGCCAGGATTCAGACACTGCTAGAACATCAGGGTTGGCGGAGTGTGCTAACGCAGTGAATAACTCAAACTTAGGAAGTAGACTTCTGATGTTAACGTGCAGAAAACCAAGGCTTTTACGGTTACAGAAGTCAACAAATGATAGCTCCTGGGGAGTAGGAGTGATACTGGGGGCTGCAGGGCCTGGGTTAGACTTTACATCACCAGAGGAACAGAGGAGGACTAGAATAAGGATACGGCTAAAGGCTTTAAAAACTGGTCTTCTAGTGCATTGGGTACAGAGAATAAAGGGGGCAGATTTCCGGGCATTGTAGAAAAGATTCAGGGCATTATGTACAGACAAGGATATGGAAGGATATGAGTACAGTGGAGGTAAACCTAAGCGTTGGGTAACAATGAAAGAGATAGCATCACTGGAGGCACCGATTGAGCCGGTCTCGGCGTGTATGGGGGGTGGAACAAAGGAACTATTTGAGGCAGTTTGAGAAGGACTTGGGGTTCTACAGTGAAATTGTATAATAAGAACTAACCCAAACAGCAATAGGCTAGGCATATTGACATGGGAGAGAGGCATAACGCAATCACAGGTGTTATTAGAGAGAGCTAAGACAACAACTGGTAATGGCGATAAAGTTTGGGCTGAGGCTAAACAGAATAAACAGGACAGGGTACTGTGTAAAGGAACAGTCCAGCAGGCATCAGCTGTGCAGCTGAGTGATCATAAGGTCCAGTGAACAGCAATATGTGAGTCCGAGAGCAGTTCAAATTGGTGCTGCAGCACAGCGAGCAGGAAGCATGGTTGTAGTTTGCGTGTGCTAGCGGGCCGGGGCTAGCAGATGGATCTTCGTGGTCGTCGTAACGGGAAGCCTGTTGAAACTACAGATGATTACATCGGCAGACCAGTCGTGATGGATCGGCAGGGCTCCGTGTCGACTCTAGGAGGTCCCGTCCCATTGACAGAGAGGTAGATAGCCGGGAGATGTGCTTGACTCAAGGCTAGCTCAAGGCTGATTAGCCAACAACAACGTTCATATGGTTGCAGCTAGCTAGTTGCGATTATCAAGTCCAGTGATTCAGTGATTCTGGGTCGATAATAGCAGACTGGCCGATAATAGTCCAGACTAGAGCTGGCTGGTAGGTAGTGCAGGCCACGGACAATGGAGAAAAAGCTGCTAACGGTGGCTAATAGCAAGTAGCTAGTTAGCTGGTTAGCTGGCTACTACCGTCCGGTAGACAGAGAGGTAGATAGCCGGGGCTAGCTCAAGGCTCAAGGCTAACTGGTGCTATGGGGGCAGTGGTAATTAGCCTACAGCAACATCCATTCGACATCCATTCGGTTGCGGCTAGCTAGATCCGGTGTTAAGGTCCAGTGATTCAGTTATTCCGGCAGAAAATCCAATGTTCTGGGTGAAAACCGCTAACGGTGGCTAATAGCAAGTAGCTAGTTAGCTAGCTAGTTAGCTGGCTGGCTAGTTTCAACTGGAGATTCTAGATAAAGGTGAGTAAATAATAGAATCCGTTCCACATTGAGTGAGGCGGTTTGCATGAAAGTATATTTAGTAGTGGGATGAAAAGTCTGGCACCCCAATGGTGGAACAAGCTCCCTCACGACGCCAGGACAGCGGAGTCACTCACCACCTTCCGGAGACATTTGAAACCCCACCTCTTTAAGGAATACCTGGGATAGGATAAAGTGTTCCTTCTAACCCCCCCCAAATTGTAAAGTGGTTATCCCACTGGCTATAGGGTGAACGCACCAATTTGCGAGTCGCTCTGGCTAAGAGCGTCTGCTAAATGACGTTAATGTGCCCTTGAGCAAGGCACTTAACCCTAATTGCTCCTGTAAGTCGCTCTGGATAAGAGCGTCTGCTAAATGACTAAAATGTAAAATGTAAATATGGAAATACACTGCTCAAAAAAATAAAGGGAACACTAAAATAACACATCCTAGATCTAAATGAATGAAATAATCTTATTAAATACTTTTTTCTTTACATGTGCTGACAACAAAATCACACAAAAATTATCAATGGAAATCAAATTTATCAACCCATGGAGGTCTGGATTTGGAGTCACCCTCAAAATTAAAGTGGAAAACCACACTACAGGCTGATCCAACTTTGATGTAATGTCCTTAAAACAAGTCAAAATGAGGCTCAGTAGTGTGTGTGGCCTCCACGTGCCTGTATGACCTCTCTACAACGCCTGGGCATGCTCCTGATGAGGTGGCGGATGGTCTCCTGAGGGATCTCCTCCCAGTCTTGGACTAAAGCATCCACCAACTCCTGGACAGTCTGTGGTGCAACGTGGCGTTGGTGGATGGAGCGAGACATGATGTCCCAGATGTGCTCAATTGGATTCAGGTCTGGGGAACGGGCGGTCCATAGCATCAATGCCTTCCTCTTGCAGGAACTGCTGACACACTCCAGCCACATGAGGTCTAGCATTGTCTTGCATTAGGAGGAACCCAGGGCCAACCGCACCAGCATATGCTCACAAGGGGTCTGAGGATCTCATCTCGGTACCTAATGGCAGTCAGGCTACCTCTGGCGAGCACATGGAGGGCTGTGCGGCCCCCCAAAGAAATGCCACCCCACACCATGACTGACCCACCGCCAAACCGGTCATGCTGGAGGATGTTGCAGGCAGCAGAACGTTCTCCACAGCGTCTCCAGACTCTGTCACGTCTGTCACATGTGCTCAGTGTGAACCTGCTTTCATCTGTGAAGAGCACAGGGCGCCAGTGGCGAATTTGCCAATCTTGGTGTTCTCTGGCAAATGCCAAACATCCTGCACGGTGTTGGGCTGTAAGCACAACCCCCACCTGTGGACGTCGGGCCCTCATACCACCCTCATGGAGTCTGTTTCTGACCGTTTGAGCAGACACATGCACATTTGTGGCCTGCTGGAGGTCATTTTGCAGGGCTCTGGCAGTGCTCCTCCTGCTCCTCCTTGCACAAAGGCGGAGGTAGCAGTCCTGCTGCTGGGTTGTTGCCCTCCTACGGCCTCCTCCACGTCTCCTGATGTACTGGCCTGTCTCCTGGTAGCGCCTCCATGCTCTGGACACTACGCTGACAGACACAGCAAACCTTCTTGCCACAGCTCGCATTGATGTGCCATCCTGGATGAGCTGCACTACCTGAGCCACTTGTGTGGGTTGTAGACTCCGTCTCATGCTACCACTAGAGTGAAAGCACCGCCAGCATTCAAAAGTGACCAAAACATCAGCCAGGAAGCATAGGAACTGAGAAGTGGTCTGTGGTCACCACCTGCAAAACCAGTCCTTTATTGGGGGTGTCTTGCTAATTGCCTATAATTTCCACCTGTTGTCTATTCCATTTGCACAACAGCATGTGAAATTTATTGTCAATCAGTGTTGCTTCCTAAGTGGACAGTTTGATTTCACAGAAGTGTGATTGACTTGGAGTTACATTGTGTTGTTTAAGTGTTCCCTTTATTTTTTTTGAGCAGTGTATATACGTAAAATACAAAAAAAATACAAAAAACTGGCTATTTACATGGACACACAAGAGAACACGACCGCACTGCTACGCTATCTTTGGTAAACCTATCTCTGATAAGCTACCCAGGAAATGGCTGAAAATAGACCATAATAATATATGTAGCCTTAAAAATAAGGTTAATGAAATCAATAACTTGCTAACATCAGATAACATTAATATATTAGCCATTTCTGAGACTCGCTTAGATAATTCATTTGATGATACAGCAGTAGCAATACAAGGATATAACATCTATAGAAGAGACAGGAATGCTTATGGGGGAGGTGTTGCTGTATATACAGTTTATTCAGAGCCATATCCCTGTAATGCGTAGAGAAGATCGTATGTCAAGTGTTATTAAAGTGTTGTGGTTGCAGGTTCACCTGGCACATCTAAAGCTTTTTATTTTGGGGTGTTGCTATAGGCCACCAAGTGCTAACAGTCAGTATCTAAATAATATGTGTGAAATGCTTGATAATGTATGTGATGTAAACAGAGAGATCCACTTTCTTGGGGATCTGAATATTGACTGGTTTTCATCAAGCTGTCCGCTCAAGAGGAAGCTTCTCACTGTAACCAGTGCCTGTAATCTGGTTCAGATATTAATCAACCTACCAGGGTGTTTACAAACACTACAGGAACAAGATCAACCACATGTATTGATCACATTTTTACTAATACTGTAGAACTTTGTTCTAAAGCTGTATCCATACCCATTGGATGCAGAGATCACAATATAGTGGCTATATCCAGGAAAGCCAAAGTTCCTAAAATAGTGTATAAGAGATCATACAAAACATTTAGCTGTGACTCTTATGTGGATGATGTCAAAATATTTGTTGGTCTGATGTAAGGAGCATCCAGATGCTGCACTTGATGAATTTATGAAATTGCTTCTTCCAGTTCTTGTTAAGAAACTAACTGTTAGAACTGTTAAGGCTCCATGGATTTATGAGGAATTAAAAAACTGTATAATTGAAAGAGATGGGGCAAAAGGACCGGCTAATAAGTCTGGCTGCACATCTGACTGGCTGACTTAATGCATATTGAGAAATTATGTGACTAAACTCAACAAAGAGAAAAATAAACTGTATTATGAAGCCAAGATGAATGATGGAAAAAAAACTTTGGAGTACTATAAATGAAATTATGGGCAGAAAGACAAATTCAAGTCCATCTTTCATCGAATTAGATGGCTTATTCATCACAAAACAATTTGATGTTGCCAATTATTTTAATGATTACTTCATTGGCAAAGTGGACAAACTTAGGCAGGAAATGCCAACAACAAACAGTGTGCCATCGTATTCATGCACAAAAAACGAATAATTAAAGTAAATCATTGTAAGTTTGAGTTTTGTAAAGTTAGTGTGGGAGAGGTGGAAAAATGATTGTTATCAATCAATAATCACAAACCTCCTGGCATTGACAACTTAGATGGAAAGCTACTGAGGATGGTAGCTACCTCCGACTATAGCCACTCCTATCTGTCATATCTTTAATCTGAGCCTAGAGGAAAGTATTTGTCCTCAGGCCTGGAGGGAAGCCAAAGTCATTCCGCTACCCAAGAGTGGTAAAGCGGCCTTTACTGGTTCTAACAGCAGACCTATCCGCTCTTAGCAAACTGTTGGGAAAAAATGTGTTTGACCAAATACAATGCTATTTCTCTGTAAACAAATTAATAACAGACTTTCAGCATGCTTATAGAGAAGGGCACTCAACATGTAGTGCACTGACACAAATGACTGATGATTCGTTGAAATAAATTAATAAGAAGATGATTGTGGTAGCTGTACTGTTAGATTTCAGTGCAGCCTTTGATATTATTGACCATAACCTATTGAGAAAACGTATGTGTTATGACTTTTCAACCTCTGCCATATCATGGATTCAGAGCTATCTATCTAATAGAACTCTGTTTTTTTTTTAAATGGAAGCTTCTCTAATGTCAAACATGCAAAGTGTGGTGTACTGCAGGGCAGCTCTCTAGGCCCTCTACTCTTTTCTATTTTTACCAATGACCTGCCACTGGCATTAAGCAAAGCATGAGTGTCCATGTATGCTGATGATTCAACCATATACAGTTGAAGTCGGAAGTTTACATACACTTAGGTTGGAGCCATTAAAACTCGTTTTTCAACCACTCCACAAATTTCTTCTTAACAAACTGTCGTTTTGGCAAGTCGGTTAGGACATCTACTTTGTGCATGACACAAGTAATTTTTCCAACAATTGTTTACAGACAGATTATTTCACTTATAATTCACTGTATCACAATTCCAGTGGGTCAGAAGTTTACATACACTAAGTTGACTGTTCCTTTAACATCCTGAGTGGCGCAGTGGTCTAAGGCACTGCATCGCAGTGCTAACTGTGCCACTAGAGATCCTGGTTCGAATCCAGGCTCTGTCGCAGCCGGCCACGACCAGGAGACTCATGGGCGGCGCACAATTGGCCCAACGTCGTCCAGGGTAGGGGAGGGAATGGCCGGCAGGGATGTAGCTCAGTTGATAGAGCATGGCGTTTGCAATGCCAGGGTTGGGGGTTTGATTCCCACGGGGGGCAAGTATAAAAAATAAATGTATTCACTAACTGTAAGTCGCTCTGGATAAGAGCGTCTGCTAAATGACTAAAATGTAATGTAAATGTCTTTAAACAGCTTGGAAAATTCCAGAAAATGGACTACGGTTTGCAACTGCACATGGGGACAAAGATCATACTTTTTGGAGAAATGTCCTCTGGTCTGATGAAACAAAAATAGAACTGTTTGGCGATAATGCCCATCGTTATGTTTGGAGGAAAAAGGGGGACGCTTGCAAGCCGAAGAACACCATCCCAACCGTGAAGCACGGGGGTGGCAGCATCATGCTGTGGGGGTGCTTTGCTGCAGGAGGGACTGGTGCACTTCACAAAATAGATGGCATCATGAGGAAGGAAAATTATGTGGATATATTGAAGCAACATCTCAAGACATCAGTCAGGAAGTTAAAGCTTGGTCGCAAATGGGTCTTCCAAATGGACAATGACCCCAAGCATACTTCCAAAGTTGTGGCAAAATGGCTTAAGGACAACAAAGTCAAGGTATTGGAGTGGCCATCACAAACCCTGACCTCAATCCTATAGAAAATGTGTGGGCAGAACTGAAAAAGCGTGTGCTAGAAAGGAGGCCTACAAACCTGACTCAGTTACACCAGCTCTGTCAGGAGGAATGGGCCAAAATTCACCCAACTTATTGTGGGAAGCTTGTGGAAGGCTACCCGAAACGTTTGACCCAAGTTAAACAATTTAAAGGCAATGCTACCAAATACTATTTGAGTGTATGTAAACTTCTGACCCACTGGGAATGTGATGAAAGAAATTAAAGCTGAAATAAATAATTCTCTCTACTATTATTCTGACATTTCACATTCTTAACATAAAGTGGTGAAAAACTTAGTTTAAATGTATTTGGCTAAGGTGTATGTAAACTTCCGACTTCAACTGTACGCATCAGCAACCACAGCTAATTAAGTCACTGAAACCCTTAACAAAGAGTTGCAGTCTGTTTTGTAATGGTTGGCCAGTAATAAACTGGTCCTGAACATCTCTAAAACTAAGAGCATTGTATTTGGTACAAATCAAGTTCTAGACCTCAGCTGAATCTGGTAATGAATGGTGTGGCTGTTGAACAAGTTGAGGAGACTAAATTATTTTGTGTTACCTTAGATTGTAAACTGTCATGGTCAAAACATAGATTCAGTCGTTGTAAAGATGGGGAGAGGTCTGTCCGTAATAAAGAGACGATCTGCTTTTTTGACACCAAGTCCTTCAGGCTCTAGTTTTATCTTATCTTGATTATTGTCCAGTCATATGGTCAAGTGCTGCATAGAAATACCTAGTTAAGCTGCAGCTGGCCCAGAACGGAGCGGCACGTCTTGCTCTTCATTGTAATCAGAGGGCTAATATTAATACTATGCATGCCAGTCTCTCTTGGCTAAGAGTTGAGGAAAGACTGACTGCATCCCTTCTTGTTTTTATAAGAAACATGAATGTGTTGGAAATTCCTAATTGTTTGCACAGTCAACTTGCACACAGCATTGATACACACACTTATCCCACCAGACATGCCACCAGGGGTCTTTTCACAGTCCCCAGGTCCAGAGCAAATTCAAGTAAACATACAGTATTATACAGAGCCATGATTGCATGGAATTCCCTTCCATCTTATATAGCGCAGGTGAACAGCAAACCTGTTTTCAAAAAACAAATAAAGCAACAACCTCACGGCACAACGCCTCTCCCACATGTGACCTACTTGTTGTGTGTATGTACTGACATGTACACTACCGTTCAAAGGTTTGGGGTCACTTTTTTTTGGTAAAATAACATCAAATTGATCAGAAATACAGTGTAGACATTGTTAATGTTGTAAATGGCTATTGTAGCTGGAAACAGCTGATTTTTTATGGAATATCTACATAAGCGTACAGAGGCCCGTTATCAGCAACCATCAGTCCTGTGTTCCAATGGCACGTTGTGTTTGCTAATCCAAGTTTATCATTTTAAAAGGCTAATTGATCATTAGAAAACCCTTTTGCAATTATGTTAGCACAGCTGAAAACTGTTGTGCTGATTAAAGAAGCAAAAACTGGAGCATCAGCAATTGTGGGTTCGATTACAGAATCAAAATGGCCAGAAACAAATAACTTTCTTCTGAAACTCGTCAGTCTATTCTTGTTCTGAGAAATAAAGGCTATTCCATGCGAGAAATTGCCAAGAAACTGAAGATCTCGTACAATGCTGTGTACTACTCCCTTCACAGAACAGCGCAAACTGGCTCTAACCAGAATAGAAAGAGGAGTGGGAGGCCCCGGTGCACAACTGAGCAAGAAGACAAATATATTAGAGTGTCTAGTTTGAAAAACAGGTGCCTCACAGGTCCTCAACTGGCAGCTTCATTAAATAGTACCCACAAAACACCAGTCTCAACGTCAACAGTGAAGAGGCGACTCCGGGATGCTGACCTTCTAGGCAGAGTTGCAAAGAAAAAGCCATATCTCAGACTGCCCATCTTAATCTTTTATTTTTATTGGCCAGTCTGAGATATGGCTTTTTCTTTGCAACTCTGCCTACACACATTTCTCAGAACAAGAATAGACTGACGAGTTTCAGAAGTAAGTTCTTTGTTTCTGGACATTTTGAGCCTGTAATCCTCTGCTGGAGGTGTAAAACACAAAAGGGGACATATTTCAATATGTTATGCTATTGTGAAGGCTGGCTGAATTCTGGCAAAGAGTATGTTATTTTATCTCAGCATGTCTATAGATCCTCCCTTCTCCCTGTTTTTGTTTGCTTGGAAATATTGATACTGGAGACTTATTGGAAAAATCTGTGTTACCTAGCATTTATAGTGGCTAAGAAATGCATTGCCATTAATGGGAAGGTTGGTTATCCTCCCACAATGCCACAATGGATGGCAGAAATGTCAAGTTATGTATCACTAGATTTGATTTATTACAAGATTAAAGGTATACTGTTCAACTTTCATAAGGTCTGGATGCCTTATATGGAATACTGTATGACAAAAGGAGTCTGTATTGAAAACATGCACACGGCAGGGGAGATACCCATTTAGGCAATCCCTAGCTGCTGGGCTGCTCAGTCCTGTCCCTGGGGGTCTGACGTACTGTTGGTTGTCACTCTGGCCTTGGCCTAACACACCTGAAACCAATAATGAATGTTTCACTAAGATCCTAAAGCTGAGTGGGGTGTGTTGGGTTGGGGCGCTGCAGGGCGGTGGACCCCTAGGGGCAGGACGGGGCGATCAAGCTATATTGTGTGCAAGTAAAAAGAGCTCTACAGTACTATTAGGCCTATGATATGAATTAGTGCCCTCCTTAATTAATGGGACAGTTAAGTATTTTTTCTTCTTTTGGCTCTATACTCCAAAAGTTTGGATTTGAAATCAAACATTGACTATGAAGTTAATGTGCACACTGTCAGCTTTCATTTGAAAGTATTTTCATCCATATGGGTGAACCGTTTAGAAATTACAGCACTTGTTGTACATAGTCCCCCATTTTATGGGAGCAAAAGTATTGGGACAAATTCACTTGTATGTGTATTAAAGTAGTAAAACGTTAAGTATTTGGTCCCATATTCATAGCACGCAATGACTACATCAAGCTTGTGACAAATTTGTTGGATGCATTTGCTGTTTGTTTTGGTTGTGTTTCAGATAATTTTGTGCCCAATAGAAATTAATGGTAAATAATGTATTGTGTCATTCTGGAATCACTTTTATTGTAAATAAGAATATAATATGTTAATAAACACTTCTACATTAATGTGGATGCTACCATGATTACGGATAATCCTGATTGAATCGTGAATAATGATGAGTGAGAAAGTTACAGACGCACAAATATCGTACCCCCAAGACATGCTAACCTCTCACCATTAAAATAACAGGGGAGGTTAGCATTTTTGGGGGGGTATGATATTTGTGCCTATGTGAACCTTCACAGTTCATAAAGGTTAGACCCATGGGGCGGCGCACAATCGGCCCAGCGTCGTCCAGGGTAGGGGAGGGAATGGCTGGCAGGGATGTAGCTCAGTTGGTAGAGCATGGTGTTTGCAACGCCAGGGTTGTGGGTTCGATTCCCACGGGGGGTAAAACAAATAATGTATGCACTCACTAACTGTAAGTCACTCTGGAGAAGAGCGTCTGCTAAATGACTAAAATGTAAATGTAAATATAGGGTTAATAAGGGTTAGTGGTGAGGGATATGGTGAAACACGACTCACACAGGCAATGGAGGTAGAAACCTCACACAGACCGGTTCCCAAAGCAACATAGCGTAACTGGTGTGTGGGGATCCCTGCCGCACGGAACACGTCAAAAGAGTAAAGGTACACCTGCAGAGGAGCACAATGACAATGTTTATCACTTAATCAGACATATCTACACTGAACCAAAAATATAAACACCACATGCATCAATGTCAATGATTTTACTGAGTTGCAGTTCATACAGTGCCTTCTGAAAGTATTCAGACCCCTTGACTTTTTCCACATTTTGTTAGGTGCTATCTAGAACCTAAAAGGGTTCTTCAGCTATCCCCATAGGATAACCCTTTGAAGAACCCTTTTTGTTCCAGGTAGAACCCTTTTGGGTTCAATGTAGAACCATTTCCATTCCATGTCATATAGCGTAAGTAAACAGCAAACCTGGTTTCAAAAAACAAATAAAGCAACAACTCACGGCACAACACCTCTCCCCGATGTGACCTACTTGTTGTGTGTATGTACTGACATATATGTGTAACTGATAGATGCACACACACACACTACATGTTAATGTTTTTAAATGTATGTAAATTGTAAAGTATTTTGTCTGTAATGTCTTTTTTGTTATGTGTCGGACCACAGTAAGACTAGCTGTCGCCACTAGCGTCGGCTAATGGGGATCCTATTAAAACAAAATCAAATATAGCCTAATCATATTATTATCTGTAGTAGAAAGCAATGGGTTAGAAGAAGCCTACATAACCAACCCATAAAGTAAAATGCAACAACAATTGAATTATCCTGCAATAGATGTCATTCAATTGGTAATATACATTTTTGTCCTCTTCTAATGCCTCTTAAAGGGAAAGTAATCTGAGTTTGGGTAATCCAAAAGTTACGTTACTGATTACAATTTTGGACAGGTAACTAGTAACTGTAACGGATTACATTTAGAAAGTAATCTACCCAACCCTGTCCGTAGCTTATGCCTGCCCATACCATAACCCCACCGCCACCATGGGACCCTGGTGAGGACAACGAGCACACAGATGAGCTTCCCTGAGACGGTTTATGACAGTTTGTTCAGAAATTCTTCGGTTGTGCAAACCCACAGTTTCATCAGCTTTCCGGGTGGCTGGTCAAAGACGATCCCGCAGTTGAAGAAGCTGGATGTGGAGATCCTGGGTTGTCTTGGTTTCACGTGGTCTGCGGTTGTGAGGCCGGTTGGACATACTGCTAAATTCTCAAAAATGACGTTGGAGGCGGCTTATTGTAGAGAAATGAACATTCAATTCTCTGGCAACAGCTCTTGGATATTCCTGCAGTCAGCATGTCAATTGCACGCTCCCTCAAAACTTGAGACATCTGTGGCATTGTGTTGTGTGACAAAATTGCACATTTTACAGTGGCCTTTTATTGTCCCCAGCACAAGGTGCACCTGTGTAATGATCATGCTGTTTAATCAGCTTCTTAATATACCACACCTGTCAGGTGGATGGATTATCTTGGCAAAGATAAATGCTCACTAACAGGGATGTCACCAAATTTGTGCACAAAATTTGAGAGAAATTTCTGGGATCTTTTATTTCAGCTCATGAAACATGGGATCAACTCTTTACATCTTGCGTTTATATTTTTGTTCAGTATAACTGAATGGACTTAAGGTAGGTTTTGATCAGACAGTGACATGCTATGGTACATTTGTATATTTTAACTCCAACTCTTGCTCAAACACATCCAAACACACTGTCCTCGTGGACCAACTTCATGCATCAACTCACAGCGTTGATGCCACTGAACTGCAGGGTGGTGAAGGCGACGAGGATGGTGAGGAGCTGCCAGCGTATGGCCTGGTCCAGGATCAGGTCCAACACAGTGTGGCTGCGGACTCCCTTCAAGGAGGCGTGCTCCAGCAGCATCTCCTCCACCTCCGCACTGTGGTCTCTGCTGCCCCACAGCCTGTGGATGGCTACAGGGGGGAAAGGCCCAATAAGATACACAAGTGGAAAAGGACATAAAAGCCCAATAAGATAGATTGCTGAGTCAGGCATGATGATGATGATGATGATGATGATGATGATTGTGAGGATGATTATGATAACACTAATTGCATCAAGTAAATATTTCGTGAGGTAGCTTTCCTTAGGCAACCCATTACCTGTCCATATTCCTCAGAGCTGCACCCAGGTGCTTACCCTTCTCACAGCCCTGGCAGTCGCCCCGGTCCAGTAGCAGGTATTTGGGTGACTCTGGGAGGAGGGGCAGGGTGACGAGCTGGAGCAGGGCGGTCGCACCACTGAAGCCCAGCAACCAGGGCCACCTGTCCTCTGTCCCCAGTAACTCACTGCAAGGACAGAGTACAATATCAAATAAAATCACATAGTGTTTGTTCACCACAGGTTAAACTGATATAAGCATCCCTGACTGACACACTAGAACCAGATAGCTCACCTGATCCCCAGAAGCTGACCCAAGAACTTCCCCATGGACAGAAAGGTGGCAACAGACACACCCACTATCCCTCGCAGCCTCTTGGGGGCACATTCCACCAGGTACATGGTGTGGACACTGAGGCCAACACCTGCAGCATAAACAAGAAAGGACAAACCTTGTCACAGACACAGCTTGGCAGCATTATTCCTCTAGTGAGATATTAAGACAGGTATAAAGATTACCTTGTTTTGTGGCCTACAAAACGATGGAATCAATTCGTAAGAAGAAAAATCTGCTTACCTGCATTAATGCCGTAGAGGAAACGTCCAACCATGATCATCTCAAAGGACATGGCTGTTTTGCTCAACAGCATCATCCCAGCACCGCCAATGGCAAACAGGTTGTTCAACAACAGGCATCTCTTTCTGGAAAGTGTGGTGGGAAAAAAATCTACATCATTCATGTTCTACTACAACAAATAGTAACCACACCAACACACCTTCAAATAAGAGGCGAAAATCCTTGCATGGCCAGGATGCATACCCCAAGTCCAGGCCCAGTATGAAGCCTAACACTTCCTACTACAACCCCTTACCTCCCATATGCTGATGAAAGGCGGCCGGCACACAGGGACCCGAGAAGGCCCCCGATGCAGAAGATGGAGACGATGAAGGACCAGATGAGAGTCACTTCCCACTGCTCCAGGGATATACTATACCGCTGCAGGCATGTGGTGTTCACCAGCTCCTTTATGAACTACAGTAACACCAAGAGGGTGGCCATGACGTTTGGAGTTGGGTCAGTCAAACATTTATGGATCTCAAACAATTTCTCATTTTCCCCCAGAGTTTACATGTCTCCAACTGAAGTTGTTGTTGCTTTGTTTAGAGAAAATAGTGATTCAGAGCTATTACACTCAAGTTTCTATAACATTCATGTAACAACTGTGCTTGTTTTGCAAAGCAACATTTATCTGTTAATACTGACGTGGTGGTCTACTTTTGTCATTTTAATACTTTTGAAGCGGATCTACAGTACTCACAGAAGAAGGTGAAGTCAGGACAGATATATGAAAGCCGAACTGGAATGTCCCACCGATGCCACTAATGAAAATGGCCGCAATAAGAACAGGACTTTCTAACTGCACAGAGAAGAGGAAACATGAGTAAGCCTGCAATGATACACCATAAAAACGAAAATAGCACTAGCAATTATAATTGACAAAAATGCAGTGATATAGTTGGGCATTGCGTATTTATCATTAGTCACAAATGGCCAATCCCAAAAAAATTGTACAAGAAAATCACAAATATTGCCACTTACCAGAAGTGTCAAGGCATGTGCCATAGCTAGTCCCTGGTTCAATGCCTTGAATGAGGGTAAATGAAACTCAACTAAAACGGATGCCTAACTGAAAGTGGTGAAATGTTAACCTTTGGGATGTGAAGATTATGGAATTTTGGGTAACGATTAATTGTCACACAAATGGCCAAGGTTAGTCATAATTGTCTTTTTTTTTTTGCTTGTAATTCATCTTTGAAAAATATATACCTAATGAATACAACACAGCGTTGGTGTTACCTCAGTCTAAAAAACAAATGGTTTTGACCATGTTTGGAAATTAAGCTTCTCCTTCCAACTGTGCGGTTCTGCTCTGCTCTAAAAATGATTACCAACTTCACCCTATTTATGTAAAAATGAAAAACTGCTATTGGGTAAAGTATATCTACTTGAATATAAAGTTAAATCCCCCTTCACCTAAAATGAATGTATTAAGACTATAATTGTTGGTTACACGATTATACAATAATTGTGCCAGCCCAAGTTAATGTATACACAGCTGAAATTATTAACCAAAAGTTAACATCAATGCAAACACCCTCCTGTCCCCTCATAAAAACAAATGCACATCCTTGTAGAGAAGAATAAGATCCAACTTCTTATGTGCATCCTGCAATGTCAAGTGGTATCTGGAAAGAGATTCTTACACATTGCACACAATTGACATTAATATAACAATTGATCCAAAATATTTATTTCATTTATACCAATATAAAACATGTTTGTTATTGACAAAGTCATCTTTATCACCACATGGATAATAAAATTAGAAGGAGCTAATACAACAACCTTTGAATTAAATAATTTGTTGCGAGGGCAACTGACTCACATACAGTGGGGAGAAGAAGTATTAGATACACTGCCGATTTTGCAGGTTTTCCTACTTACAAAGCATGTAGAGGTCTGTCATTTTTACCATATGTACACTTCAACTGTGAGAGACAAAATCCAGAAAATCACATTGTATGATTTTTAAGTAATTAATTTGCATTTTATTGCATGACATAAGTATTTGATACATCAGAAAAGCAGAACTTAATATTTGGTACAGAAACCTTTGTTTGCAATTACAGAGATCATATGTTTCCTGTAGATCTTGACCAGGTTTGCACACACTGCAGCAGGGATTTTGGCCCACTCCTCCATACAGACCTTCTCCAGATCCTTCAGGTTTCGGGGCTGTCGCTGGGCAATACGGACTTTCAGCTCCCTCCAAGAATTTCTATTGGGTTCAGGTCTGGAGACTGGCTAGGCCACTCCAGGACCTTGAGATGCTTCTTACGGAGCCACTCCTTAGTTGCCCTGGCTGTGTGTTTCGGGTCGTTGTCATGCTGGAAGACCCAGCCCCGACCCATCTTCAATGCTCTTACTGAGGGAAGGAGGTTGTTGGCCAAGATCTCGCGATACATGGCCCCATCCATCCTCCCCTCAATACGGTGCAGTCGTCCTGTCCCCTTTGCAGAAAAGCATCCCCAAAGAATGATGTTTCCACCTCCATGCTTCACGGTTGGGATGGTGTTCTTGGGGTTGTACTCATCCTTCTTCTTCCTCCAAACATGGCGAGTGGAGTTTAGACCAAAAAGCTCTATTTTTGTCTCATCAGACCACATGACCTTCTCCCATTCTTCCTCTGGATCATCCAGATGGTCATTGGCAAACTTCAGCCTCCCGAGCCTCCCGAGTGGCGCAGTGGTCTAAGGCACTGCATCGCAGTGCTAGCTGTGCCACTAGAGATCCTGGTTCGTATCCAGGCTCTGCTGTAGCCGGCCGCAACCGGGAGACCAATGGGGCGGCGCACAATTGGCCCAGCGTCGTCCAGGGTAGGGGAGGGAATGGCCGGCAGGGAGGTAGCTCAGTTGGTAGAGCATGGTGTTTGCAACGCCAGGGTTGTGGGTTCGATTCCCACGGGGGGCCAGTATAAAAAAAGAATAATGTATGAACTAACTGTAAGTCGCTCTGGATAAGAGCGTCTGCTAAATGACGTAAATGTAAATGTAAATGTTCAGACGGGCCTGGATATGCGCTGGCTTGAGCAGGGGGACCTTGCGTGCGCTGCAGGATTTTAATCCATGACGGCGTAGTGTGTTACTAATGGTTTTCTTTGAGACTGTGGTCCCAGCTCTCTTCAGGTCATTGACCAGGTCCTGCCATGTAGTTCTGGGCTGATCCCTCACCTTCCTCATGATCATTGATGCCCCACGAGGTGAGATCTTGCATGGAGCCCCAGACCAAGGGTGATTGACCGTCATCTTGAACTTCTTCCATTTTCTAATAATTGCGCCAACAGTTGTTGCCTTCTCACCAAGCTGCTTGCCTATTGTCCTGTAGCCCATCCCAGCCTTGTGCAGGTCTACAATTTTATCTCTGATGTCCTTACACAGCTCTCTGGTCTTGGCCATTGTGGAGAGGTTGGAGTCTGTTTGATTGAGTGTGTGGACAGGTGTCTTTTATACAGGTAACGAGTTCAAACAGGTGCAGTTAATACAGTAAATTACAGACCTCTACATGCTTTGTAAGTAGGAAAACCTGCAAAATCGATAGTGTATCAAATACTTGTTCTCCCCACTGTAAGCCCCTCGCCCCCCACACAAAAATAAATAAATAATCTAAACCAGGCACATAAACGTTAACAGCCTCAACCACTATTCTCAATAGAATTAGGTTTTTTATTTTCACCCCCTCTCTCAGTCAATACTGTCCTGTTGTAGCCAATTACAGTCAGGTCCATAATTATTGCCACCCTTGATAAAGATGAGCAAAAAAAGACTAAAATAAATACAAATACTGAGCTATAATGTGTGCTAACCCCCCCCCCCCCCCCCCCCCCCCAAAAAAAAGGGGAAATTACATTTTATACAATTGCTCAGAGAAAGAGATTTTGTTCTACAAGTTTTGCTTTAGAAGTGTCAAAATTATTGGCACCCGCTTTCAATACTCTAGCACCCTCCCCTTGCGATGATAATGACACAGCTGTTTTCTTTGGGGGGGGGGGGGGGGGGGGGGGGTCTTAGACCATTCCTCCATACAGAATATTGTGCGGCCAAGTGGCAGCCACCTGGCTGAGGCAACCAGGTGTTATTTCGACTTCATAGTGTGGAAATATAAAAAAAAGCAGGAAAATCACGTTAACTGCACTTCCAGTTTAAACAAAATGTATTTCTTTGAGCAATTATAGCTCAGTATTTGTATTTATTTAATACAGTATTTTTTGCTCATCTTTATCAAGGGTGCCAATAATGACATTATTGATCATAGTCTGCTGCTGGAAAAACGTATGTGTTATGGCTTTACACCCCTTGCTATAATGTGGATAAAGAGTTACTTGTCTAACAGAATGCAGAGGGCGTTCTTTAATGGAAGCCTCTCAAACGTAATACAGGTAGAATCAGGAATTCCCCAGGGAAGCTGTCTAGGCCCCTTACTTTTTTCCGTCTTTACTAACGACATGCCACTGGCTTTGAGTAAAGCTAGTGTGTCTATGTATGCAAATGACTCAACACTATACACGTCAGCTACTACAGCAACTGACAACACTTAACAAAGAGTTGCAGTTAGTTTCGTAATGGGTGGCAAGGAATAAGTTAGTCCTAAATATTTCCAAAACTAAAAGCATTGTATTTGGGTCAAATCATTCACTAAACCATAAACCTCAACTACATCTCGTAATGAATAATGTGGAAATTGAGTAAGTTGAGGTGACTAAACTGCTTGGTGTAACCCTGGATTGTAGACTGTCATGGTCAAAGCATATTGATACAACAGTAGCTAAGATGGGGAGAAGTATGTCCATAATTAAGCGCTGCCCTGCCTTCTTAACAACACTATCAACAAGGCAGGTCCTACAGGCCCTAGTTTTGTCGCACCTGGACTACTGTCCAGTAGTGTGGTCAGGTGCCACAAAGAGGGACTTGCAGTTGGCTCAGAACAGGGCAGCACGGCTGGCCATTAAAAGTACACGGAGAGCTAACATTAATGACATGCATGTCAGTCTCTCCTGGCTTAGAGTGGAAGAGAGATTGACTTCATCACTGCTTGTTTTTGTAAGAGGTGTTGACAACCTGAATGTACCGAGCTGTCTGTTTGGAATACTGGCACACAGCTTGGACACCCATGCATACCCCACAAGACATGCCACCAGAGGTCTCTTCACAGTCCCCAAGTCCAGAACAGACTATGGGAGGCTCACAGTATTACATAGAGTCATGACTACATGGAACTCTATTCCACATCAGGTAACTGATGCAAGCAGTAGAATCAGATTTTAAAAAACAGGTAAAAATACACTTTATGGAACAGCGGGGACTGTGAAGAGACACACACAAAGGTATAGACACAAGCATACGCACACATTGTGATATTGTTGTATGGTGGTATTAAACATTTTGGGGATCCCTAATAAATACAAATACAAATGACAAGCTCCCTTTCTCCATCTCTGCTCCTTTCACAGCAGGACGTAGCGTGTGATACCTCCTCCTCGCTGCTCTCGCAGACGCTGGCATGTTGAGGATGCCCTGGAAGCGCTTGTCACCCGAGTGAACTCTTTAATGTCCGCCTCTACAATGAAAAACAGACCTGTAGGGGAACACAGGAGTATTGAGACAGGAAGTTAGTTAGTTCCCATCAGTATGCAGGCGGCCATCCTTGATCAAATGTTGTCAGAACAATAGTATCTGTGTCAGAAGATAATGTCCCTTTCTTGGAAGAAATTACGCAACTCCTACAACTGCAGCAATGCAATGATCAACCGTGTTGTGTGTCATAGGGAAACAAAGCACAGAGACTTCTTTAGAACAGTAGTTTGAGTGAGGTACCTTTAGTGTCCTTGTTCTCTTCCTCCTTAATAATCGCTGATGAAGCTTGCGTGTGGCATTATTCAGGATTTTACTGGCTGGTGCATGATTTTGTACTTCCCTGTTGCGGCTGTGTTAATGCTTTCCACAGCAGCGTTCAGTTGGTCATATGTCACACAGCCTTTCATGTACCTAGAGAGCGAAAGAGAGATACAGAGGAAAGAGATATATTATAAACATTTTTTATTTATTTTTTTACTGGTAAAACTGCCAGATCTGCAGTAACATCTTAAATAAATAAAAGCTGCACTACAGTATACAGATAGTCTTGAGGGGGACTCATTGAGGGATGGTCTTAAACTCTGGGCAGGTGATGAATTCCATCTCTCTGATCTGGTTCTTGGAGGTTTTCCTGGGGTGCTCCTGCTGGGCTGGTTGCACATCCACAGGTCCACTCTGACTCACAGGCCCGCTTCCACTGGGATATCAAAGGAGGCAAAATAGAGGACAAACACATTTACAATTCATTTGGTTGGTACTCTGTAGCTTCTCCTCTTATAACATCCTCCAACACACACAGTATCCTTACTAGACTGCTGGCTGTGCCTTCCTTGACATGTGTGTGGGCATGTTGTCCCTAAGGTGCTTTCCATCCTTCACATCCTTCAGGAAGCACTCCTCTAGTTCCTGTGACAAAAAGAACAGTCAATCATTATCAGTCTAGGTTTATAATTACAACTCGGATTTCACACTGACATAAAGGACAAATAGCGTACTTTAAGATATTGCAATCCAGACAAGCTAAAAAGGATCCGTCTAAAAATGCAATGTGAAGCATGCATGCAAAACCTTTAAATTCTTCAGTAGGTATTTTTGGCGGCCAACACATTTCTCAAACTGGTCAAATGGGCTTTGGCTGGGCCATTCAAGGACTTACACGTTCTTGTTCTGAAACCATTCCAGCATTGCTTTGGCTGTATGCTTGGGGCCATTGTCCTGTTGGAACGTAAATCTTTGCCCTAGTCTAAGGTTATTTGCACTCCGAAGCATGTTCTAATCAAGGATTTGCCAGTATTTGGCTCCATTCATTGTTCCCTTACCAGTCTCCCAGTCCCTGCCGCTGAAAAGCATCCCCATAGCATGATGCTGACACCACCATGCTTCACGGTAGGGATGGTGTTCGACGGGTGATGAGCTGTGCCTGGTTTTGGCCAGACATAGCGCTTTGCATTCAGGCCAAAGAGTTCAATTTCTGTCTCATCAGACCACAGAATCTTTTGCCTTCTCAGTCTTTCGCATGCCTTTTTGCAAACTCTAGGCGTGCTGTCATGTGCCATTTTCTCAGGAGTGGCTTCCGTCTGGCCAATCTCCCATGAAGCCCATATTGGTGAAGACTGTTGTCCTTCTGACAGGTTCTTCCATCTCAGCCAAGGAACTCTGCAGTTCTGTCATTGGTCATTGGGTTCTTGGTCACCTTCCTGACCAAGGACCTTCTTGCCCAGTTGCTCAGTTTGGTTGGACGGCCAGCTCTAGGCAGAGTCTGGGTAGATGAATATTTCAATGATGTGCTCTTGGAAACTTTCACACAAATTGTTTTATATCCTTCCCCAAATATAAGCCTCATCACAATTCTACACTGAACAAAAATATAAACGCAATATGTATAGTGTTGGTCCCATGTTTCTTGAACTGAAATTAAAGATCACAGAAAAGTTCCATATGCACAAAAATTGAATTTCTCTCTTTTTTTGCACAAATTTAGGGGCGTGGATCAGAAAACCAGTCAGTATCTGGTGTGACCACCGTTTGCCTCATACAGTGCCACATCTCCTTCGCATAGAGTTGATCAGGCTGTTATTTTGGCCTGTGGAATGTTGTCCCACTCTTCAATGGCTGTGCGAAGTTGCTGGATATTGGCGGGAACTGGAACACGCTGTCGTACACGTCAATCCAGAGCATCCCAAACATACTCAATGGGTGACATGCCTGGTGAGTATGCAGGCCATGGAAGAACAGGGACATTTGCTTCCAGGAATTGTGTACAGATCCTTGCGACATGGGGCCATGCATTATCATGCTGAAACATGGTAATGGCGGCAGATGAATGGCACAACAATGGGCCTCAGGATCTCATTACGGTATCGCTGTGCATTCAAATTGCCATTGATAAAATGCAATTGTGTTCATTGTCTGTAGTTTATGCCTGCCCATACCATAATCCCACTGCCACCATGGGGCACTCGGTTCACAATGTTGACATCAGCAAATCGCTCGCCCACATGACGCCATACACATGGTCTGCAGTTGTGAGGCCGGTTGGACGTACTGCCAAATTCTCTAAAATGACATTTATGGTAGAGAAATTAACATTCAATTCTCTGGCAACAGCTCTGGTGGACATTCCTGCAGTCAGCATGCCATTTACACACTCCCTCAAAACTTGCGACATGTGGCATTGTGTTGTGACACAAAACTGCACATTTTAGAGTGCCCTTTTATTGTCCCCAGCACAAGGTGCACCTGTGTAATGATCATGCTGTTTAATCAGCTTCTCGATATGCCACACTTGTCAGGTGGATGGATTATCTTGGCAAATGAGTAATTTTCACTAACAGGGATGTAAACAAATTTGTGCACAAAATTAGAGGAAAATAAGAGTTTTGTGCATATGGAACATTTCTGGGAACACTTTACATGTTGCATTTATATTTTTGTTCAGTGTAGTTTCTCCTCCGACATGCACTGTCAACTGAAGGACCTTATATAGACTGGTGTTTCTTTCTAAATCATGTCCAGACAATTGAATTGGCCACAGGTGGACTCCAATCAAGTTGTGATGACGTCTCAATGGTGATCAATGGAAATTGGATGCACCTGAGCTCAATTTGGAGTGTCATAGCAAAAGGGGTGTGAATACTTATTTGCAAAAATGTCTAAAAACATGTTTTCACTGTCATGGGGTATTGTGTGTAGATGGGTGAGAAAAAATTATGTAATCCATTTTGAATTCAGGCTGTAACAACAAAATGTAGAATAAATCATGGGGTATGAATACTTTCTGAAGGCACTGTAACAAACTCAGGCATTTAGGCTACTTCACGTCTTCCCCGATCATAGCCCAAAATATAAGGCTTGATTACACCGATGTTTGTTGTAATTTGTCTTAAAAAACAATGCTTTAGGTACAGTACGGTATAACCTTAGAATTAGTATTCCTTTCGTAATGATTTAGCTAGACTTTATCGGATGAATGTATAGATTAATATATGTATCTATACATGTATCCATTTGATGACGTTACAGTTTATACTAGGGAAACGTGTTAGCTAGTTTGCTAGTTACTCCGTTGTAAATAAAACGTAAGTAACAAAATTGACAGTTAAAAGCATAGCTATGAAGCTTTTGACTTATGTTCGTTCTTGTAAACTTTGCTTTGCCCGTATTATCGTCATATTCAACAGCGTTTAAGAAATATATTACCTTCAACAGTGTTATCTTGTGATCAAGCCTTCAATGTTTTGTGATTATTGGTGTCGTAAAAATTTTAGCTAACGGTTTAGCAATTAGCAAGTTTGACATTTCATTTGAAAATATTACTGTTATCTGCTTTTGATAAGCGGTTTAGCAAAAAAAATACGTCCCGTATTATCTGTATACGGCCCCCAGTTATTGGGCACCTTACTATTTTGTTCAAGTACAAGATATATCCGTTTAATTTTGTTGAAAAAAGAGACACCAACCACGTACCCGAAGTGTTTACTAGATAGCTGACTAGTTGGCTAGTCTTCAGGTAAAAAATAATGACTTGCCTGTCAACTTTTCATTGCGTAGCCCGGTGCGCCCTCTTGTGGACTCTTAAAAAATGGTTATTCACCAACATATTCAGTGTTGTAACCAAATGAAATATGAGTATTAATAATTTACATCAAATACACTTTAATTTCAGTTATGTGCATTAACATAAAACAATGAAAACACTGTTGGAGTTTGTGTTGCAGAGGTGCACTTGGAATGTAAAGGAAGAAATACACAAGATGGGTTCAATAAATATATATATTATATTTTAGACATTTATTTTTTTGAACAAATAAATAATTTCATATGAACACAAACAAAACAAACAATTAAATCTCGACCTCCATCCCTATATTGTCACAAAAATCACAATAAAAATCCAGCTCCACCGCTACCTCTTGATCCCACTGCACACACCTGCAGTGGAACCAGTGCTGGCAAAAGTCACAGCACACCCATGGCACCTCGGATCTACACTCCTGAGGGGAGCTTGCAGGCGGATCACGCTCCCCGCAGCGAGCACAGCAGGTGGTGTCTTCTTTTATAAAAAATTAAATAATAATACAAATTGATTAATATGGTTTTGCAAAATGTAGAAGTTCTTCAACAACAATAGTAATTGATACAACTGAGAGAGCGAGAAAAACAGATTATGAAGTACCTGAGAGTGGTGCCATGGGTGGTGTGACAGATGTGACCGGTGTAGCTTTTCTCTTCCTTTTCTGTGCTGCAGTTTGAGAAAAAGTAGTGTTAGACAGAGCATGTTGCATGAAAACCCTTTTCAACTTTTTTAAATCAATACCTCTGGAGGAAGCTGCAGAGGTTTTGGAGGAGGCGGAGATGACTTGAGGGCTGGTGCTATTTACTGTAGATATATAAAGATATATATATATATTTTTTACATTGCTGTTTTATAAAACAGATAACAAACAGTCATTTTTTCGTAATTTAACATGTGTTTACCTGTGGAGGTGGTGGTATTCAAATTGCAGGGGGCAGGGACACCAGACGAGGCTGCTATGGTGGTGTGACCAGGGGAGACGGAGGAGGAAGTTGGTCCAGAGGAGGCCGTGTTGGTGGTGACAGACATGGGGGGTGGTGTGCATTGGGGTGGTGGTGGACAAAACCGCCGACGATGGCTTGGAGGAGCTGGTGTTTGTAATGGTGGGGTTGAGGGGCCGACGATGGTGTGGCCGGGAGAGTAGGCATGTGGCCTTCTTCTGCAGCTGGGGACTCTGGCGGCTCCTACAGGTGTTGCACACTGGGAGGCACTGGCAGTGGTGATGCAGCTGTCAGGAGTGGTTCCAGCAGGGGGTCCAGCAGAGGCGATGGCGTCAATGGTCTCATCCATGGCAGCCCTCTCCTGTGCCCTCTGTGTTCTGAGGGCTGCCCGACGCTCTTTCTCCTCTGCCCCGGCCCTCTCCTTCTCACCCCTCTCCTGCCACTGGCGCGTGTATTCCTCCCCGGTGAGGCATGTGGCGACCACAGGGAGTCTTCTGTATCGGTCCAGCCGATACTTCAGGACAGTAAGGATGTGCCCCAGGTCCTTCGCTATCAGCCCCCCCTCTATTAGGGGGTGCTCTTCTAGAGCTAGGGATAGGACTGGAGCAGCGGCTGGGACTGGGGCAGGGGCTGAGGGTCCTCCTGTGGTCGCTGGGGAGGAGGTGCTGATGGATGGCACATTGCTGCTGGTTCCAGTAGAGGCGGTGTTGGGACCCGGTAGGGTCCGAGACGGCATTAAACGGGACCCTTCAATGGCTGAAGGGTCAAAAGGGAAGAGGCCACACTTCTTAAACCCTTCCACCACATAGCGCATGTCCTTGCATCGCTGGTACGGGTAGCGGAATACTCTGGCAAATTCTGATTTGTTTACCATGTAGGAGTGGTCAAAATGGCTAAGGTCTCCAGCTACCTTGGAGAACTCAGCCTTTAAAGGGCAAAAGTATGCCACGTCCAGCGGCTGCAGGACATGGGTGCAGTGTGGTGGAAGACAAAGAAGTATAACCCCTTCCCTTAGTGCCACCGCGAGCACTTCCGGGTCCATGTGGCTCTTGTGCCCATCAAAGAGGAGAAGGAGAGGGCGCTCTTTCACTGCATACTTAATGAAGTGCTGAAACCACTTCCTGAACAGGTCCCCGTCAATGTAGCCACTGCTTGACCGTCCATACAAGGCTTGGGGGGGGCCTCCCAGTGTGTAGTGGCCACCGGGGAAACACTTGGGGTAGATGATAAACGGGGGGATGTCCTCCCCAGTTGCGTTGAAGCAGGCCAGCACTGTGATGTGCTCCTTGGTCCCCGGAGCCTGCTGGTACACGTGTTTTGCGCCCCGGGGAGCCAGCACTTTGTGCCTGCTCTGGTCGCTACGAAACCCAGACTCATCGCAGTTATAGATTTGTCTGGGTTTCTCCCTCAACCCACTCTCCTCCAAGTGCTTCTCATAAGAAGTGAAGAAGGTGTCCATCGTCGGACGTGTGGCACACTCAGCTCTCCCCCTGTCCAGGGTGTCCGGCCTCCTCATGCTTAGGTTCTTGTGCCTCCTCCTGAACATTTCCCACCACCTCTTCCCCAGTGGTGGGATTGTTTCCCCTGGGTGCCGAAACCTACAATAGAATAGAATATATAATTGTCCATCCAGGATGAAAATGTTTGTTTTGGCATCACCATACACATCCACATTTACATCACACACATTGATAACAGTCAGTCCAGCATTCTACATACATAAACACATAGAACACCAAATACCTGCGTATTTTGTCGGCGTATTTCATCAGCCTCTGTCTGGTGAAGGGGAACCCATGGCTGGCGCAGTAGATACAGTACTGCACCAGAGACTTTTCATCCTCTGGTGCAAGCAATGTGGGTGGTCCACTGCGACAACCATGGGTCACCCGGCCGCTCAGCCTGTCCGCCAGGGTCTGCCGAGGTACACCATGCACCTTGGTAGATAAGAAAAGAAAACTGTTACTAGCAGATAAAATTCACATACACATGGTAATCTCCTAAAAACAAAAGATGCCTAACCTTGGCAGCCTAGCGGATAGCCATCCCTGCCCCGCAGTCCTCCATGGCATGGAACATGTCCACCTCACTCCACTGCTTCCTCTTGACTTTCTCCATGCTGCAGTGGTAAATACATGTAGCTAAATAACTTTGCATACTATACACATTTTAGAAAGATAACTCAATCTGAATATGTATAAACATTTACATTTCAAAGCTAAGGCATTGAAAGGTGATGAAAGTTTTCACAATAACTGAAAGTGTACCCACGTTTTTTGTTTGATGTTATCTGTAATGACAATTAGTGTCCCAATTAGTGTAATATTGATGCATACATTGTACCATTGAACTAAATACTGCCTCTATGTAGCTGTTGTAAGATGAAATATAGCCAACAGTGATAGGTGTCGAAAAGTTCATGGTTCAAAGTTCCAAATACATTTTTGCAGATTGTGCAAAACGCCTCCGTCAGAGGACTCCAATTTTGATACGGTAAAGCTTGACAACATGCAGCTGTTTTCGTGATATGTATTATCTAACACTTACAATTTATTTCCTTTTTGCTTACTTAGCAGTTCTATCAACATTTAGCAACTAAGATAGCAACATTAGAAAATCCGTTAGCTATATTTCAGAGGTAAAAAGTTGGATATTAAATTAGGTGTGGTCTGTCGCGCAGTCGAATTTTACAATATGCAGCGTGTTCCACAAAATGTGTACATATAACTTTTTTGAAAACTCTCAAAACCTAACTTAACTTACATAAATTGCACTGAAAATCGGTTGTCAGCTAGCTAAAAGGGTGTCGTTAGTCACAAAACTTACCGTTATTTTTCAGTCCATTTAAATGTTGAGCTCGAGGTGATTCAGTCCTCCAACCGCTAGAAAGTGTCCGAGGTCAGGGGGTGTCTGATGTTTGGGGAAAATTAGCTAGCTCAATCTAGTATGAATTTCGAGAACCACATCCACAACGCTGGCTAACTAGCTAAATTAGCTAGTTTATCTGAATACACTAAGGTTCACCGGTTAGTAAAACATGTTCTGACGTAGAAAAAAATCCCAGTAATATTGAGAGTAACTTGCATAAAGTTATCACTTCGTAGTTGACTGAGTGTTTTCGAGTTGGCTACTTTTAGACATGGAAAACAGCTAGGCTAGCTGGCTAATGTTCTGCCTGTTCTTTTCATTTTCAACCTCGTCTTGGCAGCACGATTCGATCATCACTGCAATACAGTTGCGCAGCCATCCAGACTGCGCCTGCGCTTCAGAATGTAGCCCACATATAATCATGGAAAATTGGACATCACTGCTTGTAATCTTTTATTAAAAATTGTTGCAACAGTGACACAAAATTCCTTATAAACAACATAAATTCATTGCCTTAAGAAACTATTTGTACATAAAGTACAGTGAAGATAAGAGGAGACATGCCGCATCCATGGCTCTGAATGCCCTGACAATCAACAACCTTTCAATTACAAAGCAGGAAATTATCTTTAAAACATCAACATTTTCTCTCAGCCTCATGGCAAAATGTGTAGAATATGTAAAATAAAATGTTTTCCTAAATAACCTTGCCGTGGGTGCCTCGCGAAACTGGCTCTCTGAATGCCATGACAATCAACAACCTTGAGGACCCCTCCAGACAAATGGAAAAATCCTCACAGCCCCAGTGATGCCTTCAGAAGGGAGGCCATGTCCTCTGGTATCGAGTCCTCATCGCCTGACAAAGGAAATGCATCTAGTTTTAGACGGTAAAATCTATAATCGACTGTCAGTGAATATGTTCATTGGCAGGCTATATGAAAATGAATGCTGGTATGTGTTGGTATGAGCATGCGCGGTACAGTATATTGTGGTTAATGTGAGAGGTAGGAGGGGATAATGAGCTCACCGTCCTGGGACTCAGAGGCAGTCATATCCTGCTCCAGTTTGAGTTTCTTCTGACCGATGCGGAGCATGCCGTCCTCTATGGAGTCCTTACTGATCAGCTTGATCACCTTCACAGTCCTGCAACATAAAGATGCCAGAATTTTACTACAGGGCATATACACTCACATCTACTGTATGAGCAACACAAACTCAAAGGAAGCACATAGCCTGGGTATGGCGGGTAACGTTAGCAAATTGCTTGCTTGTAAACATAGTTTCCCCTTCCTCACTGACCTTGTCTGTCCGACACGGTGACAGCGATCCTCGGCCTGCTTATCATTGTAGGGGTTGCAGTCAATGTCGTGCAAGATGACCACATTGGCTGAGGCCAGGTTGATGCCCAGGCCTCCAGCCTTAGTAGACATCAAGAACACAAAGATGTCCAACTCTGTGTTGTATTGGTCAATCAGCACGATTCTACAAGAGGATGGGAGAATTAACATATCTATTAATGTCCATAAAGGCATTCATGGACATTAAGATATTTCTATTAATAAGCATAATTATCAAGAAAATGTTTAAAATTGTGATTAACAGTTTAATTTGCATAATGTCCTTGGAGAAAACCCTAGCTGTGACCATTTTCAGTCCCTACTATGTATCAATCCATTCCTAAATGACAAAGGCCTGTCATATCCTATTAGGAGATAAATTAACAGCTAATTGAAACATACATAATTTGATACATTTCTAAACAAGTACAGCCTGTGCTATAGGCACTCATTGAACAGAATGGTAAGTACAGGAAAAAAACAATGTGCCTTGCGGATGTAGGGACAGAGTTCAAAGTCCTGATTCATCAGACAAGTCCTACCTGTCAGACATGGGCGTTGATCCATCCAATCGAATGTAGCGATGCTTCAAGTGCTTCAGGAACACCTCTAGAATGTCCAGCATCATGGTGAACTGGCTGAAGAGCACCACTCTATCCCCCTGACAGAGAAACACAGTCACTGTGATTAATAACTACAGGACCGGAGGGATCAGAGAGAAAGAAAGAGTGAGAAAGAGAAATATAGAGGTGGTTGACTGCATGTTGGAAGGGGGAAAGCCAAGAAAAGAGTGATTGTAATTGAGAGCAGTGAAGAGATGAAGTGTCTGACAGGTAGAGGGACGGGGAATAAAAGGGTGACTGGTTTTATGGGGGGCGAAGAAACTGCCAGGGAGGGAGATGGAGAAGGCTATAGCTGGATCACAACGGGCAAGGCTTAATAGTGCATAATAAAGATGCTGTCTCCATTTGATCCACTTCCACTGTAGCTTTCATACCTTGTTTTTGAGAGAGGCCAGAAGCTGTGTGAGCAGGCTGAGTTTTCCTGAGTCCAGGAGCATGTCTGTGTTCAGCTGATAGTCTTGTACGGACGGATACTGCAGACAAAGTCGGTGCAGCTCAAAGTCTGTCATGACCTCCATGTCCTCCTTGATCAGTGCTGGGTCTGCTTCACGGTGGGTCGGCTCCTGATGGGGTTAAGGGTCAAATTGAGTCAAAGCAATCACAGACTGACCAAAATACACACTGTAATGCCCTTAGCTTCCGACAGCCCCTTCAATAGCAGTTACAAACCCATTCAAAACATTCTCTTAAAACACCAATACGTTTTCAGGTCTGACCTTGAGCATGAGTTGACTCATAGCAGCTAGTTTGGTAGTGGTATAATGCTCCCGGTGCAGCAGTGGATGATTTGCCATCTTCCTCAACTGCATCATCACATTGGTCAGTTCTCTCTCTGTGGAGGACACATTTGCAACATATGGTTTTAAAATCAGATAATCTGTGCATCTTAAAATTCTACTTTTTAATATTCTCTTAGGCCTTCCATCACTTTTCAAATGAACCAGATGCCTTTCTCTCATTCCTCCTCTCCCTAACATACTCTCTCCATTGATGGATCCCTTGAGCTTCTGCATTAAGGTGTTGTAGAGCTGCTGCTGCTGGTCACTCATGGCACAGAATTCCACCTTCTCCTCTTTGGCTGGGAGCTGCTTCAGCACCTGAGGCAGAGACACAAGTCGATCCAGTCATATGTCATCGGAAAGTCCCTTTGGGGCGAATCCTAACTTCCACAAATCGATTTTTCACTTAGTCATGCATTGACGTCAATGGGAGACTAAGGGAATATAGCACAGTAGAACTCAAAATGAACCATGAGTATATATCACTGTGGTAGAGTATCACTGTCCCAAGTCATGCCATAACCCTATCTGGTAATGAGTTTAGACTGAGCGGTTCCTTACCTCACTCTTGACACGTCTGAGGATGAAGGGTTTCATGATGAGTTTGGCATGAGCAATCCTCTCCATCTCAAAGCTGCTCTGCTCCTCTGATGATTTCTAATAGGAAATAAAAGATTCAATCTATTCAAAGGAAATCTTAGCATAGTCAGTGGGCTTATTTAGCTAGACTTTTTGACTGGATGAGTCAAACTTGCTGCATACTAAGATGAATATTTTGGAGTGATCCCATAGAGCACGTGTTCTAGCCTCACCATGGCAAACATATTGGCGAGCTGTGCAGTGCTGCTGGAGAACATATTGGGCATGATGAAGTTGAGCAGGGACATGAGCTCCAGGAGGTTATTCTGCACTGGGGTCCCAGTCAGCAGCAGACGGTACTTGGCCTGAGATCACATCAAAATCAAATCTGATTCGATTAATATAGTGCATTGTATAGCACCATTTTACAAAAGGTATCAGAATGCACTGCAGTGAAAAGGAAGAAAGTGGGGTGACTCACAGGAGATAAACAAGACATTGTTCAGGCAGGTAGAGGAACAGTTTACCGGCTAAAGTTAAGACTTATCTTAAAATCATTATCGCATCAACCAAGGTGACCCAGCCCCCCCCAACCCCCGCAATGTACTTACGTTGATGGCCATGAGGTGGCGGTAGCGCAGCGAGCTCATGTTCTTCAGCATGTGGCCCTCATCGAACACAGCATACTCCAGTTTGAGCTTTCGGAACAGGCTGCGGTCGTTGTCATTGCTGGTGGTGAGAGCGTACCTAGCAGCAGAAACAGAGCAGCTCAAGGAGCCATACAAAACACACAAGATCCTCACAAGTAGTCTGTGAGGCATGGCAATCACTTGATTACCATGAAGTATGAATGAGTCACAGGTCCAGCTTACGAGGAACTTTTCAGGTTTAGTCAAACCCTGAATATATTATCGTGTTAGCAGAAGCCCAGCCAAGGTGACTTACATGGCTGACGGTTTTATAAGATCGCCACTAATTCTGCTAGATATTACCTGAGGCACTTAGGGCTAAGTGTCTTGCTCAGAAGACACACAGTAGCTAAGACAGTAGGATGTGAACCTGTAGAATACTAGACTCAAGTGCAGTTCCGTGCATATTATTATTATTATTATTATTTTTAAACACTTAGCAGACACTCTTATCCAGAGCAATTAGAGTTAAGTGCCTTGCTCAAGGGCACATCGACATATTTTTTTCCTCATTCTTGCATAACAGTCATTCTCAGATTTTAGACTTACGTGGAAATGATGATGTTGTAGTCGACCTGTTTGTTGAGAATATCATATCGAAGGTACTTGCGATCCTCCACAGACCCTAAACACACACACAATATAAATAGGACCATCTAGACTGTATCTATATTTAGTAATTCTGTCACTTATGGTGACTAAAACCAACGGGTTGAAGTCTGTATAATCAAATAAACATAAAGCCTGACCCATGACAACTACAGTATGATGAGTCACGCCATTCAGAATGAATAGAAGATTCACTCACCATAGTACACCAGGACTTTGAGCCTGGGACACCACAGATTCAGCTCCCGTACCCAATTATCTGCACCAGAGAAGCAAAATCTGTTAAAAAACCTTCACAGATTGTAAAAAGACATCTTAAAAAGATAGTAAAGTCACACTTTAATATTTTATCTATGCAGATCTCAAGGCACCATAAAATCTCTGTATGCAGCACTACTCCCAAAGCTCACCCAGTGTGGAGGCAGGTACAGTGAGGAGATGTGGGCCCTTATTGCCCTCCTGGTACAGGCTGGCCAGAAATGAGATGGCCTGGATGGTCTTCCCCAAACCCTGCCAACAAAAGACAGGAGGTGGTGCATTACAAACACTCTACTTTTCAGAGACCGACTTGGTACAACAAAAAGAGATGCCTGCTTCCCAATCACATTACCACAGGATTAAGAGGATCTGAAATAAGCTGTTGGAGACTGGTCAGGAATAACAACTCACCATCTCATCAGCAAGGATTCCACTCAGGTTGTTCTGATGTAGCAGGGTCAGCCAATTTTGACCAATGAGCTGATAAGGCTTCAACTGGTATCTGGAGAGGTCATATTAACACAGGGAACTCAGTAATGATGAAAATAGTGTTCAAGACTGCCTATGTACATGTATGAGATTGTGTTTTCGACGAAAATCATACTACATAACTATCTGAACGTGTGTGTCAGATTAGTATAAAAACAGCAGCTAAACCCACTTGCTGTTGAGGATCTCGGGCTGTTTCTGGGAACCCTTGTCCCGCTCCACTACTTGGGTCACGTCCTGCATCATCTTGTTGGTGATTTTCTCACACTTGGTCATGAGGCTGCGCACGACGTCCCGTTCTCTCAGGACCACACGGCAGCCCTGCACCAGATCAGTGGACAGGCCGTTCCCTCTGTCGAGAGCATCCACCTGGGGTCACACACACACAATCTTTTATCCACACAAGGTTACGCTCAGGTTGTTCTGATGTAGCCGAGTCAGCCAACTTAGACCAATTAGCTAGCTGGTAAGGCTTCAATTGGAACCTGGAGAGGTCATAGTAACACTGTGCATTCAGTAATGAATCATGCTGAAAAGAAAACATCTTATACACTCACAAGTGTGTGTGTGTGTGTGTGTGTGTGTGTGCACATACCCATGCACACAAGTTCGTTATGCCACTCACCAGATCCTCCCACTCGTTAAATGGGCGCAGCTCGACAATCCTCTGAGCCTTCTTCACAGAGCAGCCAGAGATGAGAGACAGCTCGTCCAGCGATGCCTCCTGGAAGAACCTGAGGATCTGGCCCTTCACAATAGACCCTGTTCCAACCTCCTGATCTGAGCCCGAGTCATCAGAGTTCAGCTTCATGCCCTCAGCAGACTCATCAAAGTCATCACTGGCCTCGTCCTCAGAGCTGGTGCCTGGCTCTGGAATCACCCTCCTCCTTCTGTCTGCTCCTTTAGTCGGCCTATTGATGGTCTTATCTACGGTCCCAATGGTAGGCTTGTGAGGTAGTGATGTGGGACGACCAGGGGGTTTGGCTGCTGGGGCTGCCTGACGTGCTGAGGTTTGGGGAGCTGAACTAGCTGATGATGATGCCTGAGTGTCCCCTTGACTGGACCTCTCCCCTGATGAAGGAAACAGAATCAGCCTGCAGGTCCTGGGAGGGATGTTGGGCTACCTACAGTATATACAGTACCAGTCAACATTTTGGACACACCTACTTCTTCAAGGGTTTTTCTTTATTTTTACTATTTTCTACATTGTAGAATAATAGTGAAGACATCAAAACTATTAAATAACACATATGGAATCATGTAGTAACCAAAAAAGTGTTAAACAAATCATAATATATTTTATATTTGAGATTCTTCAAATAGCCACCCTTTGCCTTGATGACAGCTTTGCACGCTCTTGGCATTCTCTCAACCAGCTTCATCTGGAATGCTTTTCCAACAGTCTTGAAGGAGTTCCCACATATGCTGAGCACTTGTTGGCTGCTTTTCCTTCTCTCTGCGGTCCAACTCATCCAAAACCATCTCAATTGGGCTGAGGTCGGGGGATTGTGGAAGCCAGGTCATCTGATGCAGCACTCCATCACTCTCCTTCTTGGTAAAATAGCCCTTACACAGCCTGGAGGTGTGTTGGGTCATTGTCCTGTTGAAAAACAAATGATAGTCCCACTAAGCGCAAACCAGATGGGATGGCGTATCGCTGCAGAATGCTGTGGTAGCCATGCTGGTTAAGTGTGCCTTGAATTCTAAATAAATCACAGACAGTGTCACCAGCAAAGGACCCCCCCCCACACCATAACACCTCCTCCTCCATGCTTCATGGTGGGAACTACACATGCAGAGATCATCCGTTCACCCACACCGCGTCTCACAAAGACACGGCGGTTGTAACCAAAAATCTCCAATTTAGACTCCAGACCAAAGGACACATTTCCACCGGTCTAATGTCCATTGCTCGTGTTTCTTGGCCCAAGCAGGTCTCTTCTTTTTATTGGTGTCCTTTAGTAGTGGTTTCTTTGCAGCAATTCGACCATGAAGGCCTGATTCACACAGTGCCCTCTGAACAGTTGATGTTGAGATGTGTGTTACTTGAACTCTGTGAAGCATTTATTTGGGCTGCAATTTCTGAGGCTGGTAACTCTATTGAACGTATCATCTGCAGCAGAGGTAACTCTGGGTCTTCCATTCCTGTGGCGGTCCTCATGAGAGCCAGTTTCATCATAGCACTTGATGGTTTCTGTGACTGCACTTGAAGAAACGTTCACATTTCTTGAAATGTTCCATATTGACTGACCTTCATGTCTTAAAGTAATGATGGACTATCGTTTCTCTTTGCTTATTTGAGCTGTTCTTGCCATAATATGGACTTGGTCTTTTACCAAATAGGGCTATATTCTGTATACCACCCCTACCTTGTCACAACACAACTGATTGGCTCAAACGCATTAATAAGGAAAGAAATTCCACAAATTAACTTTTAAGAAGGGTCACCTGTTAATTGAAATGCATTCCAGGTGACTACCTCATGAAGCTGGTTGAGAGAATGCCAAAAGTGTGCAAAGCTGTCATCAAGGCAAAGGGTGGCTAATTGAAGAATCTCAACTATAAAATATATTTTAATTTGTTTAACACTTTTTTGGTTACTACATGATTCCATGTGTTATTTCATAGTTTTGATGTCTTCACTATTATTCTACAATGTAAAAAATTGTAAAAATAAAGAAGAACCCTTGAATGAGTAGGTGTGTCCAAACTTTTGACTGGTAGTGTACATTGCCTTAAAACAACGTAGGAAACAAAGGAAACTATATGGCTGCAAGACAGCCAGGGACTTAACTAGCTACCTAAAATAATGTTTTGGTTTTGTATAAACGGATTCACTCAAGAACAGGCACACATAGAAACACATGCAGACAGAGAGACACACACCATGAAACACAAAACTCTCACCCTCCTCGGAAAACATGCGCAGTGCTTCTAGGGTGTCCTCAAAGTGCCAATCATGCTCGAGAAGCACTTCTCTAAGCTCCTATGTGTATGCAGGATAAGACAAACAGATAGTCGTAAACAACAAAACACCTTTTTGTCAAAATAAATTATTCATATGAAACGTTAATATGCAACTCCCACTCATTTCAAACAATATTAGTTCACATTTGCCAACATTTAAGGCACTGATGAATGTGTTGTGGAACTGCAGTGACAGAACACAGGGCCTGTTGTTGGCAGAGTGGAATTCTACAGCCAATGGAAGCCTCACCTCCTTGACCAGACGGGGAAACTTAGTCTGCAGTTTCCTCACCATGTCCTCCTGGCTCTTCCAGCTGGGCTCTGGACCCTCATCCTCAGAATCATCTGTCTGGCGGAACAGAAACACATTGGCGCATGAAGTCCCAAGGCAGACAGACCAATTAGAGTGTGAGCTCATCCCCACGCAAGCCTACCCCCTCTGTACTGGAGATGACAAATAATACATGAACAAGCAGGGTGGCAGTACATCATCTTGGCCAGGGTAATAAACTGGTAACCTGGAGGTCGAAATCTCAGGTGGGGCATGCAGCTCTTGTACCCTTGAGCGTGGCACTTTAGCTTAATTGCTTTAGTAAATCTCTAGCTCAACACAGATGACTCACATGTCAGGTGTAAACTGAATATGCACCCCCCCCACACCCTGGTTTGGGGTGTCAGGGAGGCTGGATAGGAGTGCAGACAGGTGGACTCACCACTGAATCCTCCTCGAGGGCTGGTTTCTTGCTGGAGTTGGATGTCCCACTCTGCTGGGAGCTGTCACACACCTCTAGTCTCCTCTTACGGTCTGGGTCTAAACCAGGACATTAAGGGGGCATATTAACACAGCACGAACAACACCACACTGCATCTAGTTTGTGGTGCTGGGAATAGAAGCCCCAGAGATTAATTCAAGGTATGTCCTGCACTTCTCAGTTAAATGTACTTTTCATGTTCATGTTTCACTAACCCAAGAATGTACTGTTAAAGCCTACTCCTTTAACATCCATGGACCTTATATGTTATATTCAGAGGTAAACTGGCTCTGGCAACCAAAAAAGCCATATAAAAAGTGAATCGATTCTCATTGATACGGTTCTAGAAACATAAAGCCCTCTACTTTCATAGCACATCAAAGTAATGTAATTTCACAAATGTAAAATATACACTTACTGTACACTGTTTTAACCAGTTTTAACACAGTTAAACACGTTTCTGGCGTCCTTCTTCCGTTACACACACAGGTGTTCAGAGATAGCTAATTAACACAGGTAGTCCACTGTCTTCCTTCTGTTTTCCGTAAACAAGCGCTGTAACATGGAAATATGGCTGTGTGTGAACCCTAACCCTATAAAAAGGTGTGTAGTAATTTAACCTTATGTTTCCAAAACTGTACCGCAAGCGATGCGTGTTAATGTTTAGAATAAGCAATACTATCGTCAATAGGCACTAAAGGTTGTTAGCATCTATGAATGGGCTAACGTTTCACTAACTCATTGACCTCCATGTCACAGAGCAGGCTATAGAACATGAAACAGCAGATTCCATTCCATTCAATAGTATTGTTTGCACCACTGTGAATGTAATTGTGCAACAGCAAGTATTAAGGCCAGGGATAAGATGAATGAACCCTTACCTTGACTTCCCGATATGTTTTTGGGGAGCTGGCCGCCATTTCTCTGTAGAGTAGTTTTCATCTCCACCTCTCCCTCCTCATCTGACAGTATGATAACAGCACCCATAACTGGTTCCTTTTCCAGACTCCTTTAACAAAGAAAACATGAGTCTTGAATCATTAAAAACATTTCCTCACGATTTTGATTAGTGTGTATATGTGTCCAGTCCTGGACTTGGACTGAAATAGGTCCCTCAATTTGGGTGCCGGTACTGTTTATATTTAGGTGCAGGAGCTCCACAATACTGTTGAGCTAATATTCTATAAGAGGAACAGGAGCTCAAGCAGTAGAACAATTGAGGATCCGGTACTCAGCTCTAGTGAGCTCCTGCACAAGTCAAGCACTCACTGTATGTGACCAATGTGTATGGCACCAGTACATCCACCTGCCTATTAGTATGTCACAGGTGTGACAAATCCCCCTAATCACTTGTACATGCATTGTGTTGAAGGCATGGTGCAGGTAAGAAGGATGGAGCCAGGTAAACTTAAGTAGAATCTTGATGATATATGCTAATACATGTGCTTTTCTCGACCCTGTGTAAACCTAGAGGGGTGTAGTCTGATCTACATTATTTAGATGAGTTTGGTAGCAACTAACTTACTTCCCCGACAACATCATGGAGGACCCTGATATCTCCTCATCTGAATCAGAGTCTAGAACCACACTGTCCATGCCTCTCACTGATCCAGGCCCTGGGGGACGTTTGAGCTCTGGGGTCTCCGGGACAACAGTCTCTGCAAGTGAAAAATGTCAAAGCAAAAAGACTCAACACAAAAGTGCCTACTGTGGGAGCTGGGTGGGCATGTTGACTATTTGGCGAGAAGACGCCTTATTTTGTTAGGTAGTTGGTCTTGGTTGGGGTTTCTATATGAGTAAATATTGTCCAAACATGTCTTGGTTTACATCCCAGTGTCAATACTGGGTCTGGTATCAGGCACTACAGGGACCACCTTTGCCAACCCCAACCGGAAATTCTTGAATAAATGTGTGGTCTATGTAAGCAAGGGTCATGTCTAGAAGGGATACAGCTTTTGTCCAATTGACGTCCAAATGTGCATGTTAGGTAACCTTAACTATTTTCCTAATTCTCCTAACCTGCCACGAAAAGTAAATTTTGACCAAAGCTGTGTCCTAGACAAAACCGTAAGTGTGCTCTATTACCATGCGTTTGCTGCCCCGTGGGATCTTCATTCACTGAGTCTGTGTTATGGTTGATAAATCTTCTTTGATTCCTCATTGTAATATTCTTCGATTCAGTTAGCTGCTACAGTATTATCCTATCAAAATGAGCTCACAACAATTGACTACGGTAGCTGCAGTCGAATGTTAAATATGTGTTCGAGCTAACAAGCATCATCGTGAAATCAAACAAGCCGGCCTACATGACCGTTCGCTGTCGGCAAGAATAGCAATCTAGCTAATGGATCCTTCACCAGAGAGGATTTCAAACGTTCTTTTGTTTTTCGATTGACGCTGATTAGCTAGCTAGCTACCTTGCAATCCGCGTATGGAGATAGATGCTGCTAACGACGCTAATTAATGCATGCAAGATGCGTTCTGCAACGTGCACGTGAATTATTCTACCTCTGACCTAGACTCGTAAGATAGCTAGCTACATTCTTGCCATCAGGCGTCCTCTTTACTGATTACATAAACATATTTACAACGCTTCGTTACATTTCATTGCTAAAATAGCTAGCTAGCTAGCAACTTTGTTTCCGACGAATTCCGAAAACGGCACGTGGGCAGTCTGGCCAGCCAATCAGAGACAAGTGCGCATTGCGATCCCGTGTAAAATAAAATAATAATAAATAATTTAAAGGGACAACATAGTCTGTAGGTGACAGATGTAGGTTACTCTTCTTCAGGACCTTGGACAGCTCCCCTCATTTCAAGATTTGGAGTAACTGGTGCGTAGGTTAATTGATTTAAACTGGAGATCCCTTCATAATTCGAGAGGGGATTGGAGTATTATTAACCACGTAGTCTACTATATATTGAGCCCTACAATTATTTGAATAGTCTATTTCAACCAGATAGCCTAAACAGGCAGGATTCTGATTCAGGATTTAGAAAATACAATATTAGGCCTAGTTTGAGAGAACTAAGATGTTGGATGTTTAAAAAATACTTTAAAACACATTTTATAATAATTTGTGGTTGCAGCTGCACCCGAGACTTGTGGATGATTGGGTTCAGGCTTTGCTTTATGGCTCCCCAGATGCTCAATTTCGAGCAGTTACCTATATTTCCTCCGGGTGAGAGAACTCCTCCACTCCATTAATAACAACGCCACCAGTGATCACATCAATCTGAGGTTTCAGACGGCTGCCCTCAGTCTGGCTGGATTGCAAGTCACATGGTCTGTGACCAATAATTGTAACCAAGATGAACAGGCACATACCTTTTGAATTTAATATCCACCTCCAACATCTTGAGTGGATCAATCAGCACATCCGCTACGCATAGGCTGCCTACTACGGATTGATAAAATAATAGACAATGGTTTTGAGTGATACTATAGCATGTGTTCTATTCTGACCGTGAACAATGTATTATATCCTGAATAATGTAATTGTAACTAATCTGGAATAAGCAACTAGTCAACCTATCACTGTCCATGTTCAATAGTAGGCTACAGGATTAGCCCTAGTAACAAACACTTGATTAATTGAGAGGTTTGGTTGTTTAAACATAAACTGCTTAAAAATAATAGGCTATATTATCTCCAATATATTATCTCCAATATATTATCTCCAATATATTATCTCCAATCCTATCCCATCCTATCCCAGGAGTGGGGTATATTTTTGGGCTCCCAAATGTGTCCAAGTGCCAGTCTTGGCAGCAGTTGATTTTTTGTAGATAATGAGAGAGACATTAACACAATTTAGCTGTTCATTAGCAAAATACATAGACATTGGCATGGGTCATTCATGGTGACAAAAGGTTTTTTCCTATGGTGCTGACGTTGCGCGTTTACCATCAACATTTTTATAGAGCCGTGACGTGCTTTCGACTGCGGTATTCAGTGCGGCAGCCAGTGAGCCCATTCAAACCCACCACCGCCAAAATCCTCTGGTGACTTATCTGTGTCAGTAGGCTAGGCTACATAAAATGCACAAAACATGTTTGCATTATTATTATCGCTTACCTTCAACACCAGCCTAAAATAGTGCATGCTGATAAAAGGTATTTTAACCAGAATAATATTGGATGATGAAAAAACTCCAGTGCTATCTTTTAGGCTACATCTTTATAAGGCTTTACATTGTTTTGGTTGTTATTTCATGAATGCAATGGATATATGTGCATTTTCAATGTAATCCAAGTTTTCATTTTTTTTTGGCACCCACATAGACATTGTGTACACCAAAAAAATACATAATATGAGTTGTTTAACACATTTGTTTTAGTGTACATGGTAGGCTACCCCACTGTTACATTACAGTGAACATCAGTGTGAACATTGGTGAGAGGTCCAATGTACAGTAGGCTTAGTTTAGGAGCCTATGGAATAACCTAATATTTCACCCTCAAGGATTTTATTCCTCATCATGAGCAGTCTCAGCAGTCTCACTTGTAAGATAGTTTTTTTCTCTACTGACATGCTACTTTCCTTGGATGAATATTCGAAAAGATGTTGCAACCTTTTCAATGACGTCAAGACAGTTGTGTTGGTCCTGTCTATCCAATCGGAGGCATCGCTTACATTCTACAGGAGCCGAAATGTGTCTAATCTTGCTCTGTAGCTGTCCTCCTTTACCTACCACAACGCCCTTCGGCGGGTGCATGGTGGTACCCGACTGCTGCTTTAAACAGCAGCACTGACATGGAAACCCCATTGCAGTTGAAGAACGATTTATTTCAAGAGCAGCAGTTCCAGCATCACTGTAAGTATCAGCACTACTGCAGACGAGAGGAACGGTTCACTAAACAGCGCAACCAATGCTGCACCTGTAATAACTGTACCTGTGATGCAAGAAAAAGCCTAGTTTTTCGCGGGACGTCGCCGACCACTCAAGGAACTTTAAAGACACCATCCGTAACGTCTTCGAGACAAGGTTGTCAATTTAGCGTCTGTGAGTTCACGCCCTCCAGTCATGGTAGTTCATCCAAACATCACCACCATCAGCACTGCCACAATCCGCAGCGGGGCAGCCCGAGCAGCAGCCACAAAGAGAGTAACTCGTATAACGAAATAACCATGAGCAGCTGCAGATACAACGGCGGCGTAATGCGGCCGCTGAGCAACTTGAGCTCGTCCCGCAGAAACCTACACGAGTTTGATTCAGAGTCCCAGCCTTTACAACCAATCTCCACCGCAGATGCGTCCGACACCCTAGCATCTAAACCAGAGAACAATTCGACCACCCTGATGCCTTACGCATCCGGAGACGGAGGGGGTGGATGTAACAACAGTGGCAGTAAATCGGGTAAAAAGAAGAACCAGAACATTGGGCAAAAGCTTGGACATAGAAGGGCCTTGTTTGAGAAAAGGAAGCGCCTCAGCGACTATGCTTTGATCTTTGGGATGTTTGGGATCGTTGTTATGGTTATAGAGACTGAACTCTCATGGGGAGCCTATGGAAAGGTGCGTATTCAACTCAATCCCGGTACAGTGCAGTTACATCTAGGTCGGAAGAATTAATTGACTGGCATGTTGTGTGGACCAGGAAAAACAGCAAGTTTGATTTTAAAGTGGTTTAAACCAGTAGTAGCATAGTCGTCTTGTTTTATTTACAAATCAAATATTTAGACAGTGAAGACTGAAGATTTATCCCGTAAACCATGCAATCAGCCATACCTTGCATGGCTGGATAGGTTCTCGATCTTTTAGTCCAGGTGAGTTTACATGCTCCATTGACATAGTGACACATGGTATCCCAAGCGTTAAAAGCATTTAGATAGGGTTTACTAATATAGCCTTGTACTATATTGAACTATGTGCAAAGCCAATATATAGGCGTACCTTACATGTTTTATTTTTGAGTGTCTTGACATTTTCTTAATTTATAATGATTCAATACAGAAGAATCTTCGTTTTATTTTTTTAAAGAGTAGTACTGTTTGTTGCATGAATACATGTGTTGTATTACTATTGCTATTTTTCTTTTACAGGAGTCCTTGTATTCATTAGCTCTAAAATGCCTGATAAGCCTTTCTACAATCATTCTCCTTGGTCTGGTTATCATATACCACGCAAGGGAAATTCAGGTAACATGGTTATTTTTCATGTCATTGTCATTAACATCCCTAGATGTTAACTATGGTTATAATAGTGTCATACGTGTTATTATACTGTCATTTCCTGTCAGTATGCGTGCGAGTTTGCAGAATAATTGTATTCAAGACATTGATGTGCTCAATCGACTTAAGTTTCAAGTTTTATTGTCACATGCACAGGATACAGCAGGTATAAAACAGTACAGTGAAATGCTTAACTTGTGAGCTCTTTCCCAACAATGCACAGTAAAGGTAGTAATATAGATGGGACGTAAAACACGTGAAATGCGAGAGAAGAAAAAAAGAAAAGAAACATGAGAATGCAGTTAGATACAGGTCTAATATACATGTCTAATATACAGGTCTAATCTACAGGTCTAATATACATGTCTAATATACAGGTCTAATCTACAGGTCTAATATACATGTCTAATATACAGGTCTAATATACATGTCTTATATACAGGTCTAATATACAGGTCTAATATACATGTCTTATATACAGGTCTTATATACAGGTCTAATATACAGGTCTAATGTACAGGTCTAATGTACAGGTCTAATGTACACGTCTAATCTACAGGTCTAATATACAGGTCTTATATACAGGTCTAATATACAGGTCTAATATACAGGTCTTATATACAGGTCTTATATACAGGTCTAATATACAGGTCTAAGGTACAGGTCTAATGTACAGGTCTGATGTACAGGTATAATGTACAGGTCTAATATACAGGTCTAATGTACAGGTCTATTGTACAGGTCTAATGTACAGGTCTAATGTACAGGTCTTATATACAGGTCTTATATACAGGTCTAATATACAGGTCTAAAATATAGGTCTTATATACAGGTCTAATATACAGGTCTAATATACAGGTCTAATGTACAGGTCTAATATACAGGTCTAATATACAGGTCTAATATACAGGTCTAATATACAGGTCTAAAATACAGATCTAAAATACAAGTCTAATATACAGGTCTTGTATACAGGTCTAATATACATGTCTTATATACAGGTCTTATATACAGGTCTTATATACAGGTCTTATATACTGGTCAGTGCAGTGCCTTCATTGACTTCACTGAGTGCAATTACTCTGAAATTAAGTGGATTGTTTCCAAATTAAGTAGGCCTACATTTCCTCTTTAACGGGTGACATAATCTAATTATGGCATGAAATCATTTTACTGATATGTTGACCCATGCCTTGAAAAGTTAAGCTGTAAAGCTTTAAGACTTCTGGTAATTAACAGTAATAAAATATACCCCTTGAAATATATGACTTATAAACACCTTAATGAGGTTAGTACAAGTGTCTTACCTTATCATAACCAAAACACTATTGCTCCATTGTTTATATTTTCCTTGTCATTGGAGACTTTGTAATCAAATAATGCATTTGTATTTTGCTCTTATGGAATGTCATTCATTGCCCACTCTGAGCCAAATCAATATTTTACTATGATAGTGGCTGGCACTTGCATCTCAAGGTTGTCTCCTGCATCTTCGAAACCTCCAGGGGTTAACTGATCTGGATTGTCAGCTTCATTGAATAGTTCCAGCACTTGAACAAAACAACATTTTATGACCTTGTGTCAGAGCATTGTTGCTTTACTTACCGTGTTTTCTTCCTGCAATTCAGCACTTATGTCTTGGTTGTAGAACCACGTTATAAAAAAAATTATGGTGCTCCCTCAATGGTGGTCCTCATCAAGAGGTATAGTCTGGTCAGGAACCCATTACGTTGCTCCACGTTAATGAAATTGACCAGAGAAGAAATACATTTGCCTATGCCAGGCATTTTCTTTAACCTTGCTGAGGCTGCGTTGGGCGGGAGATAGCCTAGCGGTTAGAGCGTTGGGCTAGTAACTAGAAGGTCGCTAGTTCGAATCCCCGAGCCGACAAGGTGAAAATCTGTCGATATGCACTTGACCTAGGCACTTTCCTTATTTGTTCCATGGTCGGCAGTAATAATGGCAGACCCTGGTCGTGACCCCACTCTCAGAGGGTGTTTCAGGGGGAGTTGGGATATGCAAAAAAATATAATATAACTTGTCCTATTGTGAAATATAAGTACCCACCTAATTATTATTAGAACGTCCAAACACTCTTCTTATGCAGGCTCTTTTCTTTGAAACAGCGAGAAAACATGAAGGTTATCTAGATATTTTCAAATACCAATGTAGATAAACCTCATGTAGCGACAAGGATGATGTGGAAGGGAAATCCTGTCATTCTCAAATGACTTGTGTCAAGTCCATGAAATAATCAATACTTTTCCTCATGACTATATTAGGGTTCAGTGTTGTAGTAGAACTCATAGGTCCCATGTCTGAATAGGCCACTAGCTCATTATCTTGTGCATTGTTGAATTACAACGGCCTGTTATCTATTAGCATACATTTATATTTAGGATTTAAAAGCCCCCAGAGGGATATCAATCATTACAATTGCTCAACAGTAAAACGTGTCTACCTTTCAAATGGCCTACTGTAAAGCCTTCTTTGCTGCAAGGGATGATAGAACAGTTTTATTGATCATGACCATATTGATCAAAACCATTTACATTGCCTCAGCAATGGTTCTCTATAGTGTAAAGTGTCAACTTCCAAGATGGTATCATTTCCATGGTTCTTACTTAGTTGTCAGCCCTTTGTATTTCTAGACACACATTTATTGAGATTCCATGACTCAAACAATTTGTTTGACAACATCAAAGGGAATGCAATATTGTGAATGACTATTGCGATTATGGAAAAAGCACAAATATGCTGAGGGTTGTTTTGGCTCAGTGATATTATTTTCAAAGTAAAATGGGTTGCAATATGTTTGTTTATATTATAAATATCAGATTGATACGTGTGGCTTACATTCAGTTATTTGATTTTCATATCCTCCAGTCTTATTCAGACTGGTATATGACTCAATATAGAAATTCTCACCTTGTTCACCTTGGCTAGTGACTCTCACTTAAATTCCATATCTACTGTTTGCAGCTATATTATTACTCAACAATATCCTTAGTCACCCAGGTTGTGGCCCCACTCAATGGCTCTTTTATTGCTGCTTGCAGCTGTATCTGTAGTGGTAGTATTGGTATATCTCTCTAGCACAGAGCTTGCACCCTATCCTTCTCTTTGTATGGGCTGTTTTCCATCCTCAGTGAGATAGATTATGCATGCACATCCATCTGTACTCACAGATGCCTGTCAAATATAGTTGCATAGTTCAGACTGAAGAGAGGTGCCCACACTCTACACTAGCTCCTTGAAAGTAATCTACTTGTCCAAACTGTATAAACTGGAAAGAGTTGACTTCCACGCTTTTTGGGATGCTTTGACAGTATAGGGACACTCCTTTTGTTTTTAGTGTCTGAAATGTCCCAAGGTCAGTCAGAGGACATCTCTTGGACATAGACTGTCATGGGGAGGCTTAGGGGACACACCTTGTACATTAAGATTGCAATGATTGGTGACATGGTACATTAATAGGATTTCTCTCCATCTTCTCAGTGTGATGTCTCAAGGTTCAGAGACCCTCCAGACTTCTCTATGCAATTAGAAGCCATCCTCTGTTTTTCTATCCACTATTCTGAATATAAACGTCAGCAAGCATCTACAAATGTTGTAGGACATGCTATTTCAGGTAATACAATCTGTGCAAGGTATGATACAGACGTCATATGTCTTTTGGTGACACCTAGCAATCTATAATAGTTGCATCTTTTGTTTCCTCTGGTGGCAGGCAGCTGTCTAGGGTGCTGTGTGAACTTAGCTCAGCTTGAAAGCTGGGTTTCTACTCTGATTTAGATTTGTCACTGTCACTCTCAAGGATTGATATTAGCAAGAGAAATGCTCTAAGCATGTTGTTTGCCCTCTCTAAGATATTTGATTACTTTAAAAGGACTGTGAGGGACACTTTGAAATGTGACTTTGGTTTCTCCTTGTGTTAATGTTTATTTGCCAAGAGGCTTTTATGTAAAGGCCAATACAGTGGCCATGTACAGTTTGATGTAATCACAGAAATCAGCCCTTTTCTTAACCTATTATTATAACAACCAATTTGAGTCCCAGCTGTCATTCTGTCGTGACTAAAGTCAGCCTTGCCTAGCTTAGTTTGTCCTGGGTGGTGTGCGTGTGTCCTGTGTGTGTGCTTGCTCTGTGTCTGTATTAGAGACGCCATGGTGTTAATGCAGGAGATGCTGTGAAATCTGTCCTCTACCTGAGACGCCAGACTGGAGTCAGATAGCCATTGCTGGCTGGTGACCTCAATGCTTTTACTGAACAAACAGGATTTCAAGGGCACAGATACTCTGTCTCTGAACGGGATGAGAATCCAAATGATTATTAATTGATCATGTTTGCTACCCCATGCACTATATATGATCAGAAACATAGATGTTATATAATTTATATGAGAAACATGTCTCCAGCTAGAGCAATCCAAACAAAGAGAGATTTACTTATGATATTCTCTTTTCATATAGGGGTGTGTATTTTTGAATTTCAATTGAATGCTACACTATGTTGTCAAGTAATCACTTGATTTCAGATGCAAAGAAAATGTAACCTACAGCTTGAGATTTACTCAGCAAAGTGGCCTCTTAGTGCCTCACTTTGATATCATAAATAAACCATTGCATTAATTTCTTATTGGGCTGAACCTCTCAACCTAATTCCCTAATGAAATTGAGTGATTTGTTTGTCTCAGTTACAAGATATATGTTCCTATCTCCACATTACACAGATTAAATATTGAGCTGGACTCCATTAGTTATATTGAGCATACTGAAACTAGTAACCAACCCAGGCTGCTACCAATGCAGGTTGAACTCCTATAGGAGCGGCAGGTAGCCTAGCAGTTAGAGCGTTGGGTCAGCAATTGAAAGGTTGCTAGTTGATTTGCCCTTGAGCAAGGCACTTAACCCTAATTGCTCCAGGGTCGCTGTTGATAATGGCAGACCCTGGCCGTGACCCTACTCTCCGAGGGTGTCTCAGGGGAAGTTGGGATATGCAAAAAATACATTTCCAATTCACACATGCGTATTAATACACACGTGTACATGTGTGAAATAGGACAAATATAAGCACCCACCAAATTATTATTATTATACAGTATATGGGTGATTCAATGTAAGTGTTGTAAATTGCGGTCCCACCCCAAAAAAACTATTTAAAAAACAGTTAAGTCTCCAAACGTAGGACATTTATTTACATCATGATATGTTCTAGTTCTATCCAAGGCAATAACAAACATATTGTTAAATTAATATAGTTCAAAGTCAGTGTTTATACACCTATTTCTATTGAGAGGTGGCTGTCCCAATCCCTGACTCCTAAACTTCATGTTTGAAAATAAAGCAATCAATGATTTTTAAATTTTTTAAAACACTTATTTCAATAGAACGTCTTGAGTTGATATATTATTACATTGAAAGATACTGATCTAATTATTCTCTGAAAAATGCTGTCCCCACTTTTGATGTCACTACCGAAACACACACTTTAAAAGACTGTAAAATGAATGTGCCTTAAGCAACAACACTACAAATATCACCAGGTGATGGGATTGCAACCCTCTCGACTATGGCCACATGGTGAGTAGTCTGTCTGCAAACATTTTTGGAAAATAAAAGAGCAAATTGGATCAATCTTAATGTATTTTTAAGAGGTGTCACTACCAAACATCTAATATATCAAAAAATATATGTATTCACCATGCTTCACCGAGAGTCCTTTAGGTGCCTTTTGGCAAACTCCAAGTGGGCTGTCATGTGCCTTTTACTGAGGAGTGGCTTCCGTCTGGCCACTCTACCATAAAGGCCTGATTGGTGGAGTGCTGCAGAGATGGTTGTCCTTCTGGAAGGTCCTCCCATCTCCACAGAGGAACTCTGGAGTTCTGTTAGAGTGACCATCTGGTTCTTGGTCACCTCCCTGACCAAGGCCCTTCTCCCCCTATTGCTCAGTTTGGCCGGGCAGCCAGCTCTAGGAGGAGTCTTGGTCGTTCCAAACTTCTTCCATTTAAGAATGATGGAGGCCACTGTGTTCTTGGGGACCTTCAATGCTGCAAACATTTCTTTTGGTACCCTTCCACAGATCTGTGCCTCGACACAATCCTGTCTCGGAGCTCTACGGACAATTATTTCGACCTCATGGCTTGGTTTTTACTCTGACATGCACTGTCAACTGTGGGGCCTTAAATAGACAGGTGTGTGCCTTTCCAAATCATGTCCAATCAATTGAATTTACTACAGGTGGATTCCAATCAAGTTGTAGAAACCTCTCAGGGATGATAAATGGAAACAGGATGCACCTGAGCTCAATTTCGAGTCTCATAGCAAAGAGTCTGAATATTTATGTAAATAAGGTATTTCTGTTTTTATGTTTAAAACATTTGCAAAATATTCTAAAAACCTGTTTTCGATTTGTCATTATGGGGTATTGTGTGTAGATTGATGAGAAAAAATAGAATTTTATCAATTTTAGAATAAGGCTGTAACGTAACAAAATGTGGAAAAAGTGGTCTGAATATTTTCCGAATGAACGATAGCCAGCCATATGTTAGCCAAAGGGATTCTTTAAAGTCCAAAATAAGTCCAAATTGTCCAAACCGAAACGGTTACAACCGAAACAATTGACACCATAGAGATTATGGAGTCTGTGACAGCACGGGCAGCACCATTGAGGCTATCTCCAATTTAAAGTTGCATGCTCTACCAACTGATCTACAGAGGACCACCATGTGTGTAGTGGACAAGTGCACACTTCAGGAAAAAGTATTGAGTATTGAGATGCATAGCCAGCAGTGGGGCTCCAACCATCCAACAGCTCAAACATTGACATCTATTTGGCCAAAACATATTGACATTTATAATGTGATATACTGTACTGTACTCTACTGTGCTGTACCCTACTCTACGGTACTCTACTGTACTGTTGTGTGCTCTACTGTACTGTGCTTTACTATACTATACTGTAACCTACTCTACTGTACTATACTGTACTCCACTACACTGTGCTCTACTTTACTGTACTGTACCCTACTGTACTCTACTGTACTGTGCTATACTCAAGTTTACTCTACTTGAGTTTCTTACAATTGAAGAAAGGGACCATGGACTCTTGATCTAGTGGTCTTGAGACCGCTCAAGACCACATAAATTCGGTCTTTAACTTGTCATGGTCTCAACTCACTGGGCCTGGATCTTGGGACCAATGTCCTGGTATAAATCTTGGTCTTGGCTCCTGGATATAAACGTACTCTTTGGTTTACAAACCATAGCAAAGATTGTCTATTGTCATTTTTGTATCTGTGCCATTACAGCCTCTGTGACAGCATGGGCAGCACCATTGAGGCTATCTATATTTTAAAGCAGGGGTTGGAAACAAAATTATTTTCCAATCGTTTCGGTCTGAACAGGACCATTATTTTTATCATTCGGTTCCACTGTTCCGACCAGCAAAAAAAGTTCTGAATGGGTTCAAACGCCCAAAAAGTAATGGTTTATATAATTCCTTTCTGTTCCTTTTTAAACCTCTGAAATATATATATTTTTTTTAACATTTAGCTCCACATTAAATTACTTCAGATAGAGCAGCTTGCTATGGAGCAGGCAAGCTATTTACATGCATTGGACAGATGAGAGAGCGAGAGAGGGTGGAGGAGGAGGCATTTTGTTGTTTGCATTATATGAATTAGGCCCACAGAATTATACCTACGGATGAGCAGTTCTATGTCTTTGAACTTCAGAGTTGGCTTAACGTTGGACCAACTAGCTAGCTAGCTAGCTAACAAGCTTGTGTGTGCAGAGCGGCACCAGAATTAAAATAAAAACACATCCCTGCCGGCCAAACCCTCCCCTACCCTGGACGGCGCTGGGCCAATTGTGCGCCGTCCCATGGGTCTCCCGGTCGCCTGGAACATAAAATAACGTTATTAACCGGTTCCCATGCTTTTAAAATAAGATAACTTTTGTTCGCGGTTCTGATTCTGTTCCTCTAAAAATGTAGTTATTTTCCGGTTTTCGGTTCTGTTCCCTGAACCAGTTCCAACCCCTGTTTTAAAGTATTCAATTTTCTTATTCTTCATTGGCTGATTTCTCCCAACTCATAGGAATCCCCACCCAGTTGACTACTTTAAAATGGTGGAAGCCCTCAATGGCAATGTCTATGCTAAAACTTGTTATATCCATGATGAGTCCTCTACTTATCTCTAGGACTCTGACAACAGGCACAACTCTGATATAAAGTCATTTTGGGGTAAATTGACGAAATGCCACGTGCATCCACTTATATCAGTGAATTCGTAACAACCTAACCATTTCAAAACTTATATTCAATCAGATAAGCCTCATGTAGCAAATAAGCAATTCTATTTTTTGCTAACCAAATTCAACCCTCTCTCATTGACCTCCATACAAAATTCCTCACTTCGTGGGCTTATTTTCGTGGACAGATTATGGGAGGAGTAAAACCTCTCACTTCGCCTCTTCTTCTCTGACCACAGGCAACCCACTTTGTAGAAGACAATGCTCTATTTTCCGGTTTTCGGTTCTGTTCCCTGAACCAGTTCCAACCCCTGTTTTAAAGTATTCAATTTTCTTATTCTTCATTGGCTGATTTCTCCCAACCCATAGGAATCCCGACCCAGTTGACTACTTTTAAATGGTGGAAGCCCTCAATGGTAGTCTATACCCCCCAAAAAAATTCCATCTAGAGTCCGCTATTTATCTCCATTGACACTTGACACCGAAACGCCTGTTATTTTGCCCAAATAAAGATAGGTAAAGTGATCATTTAAACATCTAACAACATAATTAATTAGATACATACATTATTCAATCAATCAACAAGTTTCAGATTCATACAATCAACATTGAACATTTTACAGAAAACAATAGAGATGCTATTTCTCTAAATTCCAATTTAAAGGTTTTGAAAATCTGGTTAAAAAGCATGTTTTTACTATTTTGTTAATTTGGTATGCAAATAAAATGTCTCAAATTAATCTGTAATAGAAGGTTAATCAAAAGTATCACTACTATGCATGGTTCTCCCTTTATTGCAACTTTTTACTATTATATTTAGTGGGGTGGTAAGGAATTCAGGTAAATATTTCAAATATGCAATACAAACAAAGTGTGTGAGTAGTATACTGTATACAGTATGTCTACCTGACATACTGTATGTTGGAAGAAATGTACTGAATATTTGGGAGAAATAGGATACGAATGTGCATTGTATTCCAACCCTCAAATTACACCACTTCTGTAGAATGACCCATATAGGAAAGAAGACCGACAGAGAGACTGAGGAATGGGATGACCTCGGGACATCCTTAATGGTGTTGTCTGGGCAAAAACGTCAGCACAGTGGCACAGGCACACCACGGCCGACACGGGTGCAACTTTCCCATGATGAGCAGAGGAATGCACCTTAATGATTAAACACTATCCATCAGATGACAAGCCATCCATCTGAGAGCAGCCACTGGACCGTGCCAGGAGGCTATATTTGAAGAACGATTGGCCTTGGTTAGAATCGGTCACTCTGGCGCTCTGTTTCCAACCATCATTGTGCATTGCAGGGGCTCAGCTTGTAGGACACCATGTGTAGCAACACCGCTCTTTCTCTCTGTTATAAAATGTGTGTGTGTGTGCGCGCGCGCACGTGTGCTTTGTTGCTCTCTCCTATAAATATCATTTTCCAAGATGATTTGTGTGTGTGGTCCAGTGGTCTATGTGGGTGAAATGACTCTTAGCCCTGCAGGATTTGAGCTAAGTGACCTGAGAGTTTGTTTGGCTCATCAACAGGGCTTTTTCTATTCCTGGCCCCTCTCTCGTATGCTCTTAATTAGGCCATGGATCATGGGACGGACTATTGTTGTAGCACTGAGGGTCTTTTAAACTTCGTAAGCCATAATGTGGTCCTCTGTAGCTCAGCTGGTAGAGCACGGCGCTTGTAACGCCAAGGTAGTGGGTTCGAACCCCGGGACCACCCATACACAAAAATGTATGCACGCATGACTGTAAGTCGCTTTGGATAAAAGTGTCTGCTAAATGGCATATTATTATTATTATAAACCCCTTCAGTCTCGTGTATTCTAGCTGGATATAAACCAGACAAGTTATCAATTATGTGCATATAATATACTATAGAAAGAGACATGACTGATGTCCCTTATGCCACATACATAATTCCAGGTTTTCAGCTGCAGATGTAAGTTACCCCCCATCCCTCATAACTAGTGCTTCTGCTACTGGCATGGAATATTTGATGCTGAGAGGTAAAGAGCTCTTGAGTATTGTATTTCAGGTCATCCATTACCATAATTGCTTTTACCAACCAAGTAGGCTTTTCTTATGTAACCTAGTTTTAAATGTTTAATTACATTGTTTTAAAGCAACAAACTTTCAAAACACTTTCTTTTGTCACATGAAGTTGTTGCCATGATTATTTATTCAAATGAGAGCTTTTGTGCTGTGTGCAGACGATATTGTGTTTGGGCTGTTTTGATGGCTTAGGTCTGTGAGTAAGATAGCGTCTGTCACGACACAGTGTGTTTCCATGTCTAAGTTACACTCCCTTGGAAAGGCTTAACAAGCAGGGATATACCAACAGAGAGCCTGGTTAGTGTTACAGCATCTCTCAGCCTTAGAGTCTGACAGATGTCAGTGCTCTCAAGGAGCTAGATGTTGTTAAGTATGGGCATCAGGCTCTTTAGTTGTGTGCTTTAAAATGATATTTGTGGGGGAACCTTTAAATGTGTTGTTTTGATGAATGAATTGGGTAGAGATGTTGCGTGGGAGTGTTTTGTACATCTACTTCGAATTTCCTGTAACTGTCGGTGGGAAGCGTTTGGCCTGCAGGTTAGCTTTAATGAGAGTGTGACATTTGCCAGGATGTTGGAGTGGAATGTTCTTTGTGTGGCAATGTGGTGTAGGTGGCTGTAGTGTCAGTGTGCCTGTGGGATTGGAGGGCTGTAGTATGTGCAGTGCACGCACGTGTGTGTCTGTGGTGTGGGTGGCACTATAGCACAAATTCCTGGAGGTGTCCATTTGTTATTTTCAGGGTGTCCTTGAGGTAAAGATGTGGAATAAAAGCTTTCTTTGGCAGTGGGAAATATATATCTATTTGATCGATTCAAGATTTAGTCATGTATTATTATCACTAAATATATGATCTAGGTCATTGATCCCATTATGCTTCCAGGAATGGGACAGCATTTTGTTTCCGCTAATGAGGATCCTGGAGTTATACTAAATGGGGTTAGTTGGCAGGATGTCAAGTCATAATGTGTGACCTCACTTATTTATTTCCTACGTTTTTGTGCTCATAGAGAAATCTGAATTATTAAACATTTTAGTGTTTTTGACTGATCTGCTAACACATTTGGCTGATATGTGATGGATTTCAGACTTCTTCTCTTTTTGTTTGAGATTAATTTATCCTGAATATAAAATGTTCTTTAATTCTTATTTAGTGGTTCAGATCACTAATGTGTGGGATAGAGAGGAGGAGCCATGGGAAGCACATGCTTTACAGGACCAATTACAGATACTCAAACAGAACCAGGAAGAAAACACTGTTGTTTGAAAAGTCAGAAGAAAGATCAAAAACAGATTTGCATAATCTTATTCCCCACACACTGGAGGGCCAGATGTCTCTAGACGCAGCACCATTAATTTAATCACAAAGCATCATAGGATGGCTTCAGTTAAAATATGGTTTGTCATTTGCTGTATTTTCCCTTTATATTGAATGGCTGAGGTCACGGTGGATATAGCCTAGTGAAAGAAAGCTCTCTGAAATTTGCTGACGGCAACATTTTGTGAAATATTTCCCACCAGTTGTGACGGCCCCGTACACAACCCAAAGATCTTGAGGTGATTGAGAGCAGGGAGGGAGTGGCTGAGTGCATATTTTGGACTATCGGGATAGTGCAGACTATCGGCATTGCGTGTCAGAGAGGGGAATGATTTGTCAACTGTAGAAAGGAACTGTAGAGAGGCTCGATTGTGTTTAGTCCATCTGCAGAGAAGTATTTACAAGGATGAGGGGCAGAAGGGAACACCATCCCTAGAGACAGAGGGTAGTAGTAGTTTATCTAGATCACAAACACAGTCACTCTGACTGAATGACACTGAGGGGTAGGTGGATCTGTTGATAGGGGGCAATAAGGTCATTAGTTCAGGGTAGATGGAAGCATTGAATCGTGGGACTGGTTTTTACATTTATTTTATTTAACCTTTATTTAACTTGAGTTAATGCATTTCCATTGACTGAGTGTGGTGGTAAAGTTTATGGTTTTGATCAATTTAGTCTTATGCCACCATTATTAAAATGCAACGCTGCATCTAACCAGAGCTTGTTCAGTAACCTCTATCAGCTTCCCTCTCCCCCTCCATCCATGTTGTTATTCAGTTATTCATGGTGGACAATGCAGCAGATGACTGGAGGATAGCCATGACCTACGAGCGCATCTTCTTCATCTGCCTGGAGATCCTGGTGTGCGCTATCCACCCTATCCCAGGGAACTACACCTTCACCTGGACAGCGCGCCTGGCCTTCTCATACACCCCGTCCAAGACGGACGCAGACGTGGACATCATCCTGTCCATCCCCATGTTCCTGCGGCTGTACCTCATCGCCCGTGTCATGCTGCTCCACAGCAAGCTCTTCACAGACGCCTCGTCCCGCAGCATCGGGGCACTCAACAAGATCAACTTCAACACACGCTTCGTAATGAAGACCCTGATGACCATCTGCCCTGGCACCGTGTTGCTGGTCTTTACCATCTCGTTGTGGATCATCGCTGCGTGGACCGTGAGGGCCTGTGAGAGGTCTGGACCTGCTGCCCTATCACAGTCACGCTATGCTGCACAAAACACTGCATGAACCATAAATAAGGCATCATGGTTTGCTGGGGAAACAGGCGTTAACTCGTTGTGTGTCATACTTTAGGCTTACATCCAGATATAGTGCTCACTCCACAATTCTGATTCTCTGCTTGGAAATGTCAAGGGATAGACAATCATGGCCCATAGTTTACGTCTTGTTAGAAGATAAGATAATCTGTTTACACCTTATTTATACTGCACATTAATTAGGCATGGATGTTTCTATAATGTATAAGACGTGTAACTATTTGGCAAGCTGACTCCAGTCTGACTCTTATTTGGAACCTTCCATTCCAGATACCATGACAACATGGACATAACCAGCAACTTTCTAGGAGCCATGTGGTTGATCTCAATCACTTTTCTAACCATTGGATATGGGGACATGGTACCCAACACTTACTGTGGAAAAGGAGTCTGTCTCCTCACTGGTATTATGGTGAGCCCTATTGCAGAAATTATATTACATTCTCATGCCACAGCTGCGCTCTCTTTTGCAGTGCTGCTTATGAGGTTATATCTTTAAATCCAGCCCTTAGGTGTCTTATGACCTTTTTTTTTTACCTGCCAATATTTCTTTTTTTAAATCTCTGGTGGGGTGGCAGTGTGGATACATTCATATTCAGAGGATATTGAAGTCAGAATCGGTTTCCTTTTTATTTATAGCATAATATCCTATTATTCCAGTAAGGTAAAAAAATAAAAATAACTGACTAAATACAGGCAACCTATAACTGTCTGTTTGTTGTTCCTCCCAGGGAGCTGGCTGCACAGCCTTGGTGGTGGCTGTGGTTGCAAAGAAACTGGAGTTAACCAAAGCTGAAAAACATGTTCATAATTTTATGATGGACACCCAGCTGACAAAAAGAGTAAGTCAATACTTTACTTGCATGTCGTTTAAAATGTAAACATTTGAAACAATAATCTCAGCTCCCCCGTTTCTCCATTGTGTTCTATTTCAGGAAGACCAAGCATGGTTGAAAATGAGTACAGTATGTTTTCCATTACATGAGTAGTATTTTGTTTACCGTGAACACTGTATCTAACCATGGTCTTTGTGTGCCAGGTGAAAAACACAGCTGCAAATGTACTGAGGGAGACGTGGCTCATCTACAAGAACACCAAACTGGTGAGGAAGATGGACCATGCCAGAGTCAGGAAGCACCAGAGGAAATTCCTCCAAGCCATTCATCAGTAGGTACCCTGCCTGAAACGCTGCTGGCAGTGTGGTAAATACTTTTTACACACTGGTATCTGCAGTCCCACACTTTCTCATACAGTTGAAGTCGGAAGTTTACATACACCATAGCCAAATATATTTAAACTCAGTTTTTCACAATTCCTGACATTTTATCCTAGTAAAAATGATCTGTCTTAGGTCAGTTAGGATCACCACTTTATTTTAAGAATGTGAAATGTCAGAATAATAGTAGAGAGAATGATTTATTTCAGCTTTTATTTCTTTCATCACATTCCCAGTGGGTCAGAAGTTTACATACACTCAATTAGTATTTGGTAGCATTGCCTTTAAATTGTTTAACTTGGGTCAAACGTTTCAGGTAGCCTTCCACAAGCTTCCCACAATAAGTTGGGTGAATTTTGGCCCATTCCTCCTGACAGAGCTGGTGTAACTGAGTCAGGTTTGTAGGCCTTCTTGCTCGCACATGCTTTTTCAGTTCTGGCCACACATTTTCTATAGGTTTGAGGTCAGGGCTTTGTGATGGCCACTCCAATACCTTGACTTTGTTGTCCTTAAGCCATTTTGCCACAACTTTGGAAGTATGCTTGGGGTCATTGTCCATTTGGAAGACCCATTTGCGACCAAGCTTTAACTTCCTGACTGATGTCTTGAGATGTTACTTCAATATATCCACATAATTTTCCTTCCTCATGATGCCATCTATTTTGTGAAGTGCACCAGTCCCTCCTGCAGCAAAGCACCCCCACAGCATGATGCTGCCACCCCCGTGCTTCACGGTTTGGATGGTGTTCTTCGGCTTGCAAGCAACCCCCTTTTTCCTCCAAACATAACGATGGTCATTATGGCCAAAGAAGTTCTATTTTTGTTTAATTAGACCAGAGGACATTTCTCCAAAAAGTACGATATTTGTCCCCATGTGCAGTTGCAAACCGTAGTCTGGCTTTTTTATGGCGGTTTTGGAGCAGTGGCTTCTTCCTTGCTGAGCGGCCTTTCAGGTTATGTCGATATAGGACTCGTTTTACTTTGGATATAGATACTTTTGTACCTGTTTTCTCCTGAATCTTCACAAGGTCCTTTGCTGTTGTTCTGGGATTGATTTGCATTTTTCGCACTAAAGTACGTTCATCTCTAGGAGACAGATGATGGCTGTGTGGTCCCATGGTGTTTATACTTGCGTACTATTGTTTGTACAGATGAACGTGGTACCTTCAGGCTTTTGGAAATTGCTCCCAAGGATGAACCAGACTTGTGGAGGTCTACAATTATTTTTTCTGAGGTCTTGGCTGATTTCTTTTGATTTTCCCATGATGTCAAGCAAAGAGGCACTGAGTTTGAAGGTAAGCCTTGAAATACATCCACAGGTACACCTCCAATTAACTCAAATTATGTCAATTAGCCTATCAGAAGCTTCTAATGCCATGACATAATTTTCCTGAATTTTCCAAGCTGTTTAAAGGCACAGTCAACTTAGTGTATGTAAACTTCTGACCCACTGGAATTGTGATACAGTGAATTATAAGTGAAATAATCTGTCTGTAAACAATTGTTGGAAAAATTACTTGTGTCATGTACAAAATAGATGTCCTAACCGACTTGCCAAAACTATAGTTTGTTAACAAGACATTTGTGGAGTGGTTGAAAAATGAGTTTTAATGACTCCAACCTAAGTGTATGTAAACTTCCGACTTCAACTGTCCCTACAGTATCATAGATGAGAATACGAACCTGAGATCTGAATTGTTTGACACCTGTAGCCGAAATCTGTATTTACAATCTGTGTTTACCTTTTTTATTTTGTTGTTTCTCATTTCACTCCATTGTTTTGTAGTATTGATAAGTTGGACTGGAGTCGGGAAGTATTTAGTTCCAAAACATGTCAGTAGTGCCCTAACAGCTCAGTCTTGTTTTGCAGACTTTTTTCTTGAGAAGGAATGAATTATAGTAGCAATCATGCTAGCTATATTAGTATTCACAAGAATGTCCAGAAACTAACCCTCATAGGTCAAGTATTTAACATCAAAGTTGACTTGGTAGTAAGATCATTCTAATACTAACTGCTATATTATATATTATAATATAATGGTGTCATAGTGGTGTTACTGTGTTACTAGCTACAAAGTGGTAGGAATTGCAAAGTAATCATTCAATCTTTTTTATTGAAAGCAATTTACTTATTAGATCAGGAGAATGTAAAAGGACTGGGAGGGCACCCTTTTAATCACGACCTAAACTAAACTCCTGGGGACCATTTTCACTCTCCTGCCTTCTCAGTGATGACAGGAAACCCCCCCCCCCCCCTATATCTCATCCTGCATCACCATGATGTAAGGACCTGCCAGTTCTATTGCATGTCAAGATGACTGTGAGTGTCCTTGTTGTGTACCTAAGATCTGAGTCAGATGTCATGCTGACCTCTTGGCCTACACATTTGTGTGGTTCCTTTAGCCCTGTATGATCAGACAGTTACCTGTCAGGTAGTCTCTTAGACAGTCTCCAGGGAGGGTGCAAGTGCTCTCTATCTCTAAAACCCTATTGATTTTAATGTTCTCTCCTTTTACAAACCTAAGCCTACTTCTACCACTGTATTTCCCACCTTTTAACTAAGAGACTGACTATCATATGAAGATGCAAAATATTTTTTATTGTGAAACAAACAGGAAATAAGACACAAAAACTGAAAACTTGAGCGTGCATAACTATTCACCCCCCCCCCCCCCCACCCCCCCCAAAGTCAATACTTTGTAGAGCCACCTTTTGCAGCAATTACAGCTGAAAGTCTCTTGATTTAAACAACATGCCTACCACTTTGAAAATACACAATATCTTTCTGTGTGAAACAATTAAGAAGTAAGACCAAAAAACTGAAAACTTGAGCGTGCATAACTATTCACCCCAGCTCTATAAGCTTGGCACATCTAGCCACTGGGATTTTTGCCCATTCTTCAAGGCAAAACTGCTCCAGCTCCTTCAAGTTGGATGGGTTCCGCTGGTGTACAGCAATCTTTAAGTCATACCACAGATGCTCAATTGGATTGAGGTCTAGGCTTTGACTAGGCCATTCCAAGACATTTAAATGTTTCCCCTTAAACCACTTGAGTCTTGCTTTAGCAGTATGCTTAGTGTCATTGTCCTGCTGGAAGGTGAACCTCCGTCCCAGACTCAAATCTCTGGAAGACTGAAACAGGTTTCCCTCAATAATTTCCCTGTATTTGGCGCCATCCATCATTCCTTCAATTCTGACTAGTTTCCCAGTCCCTGCCGATGAAAAACATCCCCACAGCATGATGCTGCCACCACCATGCTTCACTGTGGGGATGGTGTTCTCGGGGTGATGAGAAGGGTTGGGTTTGCGCCAGACATAGCGTTTTCCTTGATGGCCAAAAAGCTCAATTTTAGTCTCATCTGACCAGAGTACCTTCTTCCATATGTTTGGGGAGCCTCCCACATGCCTTTCTTTTTTTCTTTAAGCGATGGCTTTTTTCTGGCCACTCTTCCATAAAGCCCAGCTCTGTGGAGTGTACGGCTTAAAGTGGTCCTATGGACAGATACTCCAATCTCCGCTGTGGAGCTTTGCAGCTCCTTCAGGGTTATCTTTGGTCTCTCCGTTGCCTCTCTGATTAATGCCCTCCTTGCCTGGTCTGTGAGTTTTGATGGGCCGGCCCTCTCTTGGCAGGTTTGTTGTGGTGCCATTTTCTTTCCATTTTTTAATAATGGATTTAATGGTGTTCCGTGGGATGTTCAAAGTTTCTGATATTTCTTTATAACCCAACCCTGATCTGTACTTCTCCACAACTTTGTCCCTGACCTGTTTGGAGAGCTCCTTGGTCTTCATGGTGCCGCTTGCTTGGTGGTGCCCCTTGCTTAGTGGTGTTGCAGACTCTGGGGCCTTTCTGAACAGGTGTATATATACTGAGATCATGTGACACTTAGATTGCACACAGGTGGACTTTATTTTACTAATTATGTGACTTCTGAAGGTAATTGGTTGCACCAGATCTTATTTAGGGCCTCATAGCAAAAAGGGTGAATACATATGCACGCACCACTTTTCCACTATTTATTTTTTAGATTTTTTTTAAATAAGTTATTATTTTCATTTCACTTCACCAATTTGGACAATTTTGTGTATGTCCATTACATGAAATCCAAATAAAATCCATTTAAATTACAGGTTGTAATGCAACAAAATAGGAAAAACGCCAAGGGGGATGAATACTTTTGCAAGGCACTATATTTCTCCCCTTTTTGAGATCAGGTTTGGTTTCAATTATTATTATGATTAGGGTCAGATTATATTCATATGCTATAGTGAAACTGTTCTCTGTTTGATAAATGTTTCTGTGTTGTATGTTTTGATGTGTTTTATCTGTGTTAACTGGACGGTGTGGTCTCCTGTGTGCTGTTTTTAATTTGTTCATGATCATTTTTTATATGCATCGTTTACAATGACGACATTAAGAGATTTGAATATTGAAAGGGAGTATTGGCTGCTGCTGCTGCGATCCCCATCCCAAATGGGGCTGTTTTATAGGTTTCTGGCATAGTTGCTCGGCCAGGGTTATTATGTCCTCAGGCTATTTGTGGTAATGACAGCATATCATGTCAACCTCCTCTTCTCTAGGATGAGCTAATTATAGGAAACCCTCAGAGTTTAGGCAGAATCTCCACAGGACCAGACTCAGCTGTAAAACGCCACTTCCACGACTTTGTTCAAGGGCATGTCCATCTGCCCTTTTATACAGGCTCAGTAAGCCGTATTAAGAGGGAGTGGGTCTTAGCAGAGAAGTTGTAGTTCGGAGAGCACCTCCTGGTGTGTGTTAAGTGAAGTGATGCCTGTGGCCTCAGCTGCAGGGTTCAGCTCCAAGCGTGGGCTGCCTGGGTGGATGTACGCATACCGTGTGTTGGGATGAGTCAGTGGCCACAGACAGGGTGTGCCTGGGAGCATGCTCATCCCTTGAGGCAATTGCGGTGGAAAAAGTAAGAATAGTTCCTATGCCTGAGCTGGATCAATCACCCTGTAAGATCCTCCACCAATGTAGGGGACAGGTCTGAGGGGAGGAGGAGTTAACTTTGTTCTTCTGAAGTGAGGCTTTTTCAATGGTGTGATCCTGGGGAAAACCTAGGTAAATGTTAGCTAGAAAACTTGTCAGCCTGCCACGGCTGCCTGTCGGGTCATTGATTCTCTCAGTGAGGCTGGTCTTACATACAGTACTGCATGCCTGATAAGCTTGGCCGGCTGGAGGGGAGGATTAGGACAGGACCTCAGGGAGTAGCTAGCAGGGGCCGGACCAGAATAATGTGACAGGAAAATGTATGTTTTAAACCCCATGATTCCATCTGTTATGGCCTGAGGTGAGGCATAGCTATGAGGTAAAAATGTGCTGCTGATGGTGATAGTGATGATGGTATTAAGTCAATGTTAGTGTTGTTATTTTTATGTGTTGTTGTTGTTATTCAAAATGGCAGCAGTGGGATTCGGGTTGCAGTACCCAGGCCTGAGCAGGAGACTGATCCTGCCATCTGGACACATTTATCTGATGTTGTAATAATTCATTTGTCTATTTTATGTTTCCTTTTTTTCCTGTTTGTGTCAACACAATGCAATAGAGCTCGAAAGTAAGTCTTCGCCTCACATGTAGCTACAGAAATGTTGTGTGCATGCAAATGAGAGCTTGTCTTTTTGACTCAATGATTTGACTAAATATTACACTCCCTCATTTGATAAGTGAAATTCATACCATAGCTACACATTTCGATTTCCCATCGAGCAACGATTGATTACATAATGTCACATAATGTACATCTGTCTGTAACGCTAGATTTCATTTTACAGTGAGGGAAAAAAGTATTTGATCCCCTGCTGATATTTGAACAGTGAACAAAAATCCAGAAAAACGCATGTCAAAAATGTTATAAATTGATTTGCATTTTAATGAGGGAAATAAGTATTTGATCCCCTCTCAATCAGAAAGATTTCTGGCTCCCAGGTGTCTTTTATACAGGTAACGAGCTGAGATTAGGAGCACACTCTTAAAGGGAGTGCTCCTAATCTCAGCTTGTTACCTGTATAAAAGACACCTGTCCACAGAAGCAATCAATCAATCAGATTCCAAACTCTCCACCATGGCCAAGACCAAAGAGCTCTCCAAGGATGTCAGGGACAAGATTGTAGACCTACACAAGGCTGGAATGGGCTACAAGACCATCGCCAAGCAGCTTGGTGAGAAGGTGACAACAGTTGGTGCGATTATTCGCAAATGGAAGAAACACAAAAGAACTGTCAATCTCCCTCGGCCTGGGGCTCCATGCAAGATCTCACCTCGTGGAGTTGCAATGATCATGAGAACGGTGAGGAATCAGCCCAGAACTACATGGGAGGATCTTGTCAATGATCTCAAGGCAGCTGGGACCATAGTCACCAAGAAAACAATTGGTAACACACTACGCCGTGAAGGACTGAAATCCTGCAGCGCCCGCAAGGTCCCCCTGCTCAAGAAAGCACATATACAGGCCCGTCTGAAGTTTGAATCATTCAGATGTTCATTGACAGAGGAGAACTGGGTGAAAGTGTTGTGGTCAGATGAGACCAAAATGGAGCTCTTTGGCATCAACTCAACTCGCCGTGTTTGGAGGAGGATGAATGCTGCCTATGACCCCAAGAACACCATCCCCACCGTCAAACATGGAGGTGGAAACATTATGCTTTGGGGGTGTTTTTCTGCTAAGGGGACAGGACAACTTCACCGCATCAAAGGGACGATGGACGGGGCCATGTACCGTCAAATCTTAGGTGAGAACCTCCTTCCCTCAGCCAGGGCATTGAAAATGGGTCGTGGATGGGTATTCCAGCATGACAATGACCCAAAACACACGGCCAAGGCAACAAAGGAGTGGCTCAAGAAGAAGCACATTAAGGTCCTGGAATGGCCTAGCCAGTCTCCAGACCTTAATCCCATAGAAAATCTGTGGAGGGAGCTGAAGGTTCGAGTTGCCAAACGTCAGCCTCGAAAAACCTTAATGACTTGGAGAAGATCTGCAAAGAGGAGTGGGACAAAATCCCTCCTGAGATGTGTGCAAACCTGGTGGCCAACTACAATAAATGTCTGACCTCTGTGATTGCCAACAAGGGTTTTGCCACCAAGTACTAAGTCATGTTTTGCAGAGGGGTCAAATACTTATTTCCCTCATTAAAATGCAAATCAATTTATAACATTTTTGACATGCGCTTTTTTTGTTGTTATTCTGTCTCTCACTGTTCAAATAAACCTACCATTAAAATTATAGACTGATCATTTCTTTGTCAGTGGGCAAACGTACAAAATCAGCAGGGGATCAAATACTTTTTTCCCTCACTGTATATAGCCAGTTACACAACACCGTTGTCAAGATTTTAATTTCTCTTTTAGATCATTACCTGAACAGCATGATGATTAGGCCAAAATAAGTTCATATGATGCACTAGCCTACAGAAACCCAGCATGGTTTCTTTAGAGAAAGCAAAGACCTCTCGATCAATTCTGTCCTACTTTTTATCTATCAAAGCATTACACATCTGCCAATTAAGCATTAATGCCAACCCCTTCCCTGTGCATCTCATTAATGAGAAGACACCTACACTGCTAATGTTCCCATGTATCTTCCTTTGATGAATTTCAATTATCGGTGATAGAGGGTGTTTTTCTTTCCATTGTTGCATGAATGTGATGAGAATTTGATCTTTAATCAGAAAGACACTGATTAAACTCCAATAAACTGTGCTTTCATGAACCGAAGGATGACCACTGGTGCTTGAGGAGATGAGAAGCTTGCTCTAATAACTACAGAATAGAATATCTGTTCAGGTCAATGCTTACTCCCCCTATCAGTCTGCCTTAGCTACATTAACCAGGACTAGGGGTCATCTTTCGGCTTGTGAAACAATTGTGACGCCTGTAACATTTGCATTTCCTCCATTTTTCTCTTGGATGACTGGTAGCAATAAAGACAGTGGCCATTATGACTACCAGCAGAATTCTTAGATTTCAGGGAGATGCATTTGACATGCATAGCTGCACTGAGCTATCCACACTCATTAGTCTAGCATAATGGCTCGTAACACCCATAGTGGTGTGATGCATTTGCCTACAACTAGCATGATGCATGTACACAACCAGATGTCTTACAATATGTTGGAGAAGATGAGAGTATTTTTTCGGTGGCACCAGATCGTCCTCTTTATAAAGACATCACCCGTACACTCTTAGAGGCAGGGAGGAAGGTTGGGGTACAGGAGGAAGAGATGGAGGCAGGGAGGAAGGTTGGGGTACGGGAGGCAGAGATGGAGGCAGGGAGGAAGGTTGGGGTACAGGAGGAAGAGATAGAGGAAGGTTGGGGAACAGGAGGCAGGAAGGAAGGTTGAGGTACAGGATGAAGAAATAGAGGCAGGGAAGAAGGTTGGGGTACAGGAGGAAGAGATAGAGGTAGGCTGAAGGTTGGGGTACAGGAGGAAGAGATAGAGGCAGGGAGGAAGGTTGGGGTACAGGAGTAAGCGGGACAGGAAGCAGCATGTGTCCGTTAGCTCGGTGACTCAGTGAGGGTGTAAAACAGGGACACGACCTTAGAGGCAAAGGTCGGGGTAAGCCTCCGAAATCTCATCCTGCTTTAGAGACGCTGTGCTGTAACTGACACAGCGTGAGGCTCACTCTCCTCCTCAGCACGAATCCCAGTTGTCAGACAGACACAGCCAGGGCAGGGCAGAGTCAGGCAGCAGAACGGCCTGTCCATTACACTGAAGACGAATTAGCATCAGTCTTCCTACAGCGAGGTAAACAGGGGTCAAGACAAAGAGAGCAACCTCAAAATAATATATGGTGCAGCACTATTGATATTGCCTTAAAGGGGCAATCTGTGATTGCTACATCCATTTTATAACTCTTAAAATAATGAAATATACCCATTGATTCTTCAAGAACATAATTTATCAATGCCTCATGGGATTAGTTTAACTGTCATACCCCATTAGAACCCAAAATATAAGCTTGTTTTACTACAGAGTCGTTCCATGTCATTTCAGCAAGCCATGACACCCACCATCTCAGATTGTTCTGAAATCGTTTCTGTAGTTAGAAACAGGTAAGATTAGCAATCCTGAAACATTATCTTATTGAAATTTAATTTGATCGCAGAGAAATTAAGCAAATTGATTGTACCCAAATTGTCCATTTAAATGTATAGGATTCCGATCATATTCAATAATAATAGTACCCAACATCCTATTTGGACCAAACTTCTCCCTACCAATGAGTAAGACATAAGGAATCCCAAATAATTGTCAAAAGCCGCCAACTGACCCCCCCCCCCCCCCCCACACACCCCATGCCAATCCCACTCCAACGACCAGTATACAGTATCAGTTCTACATTATCTTTGACAAGTAGTATCACGCTGCAGCATGGAGTATTGCTTCTCCATAGTATGTAATGTATTCGTTGTGAATCTGGTGATGTTTTTCCCCCCTGTTCAGAGAAATTAGTTATTAAAGTCACTTGCATTATTTAACATAAAATAGTACGAAAGTATCAGCTTTTGACAACTAGCTATACCGCCACACCCTCTTATCCATTTTGCTGGTCTCTTGTGTTTATTAAATACTGTATATCACAACATTTCCTTTGCAACTTTGGATAGAAAACCAATAGATTTGGCTAATTATGAAAATACATTGTGGTCATCCTCACAATTCAAGCCAGTCCTCCATGAATACAATTCAGTTTGTCCTTCTTTTACGCTTAATCTTGTCCAGGAAATGGCCCCTTTGTATGTGGTTTATTCCCTTTTTAAAAAATCTGGATTCGTTACTGTTAGACCATTCCTTGTGAACAAGCAAACCATTAGGCTACAGCAGTTCTGATGGCTTCAATGTTATGGTCTCTAATGGTCTTCACTGGTAAAAGTCCCAAACACACACTGTATAGTGTTTTGCAATGGTAATGGTATTGGGTTGCGTTGGGTTGGGTTAAATGGTAATGTCACTAATCACAATACATATAGAGCTGTTTCCTGATAATTGAATTGAAAATCATAAGACTGCCATGCAAAGTATTATTTTATTAGGATTGTCACAACATTTTAATCCCTAGCCCATTTCTCCATCAAAGTTCTGGGCTTGTAGGAAAAGACTTCATATGAGAATTGCACCATACAGATAGCCCTCTCAGAGAGATGCCACTTGTTGGACTATTCAAGGAGAGTTGGGGTTGCATTATGTTGCTAAAAGAAGGACAAACTGAATTGCTTTCATGGAGGACTGGCTTGAATTGTGAGGTTTACCACACAATTTATTTTCATAATGAGGCAAATATGTAGGTTTTCTACCCAAAGTTGCAAAGTAAATGTGATCTATTTAATAAACACAAGAGACCAGCAAAATTGATAGTGTGGTGGTATAGCAGTGGTCTAAGGCACTGCTTTGCAGTGCTAACTGTGCCACTAGAGATCCTGGTTCGAATCCAGGCTCTGTCGCAGCCGGCCGCGACCGGGAGACTCATGGACGGCGCACAATTGGCCCAGCGTCGTCCAGGGTAGGGGAGGGAATGGCCGGCAGGGATGTAGCTCAGTTGATAGAGCATGGCGTTTGCAACGCCAGGGTTGTGGGTTCGATTCCCACGGGGGGCCAGTATAAAAAAATAATATGTATTCACTAACTGTAAGTCGCTCTGGATAAGAGCGTCTGCTAAATGACTAAAATGTAAATGTAATCTATTGGTCAAATCCTGGTACTTTCATACTACTTTATGGTAAATAATGCAAGCAACTTCAATTACTAATTTCTCTGAAAAGGGGACAAAAAACATTAACAGATTCACAGGGAATACATTACATAGTATGGAAAAGCAATGCTCCAAGCCACAGCTTCATACTACTTGTCAAACATAGAGAACTGATACTGTATACTGGTTGTTGGGGTGGGATTGGCATGGGGTCCATGGGTGGCTTTAGATTTTTTGGGGGGGAGGGGTATTCCTCATGTCTTACTCATTGGTAGGAAGAAGTTTGGTCCAAATGTTGGGAACTATATTTATTGAATGGCCAATTTGGATGCAATTTGGATGCAATCAATTAGCTTTTTTAAGAGATCAAATTATATTTCAACAAGATAATGTTTCAGGAACGCTAATCGTATATGTTACTAACTACAGAAACGATTTCAGAACAATCTGAGATGGTGGATGTCGAAATCCTCTTTCTTGTGCTTTTTGAGGTGGAAAGACCCAACATTGTTTGTAAACAATGTAATTGTAAGAAAACACTGTATAGCCTCAAAATTATAATTTTGATATCATGGATGGTCAGTCCTTGCATCCATAGCTCTGTCTATGAATTTGAGTGGTTACATTTCTCCAACCCCATCCCTCAGCTTTTGAAACAGTGGAGGGGTCACACTTTGTTATTGTTTGAACGGCAGATTCCTCCTTTAAAGAATTCAAAGGGGTATTGAAAATCTTAGCATAGCTGTTTTTCCCCTGATGAATAGCAAAGCAGATAAGCACCTATTGAAAATGCAGGTCCGCACAGGAGCACTGAATCACAGAATAACATAGAATATTGAGTATGAGGGGGCAGGATACTTTCACATTCTGACCCCAGCTTCCTGCCTGCCTTGTTCATCAACACCATTTGACAGCTATTGGTCATCCAACTGTGAAATTGAGAATTCTTACAAGTCTAACATCTCAGCTGCACAAACATTTTAATGCCGATGTCTTTCACCCTATAGTACATGTTTTCCTTTCAATTTGCCAGATTACTTGAACAATAAAAGTGTTATTTTTGCAATAACATTGGCTACTTGTTTTAGAATGTGCTTCTTTCTAGTCGTTGAGGCATCGTCCTTTGCCTGTATTGTCCTTCAGTGGCTCCTGTAGTGCCCCCTGTTGGTCTAACCTGTCATCTAGCTCCACACATCTTTGCCTGTGCACTGGAATGCCTAACAATGATGCTCCATTGCATGAGAATGGATTAATCTAGCAGAGGGTCACTAAAGACCCCTCATATTCTTCCCCTTGATCTACTGTGCTGTACACCATCAAATTCACACAGTCCAATTAGAGCTGCTAACTCAAAAGCCCATCTCATCAGTTTATACAATTAGTCTGAGAGCGTTGGGTTTTATCTGAAAGAAAAAGCTGACCACTAGGGCTATGTTACAGTCCTACCTCCAACTCGCACTGTGTGTTGGTCTCATTCTGATTTAGCATGCAGCACGGGTGGTTGCAGGAAAAAAAGCTCTCTTGATATCTTGAAAGATCGAGTGTGGTCCTCCTGAGTACTGCACATTTGCTGTTTTCGACGTGCCAGTGAGTGTGGGTGAAAATCACTTGCTTTAGTACCCTAATTAAACAGGAGATCTGAATTATTTAAGACAGCTTTATGGATTAAAGAAAGTTACTAATTTCACTCTGGCTCTTGAAGAGGGGTATTTTTATTTATTTTTTAACGAGTCTGCGTCACCAACACAGAAAAGCCTCATGCCAGCTGGATGAGTTTCCCACTATGTAACAATGTAGCATATCACTGTCTGTACTCAGTAACTAAGGTGATTTTACATAATATACCAAATGGATTTTCTCTTTTATCAATAACACACTCACACAGTCTAAAGATATGCGCTGGTAAACTGCATAAAGCTCCATCTGTAATTTTTATATCAATTTTTTTGTATCCTTTTATGATATTTTACAATGCTGTATTTACGTTTTTCAACTACTTTTAATTGAAAAATGAATTCATATCCCCTTTTATGTAGAGTTTGGCTATCATGTCACTTTAGGTGGAATTGCTCAGATTGACATAGTTTTGATTCTCAAAATAGAAAAATACTATCTCACTTGAACTACTTGAACTATCTGCAGCTTTTTGAGGGATTAAATAATTCACTAGAATCAAATGGAGAAACCTCCCCTAGGTGTTTAGATGAAGCTTTTATTATTATAGTTTATATACACTGCTTTAATCCTATATTTCAGCAAAATCCCATTGCAAGTGATTTTATCTCCCTAGTTGAGCCCTTGTATGTTTCTTTGTTGTAGAGTTCAGGGGCTGAAGATTTATTGCAGTAATAGACAAATTCTCCTCTCTGGCAGCTTCTACCCTCTGTGGTCTTCACTTGCATGCAGCTCAACCAATCAAACTGTCTTAAACCAATTCCTGCATTTTCTACACACATCCTGTGCATGTCCTAGGAGTGAGTGCTCTCTATGTGTATGCCTTCTGTGTGCACATATTTTTTAAACCCATCTTTACCGAATAGATACATTTATTGGGTTCTGAATGGTCTTCTGTTCAGATTGAGAAGTGTTAAAATGGAGCAACGCAAGCTGAATGACCAAGCAAACTCACTAGTGGACCTTGCAAAGGTAAGCTGGACTGACAAACGTCACATATTCCAGTTTATTTTGGTTGTGAAGTTTGGTTGTGCATTTGGATTGATCTCTATCTAACCCACTTTTTGATTTGAAGGATTCCATTTGATACATGTGATATCAATGCACCGGGTGAATTAATAACACCTTTTCATATAAACAAACAAAATCTACAGGTGTCAAATAAACAGACGTTTCCATATGAATGTTAAGAACCAGTTGTTTACTGTCATTGGAAGAAATAAGACACAATATATTTCCACTTCTTGAACTGGGTGCAGGATAGCCTGGTCCCAGATCTGTTTGAGCTCTTGCCAACTCCATTGCTGTCATTGGCATGACAATGAGCGTTGACAAGAAGTTGGCATGATAGCACATTAAACAGACTGGCACTCAGGCTAGATGCAGGACTGTTGTTGGTGGAAACATACAGTATCTTGGTTTCAAAAATTATAGAAAGATATGTATATTATCATGGGTGGAAAAGGGAAAAAAAATCCCTATGGGAACCCTCCAATGAAAAATCCTTGAATTCAGTGCATGTCAAAATTATTCATGAAAATGTAAAAATGTACATTTCTGCATGTCAAAACGATCTCCCAGGGGGAACCCGGTTCCCCCAGGTTCCCCTCCATTTCCAACCCTGGTTGTTGGTGGAAACCTACAGTATCTTGGTTTTAAAGATGATATAAAGGTATGCGTATTATTTTATGAGGTCAGGATCCCCACCCTGATAGGTAAGTCAAACAGTAATTTATTTGAATTTATATGTCATCAGTTTGTCAAATACCTTAAGGTTCGGTTTCCCAGACTGAGATTAAGCCTAGTCCTGGATTAAAATGCATGGTCAAGGAGAATCTTGAAAGGGCTTTTTAGTCCAGGAGTTATCTTAATCTGTGTCTGGGAAACCGCCCCTTGATGGTAATGAACACATTGCTATGTTTCAGCAAATCTCTCTTTGGTGTTGATCTTGTGATGCACTAAACAGAAGTTGACAAACTTTAGGGAAAGACCTGGCACAGAGCCAGCCTCACAGTGAGTTATTTAAAAAGGGGGTTGACATTTGGGAAGAAGATGACTCACACAGCCCATTCAGCCATCTTTAATCCTTGTCATAAGTGGCTATCGCCATCAGAGGGCAGCATAGCATTAATCATCACAGTACATGAGCTCCCTGTGGATCGATAGCGCTGTAAAATGGAGCTTAAAATAACTTTGGCAGCTGCATAGCCTCTGCAAAGCTATGAGAAATCTCTTACATAGCAGTTGTAAAAAAAAATTTTTATATCTATTTGGGGCGCAACATAAAGCAGGTTATCACTTGAGTCAGCATACATTAATTCCGTAGTAGGCCTACAGTTACAGCATCATAAACTATTTTTTCAGCATTTGTCCTCACCTTGAATAATCCTTTTATTATTGAAAATGAAAATGCAGGATATTATTTTCTTTATAATTTATTGTAATTTTCCCCAAAATTTTTTTACTGAGTTTGGAGCCTATATAATTTCAGCTACTTGTAGTTTTGGGTTTCAGTAACATGGTTTTAGTACATCAAAGGCCTATGTATACCCACAGGTCATTTCCTGCACCCAGAGTCGCTTAATCTGAGTCTTTGAAATCAGCCCACAATGCACAGGCGTGTATGCTTACATAAGCGTTTTTGTGCCTTAACTGAATATACTTACAGTCCCAGTCTACTCTTGACAGAGTTCTGGTCATATTTTATAAGTGCTCTATTATAAAGATTTAATTCATTCGCAGTTTAATTTGTTTATGATTAACTGAGGCAAACTCTTGAGTCAGTTCATCTATGCGTCTATCCAATTCACTTATTACCTCCAGAAAGGCTAACATTTTGGCAGTTCTATATCTCATAATGTTGCTTTTTGCTATTGCCTCAAGGTTCCATCCTTATTTTCATAAAGTTCCAATATAGATTTAAACCCTTTAAGCATATCAATTCTAAATTCCTTGATCATCTGTGGAAAATCATTGCCTTTTAAAACATCATAGGAAGTGATGAGTGGCTCTGGTAGTGATGCAACGTAGTGAAACCATATCTGCCCGCCCAAGTTGGAGTGCCAGGGTGGTGAAAAGCTGCCAGTTTTGTTTTGGCCCTTGGTGGATCACTGTGATTCTAAACAAGCCACCCAGCCCATTATTCACTCACTCCCACTCTCCAGCCCCCTCGGAACTGGATATCTCACTGTTTGATAACATGCCATGTGTCGAGAGGAAGAAGATCAACTTCATGATGCAGAAGTTAGTAAGTGTATACAGCAGAATTTCTCTGCAAGTTATCAATTCATATTGTATTTGCTTATCTTCAGCATCAGGTTTTGTTTGTTGTGATGGAGATCTCTGTGAAATTTGAATTACGCGTATCCAGACACTTTATTATATTTATGTCTACATTGACTCAGCTGTGCATTTCTAACACTTTTTCAAGATTGTTGTCTTTTCAACAGTCACCGAGACAGTTGTCTTGTAGCACTGAGAATAGCTGCAGACTGAGTTCAGTTCTGCCAGGGAGGGCAGAACTAATAGTCTGAAAAAATTAACATCTCCAGGGAACAGTTTAGTGTTGTAGTGGCAAACAGTGGCTGTATCTCTTAAGAAGTATACATTTCATGCTGGTTCTTTTCAGCTAAGGGGTGACTCCTAACTTCCATTTCAGTCAAACTTTCACTTAGCCTTTTGACATCCATGACTAAGTGAAAATGTGACTAAATTAGGATTTGCCCGTCAAATGGCTCAACAATGCCATGTGTATTCTTGTGATGTCTTTGTTTTGTTTTCTTTGTTGCTGCTGTCTTCGCCTCTGGACAAATCGTCATTGTAAATAAGAATTTGTTCTCATTTATTGACTTGCCTGTGTAAATAAAGGTTAATAAAATATACAAAATAAGGTAAATAAAACAAATAATTTTACAACTGCCTGCAACCTCTAGCCTAAAGCACCCCATGCTCTGGAAGGCTCTCGCACTCTTACTCTGACTGTGTCTCTCCTCCTCCAGACTCAGAACATCATGTATGACCTGATCTCAGACCTGAACGAGAGAGGGGAGGACATGGAGAAGAGGATCGCCATGCTGGAGACCAAGCTGGAGACACTGCTGGGGAACCTGCAGGCCCTGCCAGGACTCATCAGCCAGGTCATCAGCCAGCAACACAGGGACTTCCTGGAGGTGCAGTTCCAGCCGTACGACAAACACAGCCCTGAACGATCGCAGTCTGTGTCCAGACGGAGGTCCTCCTCCACGGCACCACCCACGTCTTCCGAGAGCAGCTAGAGTCCAAGGGGAACACCTACAGAGAAGACTTTTGCCATCATATGGCCAAGTTTCATTTATTGTAAAGCCTTATGGTTTCAATAAGTATTATCCAAATTCTGATGACAGAATCCGAGTTACCGGGACAATGGATTTTAAAGGGATGCTGTTTTTTTATTACCTCAAAAGATGTTGTTATCCTTGCTCTGGTGACATGACCATAGAAAATGATGCTTTCCTCAGTAAAAAACGATTAGGCCTATCGATGGGGGCTGTTATCAGAACTATACTCCATCTCTATGCAGAGGTAGCCAGTTTTAGGACAGCAAGGTTACCGGCCGGGTGTGAAGATAATGCACTAAAATAGTGCTTCTTCTCACTGACTTTGTACTTTTGCTGGCTTGATTCAGTTACCGTGTTCCTTAAAGCAAGCTGAGAAATCATGGGACCTGTCAATCAGCAAGCATTACAGTAATACTTTTTATTGAGGAAAAAGTGATATATTTCATGGACATGACTGAAATGAAGACAGAGGGCAGCACAAGAATGCACCCACATACTGTCACTCAGAGGTACCATATAGAGCTTGAAATATATATTTTAGGTTAGAAACAGCATCAACTATAGTGTTTTTTCTTTTGCAGAGTGCCCCTGTAGAATGACTATTTTTGGGGCCACACTGCAAACAATTTAATCCTCTTATCAAAATGAATGCATCCAAATCTGTACTTGCACTTACTTTTTAATCAATGCACTTCAATGCTGACTGACATATGATATAAATCTGTGTTGCTCATTAAAATAAGAACAATTTAGATGTTTGGGCATGGATTTATGGTCAATTCTCAATTAATTACTTTTTAATTATTAGTGAAGATGACTCAAGTCAAAACCATCATGCTATGTACCACAAAGGGACCTCAATTTCAAACTGATAGGCTACTGAAATGAATACTTTCAATTATCACAAACACAGTTTGCTCTTTCCTCAACATATCTCAACCCTTGTCCTGGAAGCGCTTAGTATTTATGCTGGTTTTTGCCTCAGCTGAGCAACAATAGTTGGATGCAATGCAAACCAATAATTCACAAGAACTGTAGCTCACTTTTAAAAGTAATTCATATTTTTCTATTTTCATGAGGATAAGCACACCTCCGCACACTTACAGAATATGTCTTTAACACAATATTTACAAGCAAATAATGATGGAGAGATGTGAACAGAATAAATGATGCAACACATTGCATTGTTGAGGTGAAATCCAGCATATTCAACATATCTTCCATTAAACCTCCAGGACCAAGGTTAAGATACCATGTTGAAAATGATAGGAATACACATTGTTAGTTCAAAAGGAATGTATAGAAGTTGGTATAGCAACTTACTGTATTAGAGGGTTGGGCCTGATCACTAAAATGTCAAAACCTAACTGCAAAAAAATAATCTCTGACACACATAATTGTGCAAATATTGTATGTGCTCAAGATTATAGAATTAGATTTCAACAAAGCTTTGTCCCTTTGTTTTAAACAGCAATAGCTTGGCCACTAGCCAGTCATAATGGTAAATAAAGGTAACCTTCCACTATTTATACACATTTTGGCAATATGCACCCTCCCTCTGCAAGGTTTTCAGAAGTTAGATGAGTACGCCATATTCATCCGATGGGCATTTATCTAGTCAACTTCCTGCAATGACCTTGTCCAACCAACCAAAAGCTCAATCCCATCTACAGTGTTGAATGTACTGTTGTTGGTTTTAGAGCTTTAAAACAATGCCAGTCGATCCAGAAATTTTAGCAACATAGAAACTTTTGAGAGATTATGTACTGTATGCGAACGAAATATTAAACAATAAAAAAAATTATATTTACCAGATGCGTGTGCATTACTAATACATCCATTTGACTGGGGAGAGGGAGGAGAGAAATACCACAGTGTGCAATCACAGCAGCAAGATTTGTGACCTGTTGCCACAAGAAAAGGTCAACCAGTGAAGAACAAACACCATTGTAAATTCAACATATATTTATTTTCCCCTTTGTACTTTAACTATTTGCACATCATTACAACACTGTATGTAGACATAATATGACACTTGAAATGTCTTTACTCTTTTGGAACTTTTGTGAGTAATGTTTACTGTAAAAAAAATTTTGTTTATTTCACTTTTGTTTATTATCTATTTCACTTGCTTTGGCAATGTAAACATATGTTTCCCATGCCAATAAAGCCCCTTAAATTGAATTGAGAGAGAGCGTGCATTAGCCTTTTAGTGTGATTAATTATGCAGTGTCAGATACATTAGTTTGATTTGTCAAATCCAAGCATGAATATTGTATTTGAAATGTGTTACATAATTTCTGCGAAGTCTATGTCATTGTTGTTGCACGAAATATGTCATGTCAGCAAAACTTTCATAAATCTGCAAACAACTTCATTCCGGTAGGTGGCGCCAACGGCGTCGCGTTTTCTGAGTTCACGGTTTGCCGGCTGCCTCTTCCTCCTAGCGAGAGCCGCATACAGACCACAGGTTGAACGCATGAGTGCTAGCTGTTGCTAGTTAGCCTTGTATGCTTGCGTGATAAAAACTCAACAATTTAGCAACTTTACTATTAAACGTGTTTAATCGTTATAGGTGATATCATCTAAGGACCAGCTGCAAGATGAGTTTACTCGCCAAAATAGCAGAAATTGAGGCCGAGGTAAGTTAGCTAACGGTAGCTGTGATTCACGTTTTAGCTTGGCCACTTGACTAACGTTACGTTAGCGAGCTACTATAGTTGGCTAAAGTTAACTTGGCTAATCGAGGACGTAACGTTACAATGGATTTCTCCCCCTCAAAACATATTATATAACATAATATGATGGCAGACACCCAAGTCTGAGCATAGCTGGGTGTTATTTAGCTAACAATTCTCAACTCTACGTTAGTTTTTAACGTAGATACTAGCTCGGTAGTTGGCTACTGTAGTTAACTTTAGCTGGCTATGTGTTATTATTGGCAGGGTAACTAGTTGTCTGAAGATACCGACCCTACCTTTACTCCACAGAACAATAAGCTAGATGTTTCACCGGATGTATAAATCTGAAGCATTCGGTTGGTGTTTCCACTCACCACCAAATATGGCGATGAGAGGAAGTCCAGCAGTGGGAGAAGATGCATTTTGACCGAGATTCTGCTAATTTTCTCACCGATTAAACATTTGATGTCAAAACAGTTTTCTGTTCCAAAACGATAAACTGTTATGAACAGAGTGGACAACATTTTGTAGACTTTACCCTTTGCCAAAGTTTCAAAAAATTGCATTGTTTTTGACGTCCCCTAACGGAAATATGCAAATAAATGGGTCATTTCAGCAAGCCATGACACACACCATCTCAGATTGTTCTGAAATAGCTTCTGAAGTTAGAAACAGATAAATTCGTGAAACTTTTTTTTTTCATTTAATTTGATCTCTGAGAAATTAAGCAAATTGATTTCACCCAAATGGACCCTTTTTTTTAATTTATAGGATTCACATAATATTCAACAAATATAGTACCCAACATCCGATTAAGTCCAGACTTATTCCTACCATTGAGTAAGACATGAGGAATCCAATAAAATGGTCAAAGGCCAGCCACAGACCCCCCACATGCCAATCCCACCCCAACAACCAGTATACAGAATCGGTTCTCTATGTCTGACAACTAGTATGGAGCTGCGGCTTGAAGTAATGCTTCTTTATCCTTTGTAATGTATTTCCTGTGAATCTGATTATTTCCCCCCCCTTTAGATAAATTAGCCATTTGAAGTCGTTTGCATTATTTACCATGAATTCATGTGAAAGTACCATGTTTTGCCCACTAGATGCCGCTGTTCCTGCTACTGCCACCACACCCAGTAATCAATTTTGCTGGTCTCTTGTGTTTTTTAAAGGGATCACAACATTTGCTTTGCAACTTTGGGTAGAAAACCAATACCTTTTGCTCCTGATGAAAATAAATGATGTGGTCAACTGTGTAGTCAAGCCAGTCCTCCATGAAAGCAATACAGTTTGTCCTTCTCTTTGCAACCTAATGCTTCAACCCAACTCTCCTTGAATAGTCCAACAAATGGCAGCTCTCTGAGAGGGCTATCTGTATCGTGCAATTCTCATATGAAGACTTTTCCTACCAGCCCAGAACTTTGATGGAGAAACAGGCTAGTGACAAAAATCTTGTCACAACCCTAATAAAATAATACAATTATAAACCTTTGCATTGCAGTCATGTTTTTCAATACAATTATTAGAAAACATCTATATGTGATTGGTGACATTTTGATCATTTTACTGGATTCCTCATGTCATACTATTTATTAGGAAGAATTATGGCCCAAATCGGATGTTGGGTACTATATTTATTTATTGAAGATTATATGAAACCTATAAATTAAAATGGCAAATTTGAGTGCAATCAATTAGCTTAATATTTAAACAAAGTAATGTTTCAGGAATGCTAATCTCATCAGTTTCTAACTACAGAAATTATTTCAGAAAATCTGACATAGTGTGTGTCAATGCTATTTTTTTGTGCTTTTTGAATTGGAATGACTCATGCTAGAACGTGCCAATAGGATCTCGCTAGCTTGCGCTTGGCTCTGCCCACCTTCTTGCTTGTTCTACCCTCTATGATGAATTTGCTCCCATTGCAAACAACAGGCAGTGGTCTATCTTGGGTTAGTTATAAAAAATATTTGGTTACACTTGTTTACACAGACCTGTGTCATGTAAAAATCTACCCAGCCTGAAATAGTTCCCAGTCGTTCTGAATGTGACGTTATGTTGAAAAGAAAATGTCACAGTGTGAAATAATTGCATGTGCGTCTGTGTGGATGGCTGAGCTCGTACAGATAAATAATATATCAGAATGAGCAATGTCAGAGTCCCGAACATAAATAGATATACACTGAGTGTACAAAACATTAGGAACACCCCTTTTGCCATCAGAACAGCCTCAATTCGTCAGGACATGGACACTACAAGGTGTCAAAAGCGTTCCACAGGGATGCAGGTCCATGTTGACTCCAATGCTTCCCACGGTTGTGTCAAGTTGGCTGGATGTCCTTTGGGTGGTGGACCATTCTTGATACACACAGGAAACTGTTGAGCGTAAAAAAAAAACAGCAGTGTTGCAGTTCTTGATACACTCAAACCGATACACCTGGCACCTACTACCATACCCCATTCAAAGGCACTTAAATATTTTGTCTTGCTTATTCACCCTCTGAATGGCACATATACACAATCCATGTCTCAATGCTTGAAAATCCTTCTTTAACCTGTCTCCTCCCCTTCATCTACATTGATTGAAGTAGATTTCACAGGTGACATCAATAAGGGATCATAGCTTTCACCTGGTCAGTCTGTCATGGAAAGTGTTCCTAATGTTTTGTACACCGGCCAGTTTATTAAGTACACCACCCCGTTCACAAATGAATCGCACCTACAGACAGTGAGTCACGTGGCCGTGGCTTGTTATGTGAAGCAGGCAGACTGGCATCGAGGCATTCAGTTACTGTTCGATTGAACGTTAGAATGGACAAAATGAGTGACCGAAGCGACTTTGAGCGTGGTATGATCATCAGTGCCAGGCTCACCAGATACAGTACCTCAGAAACAGTCGCTATCCTGGGGTTTTCACAGCTCGTTGATGAGAGAGGTCGAAGGAGAATGCCTAAAATCATGCAAGCTAACTGGTGGGACACAAACAGACAAATAACAGCGCAGTACAACAGTGGTGTACAGAATGGCATCTCGTCGATCCTTGTCACAGATGGGCTATTGCAGCAGACGACCACAACGGGTTCCACTCCTATCAGCTAAAAACAAGTAGAAGCGGCTCCAGTGGGCACGCCATCACCAACATTGGACAATTGAGGAGTGGAAAAACATTGCCTGGAACATGACAGCAAGTTTAGTTCACTTGAGTGGCCTGCGCAGTCCCCAGACCTCAACCCAATAGAGCATCTTTGGGATGAGATGGAACCGGCTGTTCGCAGCCTGAATGTACCGCCGTCCAATCTGCAGCAACTGCGTGATGCCATCGCGTCAGGATGGACCAACATCCCTGTGGAACGTTTCCGACACATTGTAGAATGCCCAAAGAATTCAGGCTGTTCTGGAGGGAAGGGGATCTGACCCTGTACTAGATGGGTGTACCTGATAAACTGGCCGGTGAGTGTATATACAAAAAATGGTGTGTATGGACAGTATATGAATGGAAAAGGCGGGTACAGCAGTAGTTATATAGGATGAGCCATGACTAGAATACAGTATATACATATAAAGTGGGTAAAACAATATGTTAACATTATTAAAGTGATCAGTGTTCAATGACTATGTACATAGGGCAGCAGTCTCTAATGTGCAGGGTAGAGTACTGGGTGGTAGCTGGCTAGTAACAGTGACTAAGGTTCAGGGCAGGGTATTGGGCGGAGGCCGGCTAGTGGTGACTGTTTAACATTCTGATGGCCTGGAGATAGAAGCTGTTTATCAGTCTCTCGGTCCCAGCTTTGATGCACCTGCACTGTCTCCGCCTTCTAGATGGTAGCGGGGTGAACAGGCTGTGGCTCGGGTGGCTGAGGTCTCTGATCTTCTTGGTCTTCCTGTGACACCGGGTGCTGTAGATGTTCTGGGGGGCAAGGCAGTGTGCCCCCAGTGATGCGTTGGACTGACTGCACTACTCTCTGGAGAGCCCTGTGGTTGCGGGTGGTGCAGTTGCCATACCAGGCGGTGATACTGCCCAACAGAATGTTCTCAATGATGCATCTGTAGAAGTTCATGAGGGTCTTAGGGGCCAAGCCGAATTTCTTTAACCTCCTGAGGTTGAAGAGGTGCTGTTGTTCCTTCTTCAGAACGCTGTTGGTGTGGAGGGACCATTTCAGGTCCACAGTGATGTGCACGCTGAGGAACTTGAAGATTTTGACCCTCTCCACTGTAAAACTATTCGGTGTAATGTTCTTCTCCCTAAGTTCTTCTCCCTAAATTCCCTTTCCCTTAGAATTGGTTAGCCTAGGCTTTAAACCCCCTAAACATAGACCGGTTCCACACAGAAAATATGCAAAAACATTTGTTCGATAAAGACAGAGCATATTTTCATAAGAATCATTAAGCCTAAGCCTACTCACCAAACAGATGTCGTGGCCGTAACTCATCACCATGCAGTGTTCAATGTGTAATTGTTAATACATTCAGAAAATTCCAAAGAACGGGCAGAATAAACTAAATCGAACCTCTGTAGCTCAGTTTGTAGAGCATGGCGCTTGTAACGCCAGGGTAGTGGGTTCGATCCCCGGGACCACCCATACGTAAAAATGTATGCACACATGACTGTAAGTCGCTTTGGATAAAAGCGTCTGCTAAATGGCATATTATTATTATTATTATCTGTACAGTTGAAGTCAGAAGTTTACATACACCTTAGCCAAATACATTTAAACTCAGATTTTCACAATTCCTGACATTTAATCCTAGTAAAAATTCCCTGTCTTAGGTCAGTTAGGATCACCAATTTATTTTAAGAATGTGAAATGTCAGAATAATAGTAGAGAGAATGATTTATTTCAGCTTTTATTTCATTCATCACATTCCCAGTGGGTCAGAAGTTTACATACTGTCACGACTTCCGCCGAGGCTGTCCCCCCTCCTGGTTCGGACAGGCTTCGGCGTTCGTCGTCACCGGAGTACTAGCTACTGCCAATCCCATTCTCATCACTCCACTTGTCATATCTTGTCAATCACACACACCTGGTGCTCATTCCCCTTGTCTTTTGTGAGTGATTGTTTTGTTGTGAGAGCGTGTAGCTCGGTTGAGCTACATTTCACTGTGTTATTGCCACGGTGGATGTTTTCCCTTGTACAGTTTCGTTTGACGCTTGGGGTGTTTGATTTATGCAAACGGATTAAACTCTGGACTTCGGTATTTTACCTCCTGCGCCTGACTCCTTCTTTCACACCTCGTCACACATACACTCAATTAGTATTTGGTAGCATTGCCTTTAAATTGTTTAACTTGGGTCAAACGTTTCGGGTAGCCTTCCACAAGCTTCCCACAAGTCAAGTTTGTAGGCCTCCTTGATCGCACACGCTTTTTCAGTTCTGCCCACACATTTTCTATAAGATTGAGGTCAGGGCTTTGTGATGGCCACTCCAATGCCTTTGTTGTCCTTAAGCCATTTTGCCACAACTTTGGAAGTAGGCTTGGGGTCATTGTCCATTTGGAAGATGCGACCAAGCTTTAACTTCCTGACTGATGTCTTGAGATGTTGCTTCAATATATACACATAATTTTCCTTCCTCATGATGCCATCTATTTTGTGAAGTGCACCAGCCCTTCCTGCAGCAAAGCACCCCCACAGCATGATGCTACCACCCCTGTGCTTCACGGTTGGGATGGTGTTCTTCGGCTTGCAAGCCACCCCTTTTTCCTCCAAACATAACGATGGTCATTATGGCCAAACAGTTCTATTTTTGTTTCATCAGACCAGAGGACATTTGTCCAAAAAGTACAATCTTTGTCCCCATGTGTAGTTGCAAACCGTAGTCTGGCTTTTTTATGGCGGTTTTGGAGCAGTGGCTTCTTCCTTGCTGAGCGGCCTTTCAGGTTATGTCGATATAGGACTAGTTTTACTGTGGATATAGATACTTTTGTACCTGTTTCCTCCAGCATCTTCACAAGTTCCTTTGCTGTTGTTCTGGGATTGATTTGCAAAGTACGTTTATCACTAGGAGACAGAACGCGTCTCCTTCCTGAGCGGTATGACGGCTGCGTGGTCCCATAGTGTTTATACTTGCGTACTATTGTTTGTACAGATGAACGTGGTACCTTCAGGCATTTGGAAATTGCTCCCAAGGATGAACCAGACTTGTGGAGGTCTACAATTTTTTTTCTGAGGTCTTGCAAGCTGTTTAAAGGCACAGTCAACTTAGTGTATGTAAACTTCTGACCCACTGGAATTCTGAATTATTATAAGTGAAATAATCTGTCTGTAAACAATTGTTGGAAAAATTACTTGTGTCATGCACAAAGTAGATGTCCTAACCGACTTGCCAAAACTATAGTTTGTTAACAAGAAATGTGTGGAGTGGTTGAATGACGAGTATTAATGACTCCAACCTAAGTGTATGTAAACTTCCGACTTCAACTGTATATCGAAAAGAAGACAGATTTTGTTTTGTAATCCTGAAAGAATTGTCTTTGTCAAATTGAGCCCCGTTTCAAATTATGTTTGAGAATAACTGTTCCTTTCGCGAGATGCGCATCACTTCGTAGTGTCAACTTTTTTAATTTGGAAAAATATTCTGTTCTATTTTATTCTGTTATATTACATCAGGGTTGCCCAACCCTGTTCCTGGAGAGCTACCCTCCTGTAGGTTTTCGCTCCAACCCCAGGTGTTACTAACCTGATTCATCTTATCAACCTGCTAATTTTTAGAATCAGGTGTGCTAGATTAGGGTTGGAGCAAAAACCTACAGGACGGTAGCTCTCCAGGAACAGGGTTGGGCAGTCCTGTATTACGTCATGTTTTTTTTACTATAAAGTAGGTGTCTTGACTATGATAAGGGCTCTGGAAATAAGAGCGTCTTGTCTGCTAAATTAAGAAAGCAAGGCTATGCCATTACACAGCCATATGTTTTTACAAGCAAATCGGATCAAATTGTATTGGTCGCATACACATATTTAGCAGATGTTATTGCGGGTGTAGCGAAATGCTTGTGTTCCTAACCCCAACAGTGCAGTAGTATCTAACAATACACAGCAATACACATTAATGTAAAAAGTAAAATAATGGAATTAAGAAATATATAAATATTAGGACAAAGGGCCACTGCTTAGGTTACTGCCTTTTTGAAGATTGTGTTCCATGATATTAATATAACCAGTTGATTATATTATATATGGTTGAAATAAATTAATCTTAAATGGCACTTGCTTTTTTATTGACTGAATATACAGTACCAGTCAAAAGTTTAGACAAACCTACTCATTCAAGGGTTTTTCTTTATTTTTACTATTTTCTACATTGTAGAAGAATAGTGAAGACATCAAAACTATGAAATAACACATATGGAATCATGTAGTAACCACAAAAGTGTTAAACAAATCAAAATATATTTTATATTCTTCAAAGTAGCCACCCTTTGCCTTGATGACAGCTTTGCACACTCTTGGCATTATCTCAACCAGCTTCACCTGGAAGGCTTTTCCAACAGTCTTGAAGGAGTTCCCACATATGCTGAGCACTTTTTGGCTGCTTTTCCTTCACTCTGCGGTCCGACTCATCCCAAACCATCGCAATTGGGTTGAGATCGGGTGATTGTGGAGGCCAGGTCATCTGATGCAGCACTTCATCACTCTCCTTCTTGGTCAAATAGCCCTTACACAGCCTGGAGGTGTGTTGGGTCTTTGTCCTGTTGAAAAACAAATGATAGTCCCACTAAGCGCAAACCAGATGGGATGGCTTATCGCTGCAGAATGCTGTGGTAGCCATGCTGGTTAAGTGTGCCTTGAATTCTAAGTAAATCACTGACAGTGTCACCAGCAAAGCACCCCCACACCATCACACCTCCTCCTCCACGCTTCACGGTGGGAACTACACATGCGGAGATCATCCGTTCACCTACACTGCGTCTCACAAAGACACAGAGGTTGGAACCAAAAATCTCAAATTTGGACTCATCAGACCAAAGACAGATTTCCACCAGTCTAATGTCCATTGCTTGTGTTTCTTGGCCTAAGCAAGTCTCTTCTGCTTATTGGTGTCCTTTAGTAGTGGTTTCTTTGCAGCATATCAACCATGAAGGCCTGATTCACGCGGTCTCCTCTGAACAGTTGATGTTGAGATGTGTTAGTTACTTGAACTCTGTGAAGCATTTATTTAGGCTGCAATCTGAGGTGCAGTTAACTCTAATGAACTTATCCACTGCAGAAGAGGTAACTCTGGGTCTTCCTTTACTGTGGCGGTCCTCATGAGAGCCAGTTTCATCATAGCGCTTGATGGTTTTTGCGACTGCACTTGAAGAGACCTTCAAAGTTCTTGAAATTTTCCGGATTGACTGACCTTCATGACTTAAAATAATGATGGACTGTCGTTTCTTTGCATATTTGAGCTGTTCATGCCATAATATAGACTTGGTATTTTACCAAATAGGGCTATCTTCTGTATACCACCCTTACCTTGTCACAACACAACAGATTGGCTCAATCGCATTAAGAAGGAAATAAATTCCACAAATTAACTTTTAGCAAGGCACACCTGTTAATTGAAATGCATTCCAGGTGACTACCTCATGAAGCTGGTTGAGAGAATGCCAAGAGTGTGCAAAGCTGTCATCAAGGCAAAGGGTGGCTACTTTGAAGAATCTCAAATATAAAATATATATGTGTTTAACACCTGTTTGGTTACTACATGATTCCATATGTGTTATTTCATAGTTTTGATGTCTTAGCTATTATTCTACAATTAAGAAAATAGTAAAAAATTAAGAAAAACCCTGGAATGAGTAGGTGTGTCCAAACTTTTGACTGGTACTGTATATATATATATATATATGGTAGTATTTCAATTTAGCAGTATTTCAATCTTCTCGATGGAGCATTGTGAATAAAGGTAAAATTTGCACTACAGTGGCATATCTCATCCCTGCATTGAGGTACGTTTTCCAACCCATGTCTCCCGCCGGCGCCACTGTGTCTTAATGCAACCGTGATTACGTTCCGACCTCAGTGCAGCTCAGTATAAACAAGTATAATGGTGCTGTCCGTGTCATGATGACAATATGTTTTCTTTATTAGTGATCAGTCGAAATCCAGCCATCACACAACTTGGCTCTGAACAAGTAGGCCTAGCTAATATTCTAGTTCTGATTGTTGTATTGTGTAGAATATGAATGAATTAAAGCATCCTCTCTGTGTTGGGTAGATGGCTCGGACTCAGAAGAACAAGGCCACATCTAACCACTTGGGGCTGCTCAAAGCTCGCCTGGCCAAGATGAGGAGAGAACTTATCACACCAAAGGGAGGCAGTGGAGGAGGCACAGGGGAAGGTGAGTCCGGACTCCTGATCATCATTCATTTTTAGAATGTGTCCCTTTGCTACACAACAGTGCAGTGGAGATGTAGCGAGTTGAGATTTACAAGCTCGTGTCACATTGTAATGAAATCTAATTTGTCACTCTGTTGTATAGGCTTTGATGTGGCAAAAACAGGTGACGCCCGTATCGGGTTTGTAGGGTTCCCCTCGGTGGGCAAGTCTACTTTACTAAGTAACCTGGCAGGGGTGTACTCAGAGGTGGCAGCCTATGAGTTCACCACCCTCACCACAGTACCAGGAGTGATCCGTTACAAGGGTGCCAAAATACAGGTACTTTACTTGCATCTTATACCTTTCACACTGCACCTTAAGGCCAACAGAGGCCAATCTGTACAAACAGTGATAATTTGATTTTTTTCTACAAATGTTTTAATCTTTGTCATTTCTTTAAGATGTTTTGCAGGAGAATATATTTTAGTATTAGGATGCTTATTCTACTTTTGTGTCTCCAAGCTCCTGGATCTCCCAGGTATCATCGAGGGGGCCAAAGATGGCAAGGGCAGAGGACGACAGGTCATCGCAGGTGAGAACCACCAGTGAAGCATCAGAACCATACACAAACTACATGTGACAGTTTAGAGCGCACACACGTGCCACACTCACATACCTTGAAGGTAGTTTGTAACTGTGGTCTTTCTCTTCCCAGTGGCTCGAACCTGCAACCTGGTCCTCATAGTGTTGGATGTTCTGAAGCCTCTGGGCCACAAGAAGCTGATTGAACACGAGCTGGAGGGCTTCGGAATCCGCCTCAACAAGCAGCCGCCCAACATCGGCTTCAAGAAGAAGGACAAAGGAGGCATCAACTTCACCGTCACAGTACGTGTTTAACACAACGGTTTCACGTCCAGCTCAATCTGTCCCTATTTCTCTCTGTGTCTCTCTCTCTTTAGAGCTGTCTGTCTATCTATGGAGGTTGATCGATCTTTTGTCTCTCCCTTTCGATTTCAATGGGCTTACTCTGGTGTTCTTCCTTTCTCTCTCCTTCTCTCCAGTGTCCACAGAGTGAGTTGGATGGTGACGCAGTGAAGAGCATCCTGGCCGAGTACAAGATCCACAACGCTGACATCACCCTGCGCAGCGACTCCACGGCTGATGACCTCATCGACGTGGTGGAGGGAAACCGGTAAGCAGCTGAGCACTTCTACAAACTCAGGGATGTAATCTTCCTGATTAAGCAGGAACTCCTGTTTTTCTGACATAATCCTCCATTCATCTATAATTGGGTCTGACCTATACCCCCTAGCCAAAATACTGCTATACCCCATTCCAAAGTATGGTCAACGCTCCCCTACAGACCTGCTGACAGACATGCTCTGTTTAATCCCACCAGAGTGTACATCCCCTGCATTTATGTACTCAACAAAATCGACCAGATCTCCATTGAAGAGCTGGACATCATCTACAAGGTGCCCCACTGCGTGCCCATCTCTGCCCACTCCCGCTGGAACTTTGACGACCTACTGGAGAAGATGTGGGACTACCTGCACCTAGTGCGCATGTAAGGAGACGCTCTCTCAACCTAACAGCCCGTAGAAGGGACATATAGGGTTATTGGAAACCATATTACACTGCTTGATAAATGTGTGGTTTGTGTCTAAATTCATTAATAATTTGAATGTGTTGTCCCCCAGATACACCAAACCCAAAGGCCAGCTTCCTGACTACACATCTCCAGTCGTTCTACCTACTGAACATACTACAGTAGAGGACTTCTGTCTGAAGATTCATAAAAGCCTCCTCAAAGAATTAAAATAGTGAGTACTAACTACACTATTGACTAATGGCTTTTGTGCTTCTTGTTGATGTTTTGGAAATGACTGAGGTATACCCACCCCAGTATTTAACCGATTTAAAGCCACAATCTGTAAGAAATAAAGAACTCACCAAATGCACATAGCTGCCACTAGGTGTCCAATGTTAACAATTGAATTACCGTTCAAGGGAGAGCACAGCACACAGACATATATGATACAATGTTGCACCTGGCTGGTATTTTTCTAACACTCAGTTATCCTGTCCTTTCAGTGCTCTGGTGTGGGGTGCTTCAGTGAAACACAACCCCCAGAAGGTGGGAAAAGACCATGTCATGGAGGATGAGGACGTAATCCAGCTGGTGAAAAAGTAAAAGGACTCCTGACTCACTGCATCACAGGGAATAGTCTGCTGCTCATGAAAACCCCCCTCAAACATATCCACGAGAACATCTGTGTCTTGTGGTTCTCAATTTTATGTTGGAATTTTCAAACTGAAAAGAAAAAATTATATGAATGTCAATGTTGCATTTACCTCCCTCATTTATACCCGTATGTGATTCATAACATCCATCGAAGAGGTATGAGCCTTGAATATAACATTTTTAATCAAATAAACACCATAAAAAGGACTATTTTATTATATGAAGTCATCGTCTTTTATATTTGATAATTATAAAGGCCATTGGGTTTATGCCTGGAAAGATACACTGTAATTAATGTTGAACAACACTGAATTAATATAACATTCACGTTTCCCTTCATATGAAATACATCCACATCCTGTCCCAGTGACATGGATGTGTCCTGCTCCATCTGTCTATACTTTCACTGGTGAGACTGTTCTTATGAAATACATCCTAAAACATAGTGGGTGTATGATAGCTCCATCTCCTCTGGAAGTCAAGCGATACCCCTGGACTAGACATTACTTACCCAGAGACCATCTCACGGTGTCCAATACAACGGCTTTATTTGAAAGGCCTGTCGGCCACTGATTTATATAAAATCGGTGATATAGTCAGGCTGGCATCCCACCCCCTCTCTCCAGCACGGACAGTCTCTCAGGTTAATCAGTTCATTCACTCAGACACAGTCTGGGGACATTCTACCCCAGCTGTTCAGAAACACCAATAACCCACAGTAGTGAATAGCATTTCATCAGATCTTGAAGCACTTTGGTGTGTATGGATTATCTAATGCCGATGTGTAGCAACCCAGCTGTATGAGATGGATCAGCCATTTTGTGTGAGAAGTCGCCACGTTAGCAGTTGCGAGGACAAGAGTCATTTTTTTTTGGGGGGGGGGGGGGGTTAGATGGATAGCATGATAAGGTCAGGTGGGGAATTTGCTCAGGACACTCAATAAAGTGCTGCCATGTGTTAATGATCACAGAACGTTTCACACGACAGGACACATCTGATCAAATTTGATTTCAAAATAGCTTTTTAGAACCAAATTTAGGCTATATGTCACGTTCTAAGGAGGAGCATTTTATCTGAACCTATAAGCATACAGTATCTGTCTATGATGTAGGGTGGTATGGACATGGTATAGCCTACTCAGCAACCGGTAATTGTGAATTTTGAATTGATCACTGCCTTTTTCTGTAGCTATGCTGGTAGAGCACGGCGCTTGTAACGCCAAGGTAGTGGGTTCGATCCCCAGGACCACCCATACACAAAAATGTATGCACGCATGACTGTAAGTCGCTTTGGATAAAAGCATCTGCTAAATGGCATATTATTATTTTAATATATTTGGTCAGAGTAGTCATAACTGAACACCATTATTGTCAAGGCATACATTATGACACACACAACCTTATTGCTCACACATAATATATACTTTTTAAGTTGCGTTTCCACGTGTTTGATTATTATTTTGCATATGTTTTTGATAACACTACAGTAGCATTTCTAAAATGAAAGCAATCAAAATATTGCTTTAACTTCATTTTTATAACATGGGACTGAACACATCCAATGATAAAAGATCTAACCAATAACACCTGCATGATCAATGTTTTTGTGGAATTTGGGTGTATTTGCAAGAAAGTATTATTTCCAATTTGACTAATGTTCAGGTGAAGGACAAATCTGCCACATAAAGGGAAACCTGGCATTTGCCCTCAACACTTCCTGTAACCACTCTTTATCTACAGTGTATTCGATGTTGGAGTCTCCAATCTTTTTTGAGACAGAATGGCTACTCTTTCTGCAGAGGTTTAGACAGAGCAGTGGCTGGCTGCAGCGGCAAGAACAATGTTTCTCGGGACACCACCCCTCCCCCACCCCGTTCCCCCTTTAAATTATAGCAGCACTTTAGCTAATGAAAGAGTTGAAGACCGGGCACTAATAAAAGCCATTAAGTGAATAAAGCACTTCCCCCTTTAACGAAATTAAAGACTCTGCCCCTTCGGAGAGGGGCAGACTCTGTATTAATATTTATGAAATGCGGAAACATGCCCCCCCCCCATCCATCCAATCCCATCCTGCCCAAGTCCTTCACGCCAGTCCACCTATCCAAGGAGAATATCACTAACCCCTCCTAACTTGAAGGAGGGGCGGGAGGTACGGGCTTGCGGGTGTTGGAGGAGATGTAGTCAAGACAGTCTGTCTCCAGTTGAGCTTGGTTGTACTAGAGGCGAGACTCAGAAGAACCACCCGCTCTTCCTCACGACCCTCAACTCTACCCCACCAAGCTGGGCGTCCCACCATCGGCTATGGGGCGAGAGGATGGAGACTGAGGGTTTCCATGGACAGACCAGGTTGGAGGGAGTGACTTTCCACTGACACCAGTTGGAGTGCTTCAAAGAAGGCTGAGGTATAATGGACGGGTGAAGTATAACGGGTGAGGTTTATTGAAATTCAGAATGTTTTAGGTTTATATTTGCCTAATTTTCTTGATATCTTCTAAGATGACTTCCTGACTCTTGGTCCACAGTACCCCTGGGTTGACAGCTATTTGAGATTTCTGTTTTTCTGTAGTGTCTTGCCTTCAATGGAAAAGAACAAAGATGATAGTTCATGCAAGTCCTGTGGACGGACGGAGACAAATTAAACTTTCTATCTCATATACAGTGTATTCTATAAATAGTGAGGTTTTAGAGTTATAGCTTAGTTTGAAATACCTTAGTTTAGGACACAGATAAATTGACATTATTAAAACAACAAAAATCCACCAAACTAAAGGTAAGACATCATGTATAAAATCAGATGTCCATGCATAAAAACCATAACACCATCCCACCAACCATGATACCATTATGCCACTTTGTCCATCTGAAACATCATCAAATACCCACAAGGACACCTCTGTCTTTGTAGGGATGTTTTCCCTGGACACATCAACCTTCCATAGACAGTTTTCCCCTCTATCTTCACTACTAGTCTGTTACCAAAACCCCATTGCTCATCGCTCTATACACTAGTTGTCAGTTACTCTCCCATGCACGCATACCTTTTCTCATTTCATCACACAAAGTGGTTCAGTTGTCAGAGCTTAACTTCATTATCACTGAAACCCTTCCTATTTCAATAAGATATCCCAGGGGATTTGTAAAGAATGGAAGTAACAAGATTTCCAAACCCACTGATGGGACTGTCCTCATAGGTCTTTTAGAGAAATCATTCCTTCTCCATTTGTGGAGGGCATTATTTCATACTGATCGCTGACTTTGAGTCCAGGTGACAAATAACCAGGTTTGGACCATCATGTCAAAAGCAGTTGAGTCTCAGGTCTGATGAGATAGCAAATTTCTACAGATGGACACCGGTGATATAGTTGTATCTGCTGTCCCATCTGCCCTTGGATGTTTAAGACTATTCTTTGTCCATTAGCTGGAAGACCTAAGAGCTGGTCCTCTTTAGCTGATATTGATGTTCTTTAACAAGATGACCATCATTCTGCCAAACTCTGTTTTCATTGATTCCCCGTAATGTAGTAGTAATTTATTTAACGAACTCTTCCTGTTGGCCTGTTTTTATTCATATTATGTAAATGTTCTAATCTTTCACCGTTTGAACTGTGAAATTGTATGTGTTTTATGCTTTTTTTGTACGAAGGTATCTGATGGGGTGGGGTGCGAAGGATGGGAGGGCGGGGTTTGTCGCAGTTTATGCGCAGGAAGGGCGGTGCCCGCTTTTCACCGCAGTGAGAGTGTGACCTATGACTAATCCTTTTTTGTAATTTTGCAGATAGCCGCACTGTATAACGAGCACTGCCCTTATGTCTCAATAGTATGTAAGGCGGTGTCATTTGGGTCCATCACTCCCCAGGTCTGCAACCCTCCCTAATGCCAATGGACATCCACCACTTCTCCTCCTGGGCTATCAATGCTGTAGAGCTTTGGTGTTGTCCTTGAATCACAAATGGAGTTGGAAGAACGAAGGATCAAGAAATAGCATATTCTGGCGGCGGAGTCGTCCTTTCATGATTTTAGAGCTGATGACCATATTCTCCATGATGGACCTGAGATTTCCCATTCATACCTTTTTCTATCGAAGTGATCAAAATGTAATTTTTACAGGATTCTAATCATGTAGTTAAGATTCTTGAGCTCTACCATCCCACCTAAATCAACCAGATTGAACCTGGTCCCACATAACCTCCAATGGCTCTATATCTCCGCCCAGGACCCCATTGTGCTTGATCTAACCATGCAGTACTTCTCCTGTCCATGGTGGTGCCAAGCACTTTGGAGGCTTGTGAGCACTCTCCACACTGCATCCTTAACTGGATGTAAAAGATCCCTACATATTTATCCATAGTTATGACAGAGCTTTTCCCAATTCTGATTCTCACCCCTTTTCCCTGAGGTGTGCACTTGTTCACCCCTCCTCATGGATTTAAAAGGATTGGACTGGTTTCATATTTCTCACACCCATCGGATGTTTTCGAGTCCTTGAGGGTGAACGAGTGCAAACTTTAAAGAGAAGGAGAATTGGAATTAGGCTCCGTTGATGCTCTAGTCTAGCGTAAGGTCAAAGGTCACAACTGAACATTTTCCTTTGGGTAAGATCTTAATACATTTTTGATTTGATGATTCCAAGGCCAATTTTTTCACCTCATTGGTTATCTTCTGACCAGTACAGTGATTCCAAATAAATTATTCTAAAAGACTGTGTAAATCTCTGCAATGTATATGACGATGTCATTGTTGAATAGGCCGGGATTCGATGGGAGTCGGGACAAAAGGAGTGGGAGACTAATTATTGTGCATAAAGCAGTTTTGTGGTTTCCTACAAGCTGGCTGCAACGTGGCAGATTTATGGCCAAAATCAATTAGTGTAAGTGCTCCCCACATTTGACTGAGGCACTTAATCGCCACCAGTAGAGGTCAGATGTTACAGTATCTAAGTACTAAATTAAGACTGTGGACATATTGGCTCTAAAAATCATACTGCTGAGACATTCATTTACCACATGAAATCAGGCACAAAGTTGCTTTCGCCATCAGGTTTTCAATCACAGAGATAATGGGCATATAGGCTACTTACAAATGGGTATATTCTGCTTTCTTTTTATCCTGAATTCACAATGGATGGCATTTGTTACAGTCTCTGGGTGGTGCAATTACATTCTCTAGATCACATTCACTAAATCGAATAAACTCTCAAAAACATTGACCCAGATATGCTTGAAAAATATTGTCAGCCTCTGATGTTAAATGTTCAAAGAAGTTCTAATCCAAAGGATACACGTGGATAGATGGCAGCATTCGCGAAAAACTGAAAGCGCGAACCACCGTATTTAACCACGGCAAGGTGACTGGGAATATGGTAAAATACAAACAGCGTAGTTATTCCCTCCGTAAGGCAATCAGACAAAATGTTAGTACAGAGACAAAGTGGAGTTGCAATTCAACGGCTCAGACACGAGACGTATGTGGCAGGGTCTACAGACAATCATGGATTACTAAGGGAAAACCAGCCACGTCACGGACACCGACGTCTTGCTCCTGGACAAGCTAAATACCTTCTTCGCCCGCTTTGAGGATAAGACAGTGCCACCGACGCGGCCCGCCCCAAAGGACTGTGGGGACTCGTTCTCCGTGGCCGACGTGAATAAGACATTTAAGCATGTTAACCCTCACATGGCTGCCGGCCCAGACGGCATCCATAGCCGCGTCCTCAGAGCATGCGCAGACCAGCTGGCTGGAGTGTTTATGGACATATTCAATCTCTTCCTGTCCCAGTCTGCTGTCCCCACTTGCTTCAAGATGTCCACCATTGTTTCTGTACCCAAGAAAGCAAAGGTAACTGAACTAAATGAATATCGCCCCATAGCACTCACTTCTGTCATCATGAAGTGCTTTGAGAGGCTAGTTAAGGATCACATCACCTCCACCTTACCTGACACCCTAGACCCACTTCAATTTGCATACTGCCCCAATAGATCCACAGACAATGCAATCGCCATTGCACTACCCTATCCCATCTGGACAAGAGGAATACCTATGTAAGAATGCTGTTCATTGACTATAGCTCAGCCTTCAACACCATAGTACCCTCCAAGCTCATCATTAAACTTGGGGCCCTGGGTCTGAACCCCGCCCTGTGCAACTGGGTCCTGGACTTCCTGACGGGCCGCCCCCAGATGGTGAAGGTAGGAAACAACATCTCCACTACGCTGATCCTCAACACAGGGGCCCCACAAGGGTGCATGCTCAGCCCCCACGCACGCCTCCAACTCAATCATCAAGTTTGCAGACGACACAACAGTAGTAGGCCTGATTACCAACAATGACGAGACAGCCTACAGGGAGGAGGTGAGGGCCCTGGCGGAGTGGTGCCAGGAAAATAACTTCTCCCTCAACGTGAACAAAACGAAACAAAGGATCTGATCGTGGACTTCAGGAGACAGCAGAGGGAGCACGCCCCTATCCACATCGACAGGACCGCAGTAGAGAAGGTGAAAAGCTTAAAGTTCCTCAGAGTACACATCACTGACTATCTGAAATGGTCCACCCACACAGACAGTGTGGTGAACAGCGCCTCTTCAACATCAGGAGGCTGAAGAAATTCGGCTTGGCCCTTAAGACCCTCACAAACTTTCACAGTAGCACAATTGAAAGCATCCTGTCGGGCTGTATCACCACCTGGTATGGCAACTGCACCGTCCGCAACCGCAGGGCTCTCCAGAGGGTGGTGCGGTCTGCCCAACGCATCACCGAGGGAACACTGCCTGCCCTCCAGGACACCTACAGCACCCGATGTCACAGGAAGGCCAAAAAGATCATCAAGGACATCAACCCGCCACGGCCTGTTCACCGCTATCATCCAGAAGGCGAGGTCAGTACAGGTGCATCAAAGCTGGGAGCGAGAGACTGAAAAACAGCTTCTATCTCAAGGCCATCAGACTGTTAAATAGCCATAACTAGCCGATTACCACCCGGTTACTCAACCCTGCACCTTAGAGGCTGCTGCCCTATGTACATAGACATCGTCTCTTTAAAAATGTTCACATACTACTTTACTCATTTCATACGTATATACAGTATTCTACTGTATTTTAGTCAATGCCATTCCGACATTGCTCATCCTAATATTTATATATTTCTTAATTCTATTATTTTACTTGTAGATTTGTGTGTATTGTTGTGAATTGTTAGATACTACTACACTGTTGGAGCTAGGAACACAGGCATTTCACTACACCCGCAATAACATCTGCTAAATATGTGTATGTGACCATTAAAATTAGATTTGATCATTTTCTTCAGACTTTTAGGAAATGGGTTTTCCCCTCGAAAAACAGTACTGACCATGTTCCCTCTCAGAAAGGGAATTTTTTACTCACCCACTAAACTCCTCTACCATGCTATAAAAACCAAACCTTGTTTTCTTTGTCTGGGAAATATGACCTTGTAAACGAACGTGATCGGAATGTGTGTTTCCATTTGAATAGCAGGCTGTGCTTTCTTCAGTAGGTCACGGATGCCATACATCATCACACTGCAAATTTACTGTGGCTGACATGGTGTGGCACTTGTAGTTTCACATACTGTACCTGCTTCAGCCACCTGTTGTCTACATATAAAGTATATTATATGTGATATACTGTGATTTCATAGGTGAGGACAATAGCAGATTTCCATAATGATCGTTAATTTTGGCTGATAAGTACATTTGTGTCCTGATAAGACTTAGATATTTAGTAATCTGTTATGATATGGGGGCCAGGTTAGAGTTCGGACATAGACAAACACACTGTCCAGGTTACACGTCCACACTCCATTCCCCCAGGGGGCAGCAGCAACTTTGTCCAGATGCTTAGCCTGCTTGATAAGCACATCAGGTGCTGCCAGTTAGGGCGATCGTCAGTCAGTGTCCCAGCTTGCAGGCCGTGAGGCGGCTGGTTCGTTTGGTGACCATAAGGCCTTGCTTGTTTTTGAGTCTTTAATTTGGGCATTACTTTGGTATTTTTCCTTTTTGTACATATGTTTCATCACCATCTGAACAAATAATAATAAACCGCTTGGACTGGTCAAGACGGAGCTGGTCCTAAACTCGGTAAGTTGCGGTCTGCTGGGCACATGTGCATCCAACACGGTCCTCAAACCCAGATTTCTCACATAAATGCACACATTTATTCAGGTTACAGACCAGTTAACTAGGCCAAAGACCCCTTAGACTTAGTGAGTGCCACAATATTAGCAGGCTAGTTATTGGGTTCGTAACAGGACCTAAAATTAACACCCGCCACCTGCGGGTAGATTTGGGCATTGTCGGGTAAGATGTCTATTTCACCAGCCATGTTGGCAGGTGGTCAGGGCTCCACAGTGCAAGCATTACACATTACACATATTTGTGAATAAAAAGTCAAGTATGATCACATGTATAGTAAAATAAATGCTGCAGTAGCTGTTCAAAGTATTTCTGCTATTTTGTTTCATAGCTGGTCAATTATACTGAACAAAAATAGAAACGCAACACGTAAAGTGTTGGTCCCATGTTTCATGAGCTGAAATAAAAGATTCCACAAAATGTTTCATATTCACAAAAAGCTTATTTCTCTCAAATATTGTGCAATTTAATCTTATTTTTTTAACATTCCTGTTAGTGAGCATTTCTCCTTTGGTTAAATAATCCATCCACCTGACAGGTGTGACATATCAAGAAGCTGATTAAACAGCATGATCATTACACAGGTGCATCTTGTGCTGAGGACAAAAGGCCACTCTAAAATGTGCAGTTTTGTCACAAAACACAATGCCACAAGTTGAGGGAGCGTGCAATTAGAATGCTGACTGCAGGAATGTCCACCACAGCTGTTGCCAGAGAATGTAATGTTCATTTCTCTACCATAAGCCACCGTCGTCTTAGACAATTTGGCAGTACGTCCAACCGGCCTCACAACCGCAGACCACGTGTAACCATGCCAGCCCAGGACCTCCACATCTGTAATAAAGCCCTTTTGTGTGGAAAAACGAATTCTGATTGGCTGAGCCTGGCTCCCCAGGCCCACCCATGGCTGTGCCCCTGCCCAGTCATGTGAAATCCATTGATTAGGGCCTAATGGATTTCCTTATATGAACTGTAACTCAGTAAAATCTTTGAAATTGTTGCGTTTATATGTTTGTTCAGTATAATTTACACAGTCAAAGAACTACGAATCCTATATTGCCTATTCCACTTCGTGCTGCAACACTGCCTGGCTGGGGGCTGTGCACACGTGAAGAGCGGAGTGAAATATTCATTTTTAGAAGCGCTGCGCACACGCATAAAGAATGTCTAATTTGTAACCAAAGATTAAGGCAAAATACAATATACTTCAAATTGGTTTATTGAATCATATTAGTTGCTCCATTTCAACATGGAATCATACAAGGACGACCAACCTCTTTCCTGGTTCCATATTTTCCCAGTTATATTCAAATCAATATATTTTACACAATTTCTAAAAGGAATCAACTTCTGGAAATCATATCCAAGGTGTTAAACTTCATATTGAAATATATATAAAAACACAATTGTAGCCTACAGGAGGGTGACATAAATTGCCTTCGGAAGGTATTCAGACCCCTTGACTTTCTCCACATTTTTACATTAGCCTTATTCTAAAATGGATTAAATAAAAATCCTCAGCAGTCTACACACATTACCCCATAATGACAAAGTGAAAACAGTTTAGAAATTTCAGTAAATGTATTAAGAATAAAACAGAAATACCTTATTTACATAAGTATTCAGACCCTTTGCTATGAGACTAAAAATTGAGCTTGGGTGCATCATGTTTCCACTGATCATCCTTGATGTTTCTACAACTTGATTGGAGTCCACCTGTGGTAAATTCAATTGATTGGACATGATTTGGAAAGGCACACACCTGTCTATATAAAAAGGTCCCACAGTTGACAGTGCATGTCAGAGCAAAAACCAAGCCATGAGGTCGATGGAATTGTCCGTAGAGCTCCGAGACAGGATTGTGTCGAGGCACAGATCTGGGGAATGTCTGCAGCATTGAAGGTCCCCAAGAACACAGTGGCCTCCATCATTCTTAAATGGAAGCAGTTTGGAACCACCAAGACTCTTCCTAGAGCTGGCCCCCAGGCCAAACTGAGCAATCGGGGGAGAAGGGCCTTGGTCAGGGATGTGACCAAGAACCCGATGGTCACTCTGACAGAGCTCCAGAGTTCCTCTGTGGAGATGGGAGAACCTTCCAGAAGGACAACCATCTCTGCAGCACTACACCAAATCAGGCCTTTATGGTAGATTGGCCAGACGGAAGCCACTCCTCAGTAAAACACACATGACAGCCCGCTTGGAGTTTGCCAAAAGGCACCTAAAGACTCAGACCATGAGAAACAACATTCTCTGGTCTGATGAAACCAAGATTGAACTCTTCGGCCTGAATGCCAAGTGTCACATTTGGAGGAAACCTTGCACCATCCCTACGGTGAAGCATGGTGGTGGCAGCATCATGCTGTGGGGATGTTTTTCAGCAGCAGGGACTGGGAGTCAGGATCGAGGGAAAGATGAGTGGAGCAAAGTACAGAGAGATCCTTGATGAAAACCTGCTCCAGAGTGCTCAGGACCTCAGACTGGGGGTGAAGGTTCACCTTCCAACAGGACAACGACCCTAAGCACACAGCCAAGACAATGCAGGAGTGGCTTTGGGACAAGTCTCTGAATGTCCTTGAGTGGCCCAGCCAGAGCCCGGACTTGAACCCGATCGAACATCTCTCGAGAGACCTGAAAATAGCTGTGCAGCGACGCTCCCCATCCAACATGACAGAGCTTGAGAGGATCTGCAGAGAAGAATAGGAGAAACTCCCCAAATACAGGTGTGCCAAGCTTGTAGCGTCATACCCAAGAAGACTCGATGCTTTAGTCACTGCCAAAGGTGCTTCAACAAAGTACTAAGGGTCTGAATACTTCTGTAAAATGTGATATCAGTTATTTTTTTATACATTTGCTAAAATCTGTTTTTGCTTTGTCATTATGGGGTATTGTGTGTAGATTGAGGATAAAATATTTAGATTTTAGAATAAGGCTGTAACGTAACAAAATGTGGAAAAAGTCAAGGGGTCTGAATACTTTCTGAAGGCACTGTATGTGTCTAGAAAGAAAGTGTTAGCACACCAGAACGTTACAAGCTGAAGCTGAACAGTCTCAAACATTTCATACAGTAGTTCAATATAGAAACCAAAGTTGCTTATGCTCTGCATACACATAGCTCTGACCATCGCTAAACAAAAGCTCAACTAGAGGCAATTAATTTCCTCTCACATGTACAATATATCAAACACACCATATGCTGACAATCATATACTGCGGACAGTAAAACGTAATTTTTTCAGAGCAAGAAAACTCCTCTGTGTTTATCACAAAGATAAGCGTAGTTGAACGATTAGTTATTTGGGGCTTCATGGGAGTAAGTCATCTTAAAAAAGGCCCAGTGCAGTCAAAATTGTGTTTTATATCATACGCAGCTGATGAAAGTCCTATCAAAATTCTTGCTTGAAAGTTTTTTGCAACAAAAGCTATTTTTGCCCAATTTAATTGAAGTATATTACAGTAAGTACAGTTGTTACCCAGAAATGACTTGATATAAAAACTGCTCCATTGGACGTTTAATACTGACATGTGGGACCCATGGAATTACAAACTGACCCTTAGCATTTAAACGTATTGAACTATGGTATCTTTTACACTTCTAACTCAGTATTGGTGACCTACCAACAATCTGTTTTCATGGAACTGTAGTCATGCATATATACTGGTACCATAAATTCATGAAACTTTCCCTGGAAAAAAATCTCTGTTTTGACCAATATCAGTAACAGAAAAAAAAAATTATATACAGAAATAGGTGCTCATTCAATTGTACCAGATTGTCAGGCTGAGCAGAGAATTCACACATGCCCCTTACTCCAATGAGTCAGACAAATAGTTCATAAGATTAGGTCTAGGTAGTTTGCAGAACCATTTACACATCAAGAAGAAGAAAAAACAAATCAAAAATGCAATAAAAAGGTATTACACATACACGCAAAGGGGACATGATCTTACTAAACCCTTACCTTCCAAAATTCATCAGTAATAGGACAATTGTTTCACTACTTTCACTGTTAAGGTACAGTAACAGTTTAGCAAACAAACATTCCTCTGTAGTGCAAACTATCGAGCAGTCGGTTCTAATAATGTCTGTTCCATAACTTTGAACTTTGTTCTCAGGAAGAAATACATTATTTCAGTCATATGCAGATAGTTCTAGGTGGCACAAGAAAACACGCGCTTAAAATGTATGTTTTTTTTTTTTTTTATAAGGGCATATTAACATGGACGGGTGGAGGGGAACTGCAATGCAAGTGAAAAAACATCAAGCATAGTTAGAGGATTTTTGCAGTTACCATAAGACACCTTGTGGACAGGAAGACACTGGTAATCTTCAGAAGGCTGTTAGAAGTGTCGTGACCTGGCAGTTTAAAAACACACACTGAAAAGGCGTGACCGACAAAAGTGGGAACCTCAGTTTTGCAGAGCAAAACATCAATCCCAAAAATGTGAAAAAGAGACCACAAGAACCCTTAAATCCAGTTGTCTGTGAAAGTCAATATGCCAGGGCATTCAGCTCAAAAGTGTGTTCAAGTTCCTGATATCACAGTGAGTTTAATTATAGATTATCTTCTTTCTGTTGTATAAAATAATTAACTATAGGTATGTATTTATGTAGCTAAGCCTTTACAGCAAGATATTTCAGTGCTGATGTGACCAGATAAGGGACCCAAACAAGGTGGCTGGAAGAAACTAGTAGACATGGTGGATGGAGGGAGAAACAATGCTTTGGCAACATCTCTATAGGGGTAGTATTTTGGCTCAGTCTCACTAGTTGGTGAAGCAGCTAGTTAGCAAAAGGAGGCATGAGGATGTTTGCTGTCTAGCACAAGTGTCGCAAGGCAGTAAGTCCCAATGGCAATTCTCCCGGCAGCAAAAGCGGAGTACTTTCTCCGAAGGGCTCAAACGCTTGTTGGTACAGTCCATGCTTCTCATGACAATTCTGTTATCAATGACCAGTCTGTGAGGAACGAGTACTGAATATCTTCAACACATGTATATTCCAGTTTCATTATATCCCATCAACCCTTGTGTCCAAAAGCTTGAGAGTTTAGAGGGTTGTTGTATGTGAGCAGGTGCAGGTTAAATCAAACTCCCCACCCCTGCTAAATAGACATGGTCCCTTAGGCATAGATCTGCCCAGGGCGAGTGTTGTCCCCAAGGCGGTCCTGGCTGGGCTGGTGCTTGGTGTCGTTGGACTTTATGACACTGGCGTAGTCGAAGATCCCTACCTCCAGGTTCTTAGCCCTAAGGGCTGCAGTATGAAGTTTCTCCAGAAAGTCAGGCATACCTATGAGGGAGGAGGGCAACAGTTGATAACCAGGAACGAGGATAACATACAACCACAGGGAAAACCATATGATAGCAGTGAAGACTGTAGACCACAATGACCTACTGTTTTTGTTTTACTTTTAAAAGGGTTTAATTGAATAGGCCCGAAGGTGACTTTCCATCCAGATAACAAAAGTAAAATCAGACCATGAAGCAAAGCACTGAGCTACAATACCAACAGATCCAGTTCGTTGGTCATGTTGAAATCAGCCAATTACTATAGCCCAGCTACCTCAGGCTAAAAATAAAATGATCCCTCGCCCATTGAGTTACGTCTCAATAATTGTGCATAGTCAGTGGCTGCATTTGATGGAAAGATCAGGATTTGATTGTTACTTTTGTGCCCTACTGCCCTTCAGTGAAGCACTTCTGTGTCGCTTCAGATAAAAAATGTTTTTATTGTTGATATTCCAACAATGACTACATTCAGTTTACACCTAGGGATAATCATTAAGCTTAGTGAAGAGAAACAAGGAGAACGAGAGCTCACCACTGGACACCATCCAGCTCACACAGTAGCGGGGAAAGGCGGTCTGAGGGTCGTCGCTGTAGGTCAGAAGGTAGTCAAAGCCATTCTGTGGGACAGGACGACATGACAAGGTCAGATACTGTAATCCAACATGCACACAAACAGCATAGAACTAAAATCTTGCCCTATGGTGACATTATCTATGTTTTATGATATTCACCTCATCGAAGGTCTTGTGAGGGCGGATGACCATCTTGGACTGGTATGAGTGGACTCTGACGTAGTCCTGAGTTTCTGGGACTCCAGGATGCTGAACCGCTCTAAAATGGCACAAAAAAAGGATGGGAGAGGAGAGAGCAAAACAAAAAAGATTCCAAGCAACAACAAAAATAAACACAAAAAATATGAAACGTAGAGCTGGGTGATATGGCCAAAATATCACAGTAGTTTGTGACAACACATACATTCTAAGTGATTTCAATGAGTCTCTCCATTCTGATTGTTTTATATTGTTCAATTCAACCCAAAATAATTTCCTGCACTCATGAGAATTTCCACACTGCCACGTAGGACTGCACAATATGGGCAAAAATAACTAGGCCTTATTTTTAACCAAATGTTACAATTGCGATTTGACTTGCGATTTAGATGAAAACACTTGGGTGAACTGTTGGACTCATGTAAATAGACTTCATTCTAATTCTATAGTTAGAATATAAATAACAGTAGGCAATTTTAATACAGTGTTGTTAGACATGACAACGAATGAAAATGCCAGGACAGAGTTATTGTGACAGGGTAGGAAACAAAGTGATGGTCAGTGTTTCCTAGGGGACCCTATAATCTTTGGCTAAATTAAATGTTTATTCATGTAGCCAACATGAATGCTTTGCCTATTCCTCTCTGATTTAGAAGATACCGTTGCACAAACATGCTGATTTAAGCCTACACCAGCACTGGTATCAGGCTGTATTAGCTAGCTACTTTTGTGCTGACTCAGTACATTTATTAGCATTAGCGGCTAACATGATTTAGCTAAAACTTGCTAAGAAAAAGACAAATTAGTGTAATTAGATAACGCTTGTGGATTTATATTAAGAAGCAAAATGGAAACATCGTTGTCATCAACATTGTTGCATTGACCATGAAGACTGAATGCAAGTGTCTCGTGGTCAAGGAACAACAAATGCGCTCCTTGAATGACGGGGCGGGGCTAGGTCTGTGTGGAAAGAGGCATGGCGAGAGAGCAGAGAGGTATGACTCAAGTAGCGGTGTAAACTATAAAAATTGACATTACACACACAGCATATCACATTTAATAAACCAAACATTCAAAATACTGTTATAGAAGGTAAAGTAAAAACCCATAATGCAAACGTTTTTGAATTAGGGCTGTCAAAGTTAACACGTTAGTTAAGTTGACAGTAACGCCATACCTTTGACGCATTTAATCACATCAATTTTTTCACCCAAAAGTCTGTTCCGCACAGACCCTTTTGAGCGCAACACGTTCTTGTCCACTCAGTCAGCAGCTAGAAGTCGCTCTTGTGATGCTAAAACATCCACTATGCTAAAATGACCAGATTTTGTAGATTCGTGGAAATAAAAAAACATGTCATGGAACAATATTCCATTTTTCCTAGCCCTTTCAAATACTTGTATAGGGCTAATTGGGGACATTGTCGGGATAGGCCACCAAAATTGGGGACGTCTGTTCACTCTACACTATGCAACACATTTGAAGGAAAACGTACAGAAAGTTCAACCATAAACACATTCCCAGGCGTTTCTTTAGATAACAGAAAAAACATTTGCACAGAAGTAGCTAGCTAGTTAAAGGGATACTTCAGGATTTTGGCAATGAAGACAAACTTCTTACTTCCCAAGACTCAGATGAACTCGTGGATACCATTTGTATGTTTCTGCGTACAGTTTGAAGGAAGTTGCTAACTAGTGTTTGTGCAATTGCTAACTAGCATTAGCACAATGACTGGAATTCTATGGTAACTGCCAGTAGATACCATAGACTTTGTCATTGCGCTAACGCTAGTTAGCATTGACTCGCAAAACTACCTCATTTCCTTCATACTGGATGCAAAGACATAAAAATGGTATCCATGAGTTAATCTGACTCCGGGGAAGAAGATAAAGGGCTTCATTGCCAAAATCCCAAAGTATCCCTTTAATTTAATGTTAGCTAACCAAATGAGAACATTTAGAATGCCATGCATGGCTGAATGCCTCTAGATTCAACTCAATAATTTTACACAGTTATAGTTCTCAGATCAAAAGATTTAAGCAATTTATCCCAATTCGCAAGTAGGTAGAAGCTTGACTAGTTCATGTTGGAAGAACAGATTAGAAGTAGCCTAGGCTAGATTTAACATAAACCTGGATGATGTTATGGTCTTAGAATTTAGTTCATTTGGGGCTTTATTCCCCTATAAATCAAAATATATTATACCTACAACCCAATGTGGTTTAAATGGAAACATCTTTAATTAGGGTCATATTTCAACAATAAATTAAAAAAAATGATTAATTGTAGTTACCAACAGAAAACAATGCGATTAACTTGATTCATTATTTTAAATTGTTTGACAGCCCTAATTTCAATAGAACTATTTGACATGAAGTCACTCACCTGGAGATCAGGACCATCAGATTATTCTCCACATCAACGTCATAGCGACGCACATAAACATAGTCTCTCGAGTACATGGGATACTGTGGGAAGATAATACAACAAATAAAAAATCCAACAAATGTAGGATAACTAGTTGTTGCCATCTGTGGACTATGACACAGCCCTTATTTCAGGGAAACATTGCTTTCTCGTCATAAAATATAATACTGTATGCTTGCATACATCTGTAATAATCAACTCGAGAACACATGAGCAAGGCAAAAACATGCAGCACTCAGTATATAAATGTTACATTGTAACAGAGAAACCACTGAGGAAACGAAAGCATATCTTTGATAAGAACGAGTTCTGCATTTCTAGTGTGCAAGTTGGCAGGGGGAACTTACAGGGAAATGTGTGGCCCAGTGCACAACCTCTGAGCCGGTGTTGACGTCCCTGTCCACCACCTCCAGCTTAAGAACTAGAGCATCCCACTTTTTCCTGTACTCTGTGTCCAACTGCGGCAAAGGGCAGAGCGTGAGACGAGAGGAACAGATGCTTAATTTAGCACACACGCAACACCTAGAGCTACATATCTCCACACAAACCTTACACTCCACCAAGGGCATTTGGGTAAACAGACATGTACAAAACGAGCTAAGTACAAAGATAAGCACAGACACGCAAAGAGAGCGTATGAACATTCAGGACATCTGGTGCTGAATGTACACAAAACCACTTGCACATATTCTACAGAATAATTTCTTAACAGGTTCATTAGCTAGGTTTCCATCCAATTGGCAACAGATTTTTCATGTGAATGTTAAAATCAGCATAAAAACAATTTGCACATTTTCCCTAAGTTTCCATTAAATTGACTTGTTGGGGATAAAAGGGTGTGTGATGTAGTGCACATAAACACCTTTTACCGAATAAAAAAAGACAAATGCAATGAGTTTCCATAGCATTTAACTCTACCGATGGTTTGCTCACAAATAAATGGTGCGTTATATAGCGAGTTCCCCCACTCTGGTATTGGCACATGCGCTCTCGTCAATAGCTTGCAGATACAGTGAGATTATTAAGGACAAAAAAGTGATATTATTTTTTATTTGTCAAATGGCAGCCAAGCATCAATGATCACGTCACCAGAATAAGACCCTTCATATTTATTGGAAAGAAGCATCAAGCTCATAACCTTGCACTTTCACCACCCTGTGAAGTTCATCATTTTTTCATCTGTACCCTAATAAACTACATGCTTTCCCGAAAAGTCGTAGTGGGAGGACCACAAAACATGTCATTGCGTGACTAAGTTTACTTCGATTAAAGCGTTTCCACTGACATGGAAACCTGGTTAGTGAAAGCACAGGTTTCCTCTTGCACACAAATGTTTTGTTTTTTGTATTCAAAATTAACTATTACACCAAGTCAAGACAGTTAGCATAAAATAAACTAGCTTAGTACCTGAACATTGAAGAACTGTCTGGGGGTGACATCGTTGTAAGAACCCAAAACTGTGAAAAGATTAGAGGGAAAAGTGTGTTGAGTGTTAATGATGACATGATGATCATGGCAATAAGAAGAGGGAAAAGAGTGCAAATGTACATCAAAAAGGTTGATGAAATTATGACATGCCATATAATCAAATAGAAAAAGGTATTTGGAAAGTATTATGACCCCTTGACTTTTTCCATATTTTGTTAACGTCTACACACAATACCCCATAATGACAAAGCAAATACTTTTTGCAATTTAATTATTTTTTAAACTGAAACATTTACATAAGTATTCAGACCCTTTACTCAGTACTTTGTTGAAGCACCTTAGGCAGTGATTACAGCCTCGAGTCTTCTTGGGTATGGCGCTACAAGCTTGTCACACCTGTATTTGGGGAGTTTCTCCTATTCTTCTCTGCAGATCCTCTCAAGTTCGGTCAGGTTGGATGGGGAGCATCACTGCCCAGCAATTTTCATGTCTCTCCAGAGATGTTCGATCAGGTTCAAGTCCGGGCTCTGGCTGGGCCACTCAGAGACTTGTCCCGAAGCCACTCCTGCGTTGTCTTGGCTGTGTGCTTAGTGTCGTTGTCCTGTTGGAAGGTGAACCTTTGCCCCAGTCTGAGGTCCTGAGCAGGTTTTCATCAAGGATATCTCTGTAATTTGCTCTGTTCAACTTTCCCTTGATCCTGACTAGTCTCCCAGTCCCTGCTGCTGAAAAACATCACCACAGCATGATGCCACCACCATGCTTCACCGTAGGGATGGTGCCAGATTTCCTCCATTCAGGTCAAAGAGTTCAATCTTGGTTTCTTCAGACCAGAGAATCTTGTTTGTCATGGTCTGAGAGTCCTTTCGGTGCCTTTTGTCAAACTCAAAGCGGGCTGTCGTGCCTTTTACTGAGGAGTTGCTTCCGTCTGGCCACTTTACCATAAAGTCCTAATTGGTGGAGTGCTGCAGAGATTATTGTCTTTCTGGAAGGTTATCCCATCTCCACAGAAAACTCTAGAGCTCTGTCAGAATGACCATCGGGTTCTTGGTCACCACCCTGACCAAGGCTCTTCTCCCCAGATTGCTCAGTTTGGCCGGGCGGCCAGCTCTAGGAAGAGTCTTAGTGATTCCAAACTTCTTCCATTTAAGAATGGAGGCCACTGGACCTTCAATGTTAGACATTTTCTGGTACCCTTCCCCAGATCTGTGCCTCGACACAATCCTGTCTCGGAGCTCTACGGACAATTCCTTCGACCTCATGGCTTGGTTTTTGCTCTGACATGCACGGTCAACTGTGGGACCTTTTTAAGACATTCCAAATCATGTCCAATCAATTGAATTTACCACAGGTGGACTCCAATCAAGTTATAGAAACATCAAGGATGGTCCTCTGTAGCTCAGCTGGTAGAGCACGGCGCTTGTAACGCCAAGGTAGTGGGTTCGATCCCCGGGACCACCCATACACAAAAAATGTATGCACGCATGACTGTAAGTCGCTTTGGATAAAAGCGTCTGCTAAATGGCATATTATTATTATTATTATTATTATCAATGGAAACATGATGCACCGGAGCTCAATTTCAAGTTTCATAGCAAAGGGTCTGAATACTTATTTAAATAAAGGTATAATTTTTGTATCTTTGTTTTTTTTGCAAACATTTCTAAACACCTGTTTTCGCTTTGTCATTATGGGGTATTGTGTGTAGATTGACGAGGAAATGTTTTTATTTAATCAATTTTAGATTAAGGCTGTACCATAACAAAATGTGGAAAAGGTGAAGGGGTCTGAATACTTTCCAAATGCACTGTATACTGCATGTTCTGGGTATCAACAAGTGACAATGCAGGCTGACCTCTGTATTCCCACAAGTGGCTTCCCTCAATGGACCGCCTCCACACTTTGAAGTTATTCTTCTCCATGACAACCTCCCAGCCAGTCTCCACCTGCCCTGCAGCCTTCTCCTTTTCTGAAGATGCACTCAGATTCTTCACCTTCTCCAAAGCTTGGAGCTCTAGTCCACATCTGGGGAAGTGTACAGGGATAGAGATCTTACCACAAGCGACATACCACGGTACCAACACGTCATGATACCAACATTTTAGAATACCGTAGTACCATTTGTCATTACGGATCCCCATTAGCGACTGCCAAGGCAGCAGCTACTCTTCTTGGGGTCCAACCACAATTTACATGCAATAAAACAATACATAACACCTTATTACACACTAGTCTACCATAACATATTAACAATAAAATCAATGGTACAGCAAAATAACAATATTAAAATGTGTGTGATGAGAGTGCGTGTTAGCATGTGTTTGCGAATGCTGTGTGTGTGTGTGTGTGTGTGTGTGTGTGTGTGTGTGTCTCTCTTCACAGTCCGCGCTGTTCCAGAAAGTGTAGTTTTATCTGTTTTTTTAAATCTGATTTTACTGCTTGACTAAGTTACATGATGTGGAATAGAGTTCCATGTGGTCATGGCTCTATGTAGTACTGTGCGTTTCCCATAGTCTGTTCTGGACTTGGGGACTGTGAAGAGACCTCTGGTGGCATGTCTCGTCGGGTATGCATGGGTGTCCGAGCTGTGTGCCAGCATTCCAAACAGACAGCTGTCTACACCTCTTTAAAAAAAAAAAAAAAGTAGTGATTAAGTCACTCTCCTCCACTTTGAGCCATGAGAGATTGACATGCATATTATTAATGTTTGCTCTCTGTGTACATCCGAGGGCCAGCCGTGCTGCCCTGTTCTGAGCCAACTGCAATTTTCCCAAGTCCCTCCTTGTGGCACCTGACCACACTACTAAACAGTAGTCTAGGTGTGACAAAACTAGGGCCTGTAGGACCTGCCTTGTTGATAGTGCTGTTAAGAATGCAGAGCAGCGCTTTATTATGGACAGACTTCTCCCCATCCTAGCTACTGTTGTATCAATACATTTTCACCATTATATGTAATAATATGTTTCCAATCCAGGGTTACTCCAAGCAGTTTAGTCACCTCAACTTGCTCAATTTCCACATTATTCATTACGAGATGTAGTTGAGGTTTAGGGTTTAGTGAATGATTTGACCCAAATACAATGCTTTTAGTTTTGGAAATATTTAGGACTAACATTTCCTTGCCACCCATTCCGAAACTAACTGCAACTCTTAAGTGTTGCAGTTATTTAAGTTGCTGTAGCAGCTGACGTGTATAGCGTTGAGTCATCCGCATACATAGACACACTGGCTTTAGTATAGATGGAAAAAAGTAAGGGGCCTAAACAGCTTCCCTGGGGAATTCCTGATTTTACCTGGATTATGTTGGAGAGGCTTCCATTAAAGAACACCCTCTGTGTTCTGTTACTTGTCTAACTCTTTATCCACATTATAGCAGGGGGTGTAAAGCCATAACACATACGTTTTTCCAGCAGCAAACTATGATCGATAATGTCAAAAGCCGCACTGAAGTCTAACAAAACAGCCCCCACAATCTTTTTCATACATTTCTCTCAGCCCATCAGTCATTTGTGTAAGTGCTGTGGTTGTTGAATGTCCTTCTCTATAAGCATGCTGAAAGTTTGTTGTCAATTTGTGTACTGTAAAATAGCATCGTATCTGGTCAAACCCTATTTTTTCCCCAATCGTTTACTAAGGGTTGGTAACAGGCTAATTGGTTGGCTATTTGAGCCAGTAAAGGTGGCTTTACTATTCTTAGGTAGTGGAATGACTTTTGCTTCCCTCCAAGCCTTGGGGCACATACATTCTAGTAGGCTTAAATTGAAAATATGGCAAATAGGAGTGGCAATATAGTCCGCTATTATCCTCAGAAATTTTCCATCCAAGTTGTCAGAGACCTGTGGCTTGTCATTGTTAATAGACCATTTTTTCACCTCTTTCACACTCACTTTTATAATTTGGTCAGATATACTTGGATGTGTAGTGTCAGCAATTGTTGCTGGCATGTCATGCCTAAGTTTGCTAATCTTGCCAATTAAAAAAATAAAGTAGTTGGCAATATCAGTTGGTTTTGTGATGAATGAGCCATCTGATTCAATGAATGATGGAGCTGAGTTTGCCTTTTTTCCCTAAATGTAATTTAAGGTGCTCCAAAACTTTTTACTATCATTCTTTAATGTAATTTATCCTTGTTTCATAATGTTGTTTCTTCTTTTTATTCAGTTTAGTCACATTTCTCAATTTGCAATTCGTTTGCCAATCGGTTGTGCAGCCAGACTTATTTGCCTTATCCCTCTCAACCATACATTTTTTCAATTCCTCATCAATCCATGGGGATTTAAGTCTTTACAGTCATTTTCTTAAATTGGGTGCATGCTTATTAGTAACTGGAATTAGCAATTTCATAAATGCGTCAAGTGCAGTGTCTGTCTGCTCCTCATTACACACCACGGACCAACATTCTTTACATCAACAACATAGGAATCACTAGAAAACTTCTTGTATGACCTCTTATACATATATATTAGGCCCAGCCTTTGGAACTTTGGTTTTCCTAGATATGGCTACTATATTGTGATCACTACATCCAATGGATTTGGATACTGCTTTCAAACAAATCTCTGCAGCATTAGTAAAGATATGATCAATACATGTTGATGATTTAATTCCTGTACTGTTTGTAACTACCCTGGTAGGTTGACTGATAACCTGAACCAGGTTGCAGGCACTGGTTACAGTTTGAAGCTTTCTCTTGAGTGGGCAGCCTGATGAAAGCCAGTCAATATTTAAAATCACACAGAAAGTATACCTCTCTATTGACATCACATACATTATCAAGCATTTCACACGTTATCCAGATACTGACTGTTAGCACTTGGTTGTCTATAGCAGCTTCCCACCAGAATTGGCTTTAGGTGAGGCAGATGAACCTGTATCCATATTACTTCAACAGTATTTAACATGAGATCCTCTCAGGAATGTGGTTCTGAATATAAAAACAGCAACACCTCCACCATTGGCATTTCTATATTTTCTGTAAATGTTATAACCTTGTATTGCTACCACTGTATCCTCAAAGGTATTATCTAAGTAAGTTTCAGAGATAGTCAGAATATGAATGTCATCTGTTACTAGCTAATTATTGATTTCATGAACCTTGTTTCTTAAGCTCATATGTTAACGTGGGCTATTTTAAGCACTTTTCTTCTGTGATGCTTACTTGTTTTTATTGCTTTACTGGGAAGCTTAGCAGCAGTAGATGTGGTCATGTTATTTATGTTAGTGCAGGGTGAGCTGCACACAGTGGCCTTCCTCCTCGGGCACACCGGCTCAGTGCTAACAGTATAAATCTGGTTCTTAGGCACATGATTACTGCATACAATAGCTGTAGGATCAGCAGAGGCATTCAGGACAGTTAGAGGGACATAAATTAGGTTACTTATATTGTGTCTACCGATGCCCCTGTTGTAATGTCTTAGAGTCCCCGTGCCCAAGGACTCTAAGATAACCTGCCTAAATGACTACCGACCCGTAGCACTGACGTCTGTAGCCATGAAGTGCTTTGAAAGGCTGGTCATGGCTCACATCAACAGCATTATCCCAGAAACCATAGACCCACTCCAATTTGCATACCACCCCAACAGATCCACAGATGATGCAATCTCTATTGCACTCCACACTGCCCTTTCCCACCTGGACAAGAGGAACACCTACGTGAGAATGCTATTCATTGACTACAGCTCAGCATTCAACACCATAGTGCCCTCTAAGCTCATCACTAAGCTAAGGATCCTGGGACTAAACACCTCCCTCTGCAACTGGATCCTGGACTTCCTGACGGGCCGCCCCCAGGTGGTAAGGGTAGGTAACAACACATCTGCGACACTGATCCTCAACACGGGGGCCCCTCAGGGGTGCGTGCTCAGTCCCCTCCTGTACTCTCTGTTCACCCATGACGGCATGGCCAGGCACGACTCCAACACCATCATTAAGTTTGCCGACAACACAACAGTGGTAGGCCTGATCACCGACAATGATGAGACAGCCTATAGGGAGGAGGTCAGAGATCTGGCCGTGTGGTGCCAGGACAACAACCTCTCCCTCAACGTGACCAAGACAAAGGAGATGATTGTGGACTACAGGAAAAAAAAAGAGGACTGAGCACGCCCCCATTCTCATCGACGGGGCTGTAGTGGAACAGGTTGAGAGCTTCAAGTTCCTTGGTGTCCACATCACCAACGAACTATCATGGTCCAAACACACCAAGACAGTCGTGAAGAGGGCACGACCAAGCCTATTCCCCCTCAGGAGACTGAAAAGATTTGGCATGGGTCCTCAGATCCTCAAAAAATTCTTCAGAGCCTCAAAAAAATTCTACAGCTGCACCATCGAGAGCATCCTGACTGGTTGCATCACCGCCTGGTATGGCAACTGCTTGGCCTCCGACCGCAAGGCACTACAGAGGGTAGTGCGTACGGCCCAGTACATCACTGGGGCCAAGCTTCCTGCCATCCAGGACCTCTATACCAGGCGGTGTCAGAGGAAGGCCCTCAAAATTGTCAAAGACTCCAGCCACCCTAGTCATAGACTGTTCTCTCTGCTACCGCACGGCAAGCGGTACCGGAGTGCCAAGTCTAGGTCCAAAATACTTCTCAACAGCTTCTACCCCCAAGCCATAAGACTCCTGAACAGTCTGTTTTGTTTTTGAACGTATGAATCATGGGGGGAAGTACTGCTCGCATAAGGCTTTTTGGTAAATATGCAAATTGTATTAAGAATATGAGCAGTAGTAATTAATGTGTTAGATTACATTTTTTAAGTGAAAGTGTATGTGTGGTATAAGGCAGTATGTAGAGGCGGCCTGTCTATCAAACTAGTGACCTATAACAAGCTGCAAAAATGTGCACACCCTAATATCAAGGCTTCTACTGACTGATATGAAGACAGGATATAGTAGCATACGGTGTCGCACCTAACAATGTTGCTAAGACTTTCTTCCCAAAGGGTGAAGGCTTCTCTGCCAAACCTAGCAGGAGAATCTGGGCATTGTATGCACCTGGGAGACTGGCGGTAAAGGATTAAAGAAGTCAGATGGACAAAACCTAGGTGGGGAGGTCAGTACTAGGTTTTGCTGGCTATCTCGATGGAGGGGAAAGTAAGAGCGAGAGATACCTGCATCTATTTGTCCCACTGTAGGAGTATTCCAAATCAGAGGAGGAAGATGGCGTCGCCACTGCGGAGCATTGTTTTCTTTTGTGTCTGTGTTTTTGCAGCAGGGACTCACAACTTCCCTATTGGTACGCTGCAAGGAGGACACACTCCACAGAGCGATGTTGATAAATGGAGAAGAATTCTGCATGATCCTAGACCATAGTGAAGGAAGAAGGGTCAGATCTAAAAAGGACCATACATCGTCACCCAGTCTACACCAACGGATGTATGGATAGAGGGGAGATCGACCTGGTATCATCTAAACCGATGCAACAGAGTACTACGAGGAAACCGACGACCTAGAGATGAGGGAGCTGAGGATGCTGGAGCTGACGAGGATCAGGTGATGGGAGACGATGGCAAGAGGAATTCTACTGATGAGCTACGTGTGATGGCTGATTCCCTCGGAGGAGGGACAGACCTACAAGACCTCCAAGATCTTCCAGAATTTCAAGAATCACATCATTCATTTATCTGTATTTGGAGGGTTTACCTAACAGAAATTGGGAAGTATATTAGTATTGGTATTAAGAATAATTGGTAAAACATAATTATTTGTCAAATAAGTCAATGCTTATATGGTTTCTTGGATTAGAAATGAAATCAACTCAACTTATGTTTAGTCTTTTATTGAGGTAAATACAGATGGTGTCTTGATGCATAGCATGGATAATTTGGCATAGAATGGTGTGAACCTTAAAAATAAATAATCTCTGAACCGGCTGAAGATGAATATCGGAGGCGTTGAAGACGTTCCTAAACAGCACCACTTCTACCTGCAACCGGTGTACAACAGCCAATCGAAGCTTTCAACTGATTTTCTCATGTTTTTATATCGAGAGAGTGGGACAGGAGTCCACCATTGAGTGAGAATGGAGAAAGATCGGTTCAAATACAACATTTCTCATGTTGTTGGTATAATGGTTGGCAAATGGACAAGACAATGGGGTGTAGAGATAGATGGTGGTGACTGAGACATTGAAGTTGGGATATTGTCATGGGCAATGCATTTTGAGCTATGAAGATGTCTGAAGAACATAATGAAGAGACGCCAGAAGATTTAAGTGCCGGAGAAAAAAGGGGATGCTTAGCTGTGGTAATAAAAACATTGATTTATCTAAATTTGATAATTTGGGTAAGAGGTATATACACTGCTAAATTAATAGTATTAATAATGCATTGAGATAATGATCTGTAGTTATTCTCAGGATGAGGAATGTCATAATAGAATTATGGATATTTATACTGTATGTTAATACAAGTGTACATTGTGACAGTTGTAATGGGTGATAAAGTTGAGGGTTTTAGTTTTTGAGTGATAGGACCAAATGTGAATCACTAAGAATTGTCATTTGTAAGTCGCTCTGGGTAAGAGCATCTGCTAAATGATGTAAATGTAAAGTACAACATGATTCTCCCCCTATAATCACATACATTCCCCCTTTATCTACTATAATAGCATCCAATGCTATGCGATTATCAATTGCATAGTGTCCCATGAGTGACATTTCAGACCCAATTGCTTGGATATTCAAGACTGTTAATAGTTACAATATTCAACTCTGTTCAACCCTGACTCTGTTCCCCTAATATGCCTGGGGAGAGATACACATGCTTGCCATCAGAATTGGAAGGTATTGGGAATTTAACTAAAGCTATGGGAAATATTAGAGACATACAGAAAGGTATTAAGAGTACGAATAGAGATGCAAAGATTGTGGGGGAATATGGTAATTTAAACGCTGTTGAAGTCTAATGTTTTTAGTGATAATTCAATAGGAACATGGAAAGCAAGACTGAAGTTATTTTTATTGGGATATATTCATTTGAATATAATTTCCATGTAACTTACAAATTGTCATGAATCAAGAGGTTAGGAATTCATTTGTATGTTGTGTTTGGGTCAATTAATGTTATATTAATGGAATTCTTCTTGCAACAACAAAAATAAAGAAAATGAGGGATTGTTATAATGATTTGTGATGGGGAGGGGGGGGGGGGGGGTCTTTAGTTAACAGCTGGTACACAATTCACTAATATTAAAAGGAAGTCTCGGTTCTGCTCGCCCAAGTTAGAATACCTCATGATAAGCTGTAGATCATCCTACTTACCAAGAGAGTTTTAATCTACACTGAACAACAATTTCATTTTACTGAGTTACAGTTCACAAGGAAATCAGTCAATTGAAATAAATTCATTAGGCCCTAATCTATGGATTTCACATGACTGGGAATACCGATATGCATCTGTTGGTCACAGGTACCTTAAAATTAAAAAAGGTAGGGATGTGGATCGGAAAACCAGGCAGTATCTGGTGCAACCACCATTTGCCTCATGCAGTGTGACACATCTCCTTCGCATAGAGTTGATCAGGCTGTTGATTGTGGCCTGTGGAATGTTGTCCCACTCTTCAATGGCTGTGCGAAGTTGCTGGATATTGGCGGAACTGGAACATGCTGTCGTACACGTTGATCCAGAGCATGGAAGGAGTGGGACATTTTCAGCTTCCAGGAATTGTGTACAGATCCTTGCGACATGGGGCCGTGCATTATCATGTTGAAACATGAGGTGAGGGCGGCGGATGAATGGCAATCTCACAGCATCTCTGTGTATTCAAATTGACAGCGATAAAATAGAATTGTATTCGTGGTCCGTAGCTTATGCATGCCCATACCATAACCCCACTATGGGGCACTCGGTTCACAACGTTGACATCAGCAAACCGCTCACCCACACGATGCCATACGTGGTCTGCGGTTGTGAGGCCGGTTGGACATATGGCCAAAATTCTCTAAAACGACGTTGGAGGCGATTTATGGAAGATAAATAAACATTCTAGTCTCTGGCAACAGCTCTGGAGGACATTCCTGCATTCAGCATGCCAATTGCACGCTCCCTCAACTTGAGACATCTGTGGCATTGTGTTGTATGACAAAACCGCACATTCATTTTCATCAGATGACAACAGAAGTGCAATGCTTTGTCTGGCAGTCACACAAGTAAATGAGTTTACAATGAAAAAAAGGTATATTTGCAAAAACGATGCATGGCTATCATAGTTCTGTATCACAGAAAGAATGTAGCCAGCTACATTTCCTAATGTTTTTCTTAAAGTTAATCTTGCATTTTACCGGAGAAAAGTAGGCTGGCTACACCGAAAACAGTAGCTACACTTACCTGTTGGTGAATTCTCATCTGATTGGAGAAGTGCAACTGAAGCACAAAAATAGTCTGTTCGTATTAGGTTTTTTTCTGCGTGGAAAAACGCAAAATTCTGCGTTAACTAGCAAGTTAAGCTTAGGGGTCGCGTTATCTAAGTAAGTGGCTGAATTAATAAGGTGACGGGGCATCATATTGCATTAGCTTTCTGCCGTGTTTGAGAAATCCAAGCCCTTTGGATGAGTTATGAGTCTTGATTTCCTTGCAGGTTTTTTTCTTCTCCTCTCCGTTCTCGGCTGTCTGCTGCTCCCCAATCTTCTCCAAGCATAGCAGGCAGGCCCGTTGCCCTAGCGACTCCACACAGAGAGTACGGTTCGTCCTACAGACAAGCATGTCAAAACTTTGTTCATTTGCACAATGTCGCTGGTTTACAGTCACTTTTAAATGTCACAACTCACCAAAAATGTACTACCTATACATGTATAACTTTGAGCTGGATTTGCCTTTTTTTGCAATTTCTTTGCGCTCGTTAGAATATTTACACTGAACAAAAATATAAAACGCAACATGTAGTGTTGGTCCCATGTTTCATGAGCTGAAATAAGATTCCAGAAAATGTTCCATACGCAAAAAAAAGCTTCTCTCTCAAATGTTGAACAAATGTGTTTACATCCCTGTTGGTCAACATTTCTCCTTTGCCAAGATAATCAATCCACCTGACAGGTGTGGCATATCAAGAAGCTGATTAACAGCATGATCATTACAGAGGTGCACCTTGTGCTGGGTATGGCAACTGCTTGGCATTCGACCGTAAGGCGCTACAGAGGGTAGTGCGTACAGACAAGTACATCACTGGGGCCGAGCTCCCTGCCATCCAGGATGTCTATACCAGGCGGTGTCAGAGGAAAGCCCTAAAATTTGTCAAGCACTCCAGACACCCAAGTCATACGGTTCTCTGCTACCGCATGTCAAGCGGTACTGGAGCGCCAAGTCTGGGACCAAAAGGCTCCTGAACAGCTTCTACCCCCAAACCATAAAACTGCTTAACAGTTAATCAAATGGCTACCCTGACTATTTGCATTGACCCCCTTTTTATTTGCACTGACTCTTGCACCGGCTCTATGAACACTCACTGGAGTTTACACATACAGTGGGGAGAATAAGTATTTGATACACTGCCGATTTTGCAGGTGTTCCTACTTACAAAGCATGTAGAGGTCTGTGATTTTTATCATAGGTACACTTCAACTGTGAGAGACGGAATCTAAAACAAAAATCCACAAAATCACTGTATGATTTGTAAGTAATTAATTTGCATTTTATTGCATGACATAAGTATTTGATACATCAGAAAAGCAGAACTTAATATTTGGTACAGAAACCTGTTTGCAATTACAGAGATCATACGTTTCCTGTAGGTCTTGACCAGGTTTGCACACACACTGCAGCAGGGATTTTGGCCCACTCCTCCATACAGACCTTCTCCAGATCCTTCAGGTTTCGGGGCTGTCGCTGGGCAATACGGACTTTCAGCTCCCTCCAAAGATTTTCTATTGGGTTCAGGTCTGGAGACTGGCTAGGCCACTCCAGGACCTTGAGATGCTTCTTACGGAGCCACTCCTTAGTTGCCCTGGCTGTGTGTGTCGGGTCGTTGTCATGCTGGAAGACCCAGCCACGACCCATCTTCAATGCTCTTACTGAGGGAAGGAGGTTGTTGGCCAAGATCTCACGATACATGGCCACACATCCATCCTCCCCTCAATACGGTGCTTTCGTCCTGTCCCCTTTGCAGAAAAGCATCCCTAAAGAATGATGTTTCCACCACCATGCTTCACGGTTGGGATGGTGTTCTTGGGGTTGTACTCATCCTTCTTCTTCCTCCAAATAAGGCAAGTGGAGTTGAGACAAAAATAGAGCTTTTTGGTCTAATCAGACCACATGACCTTCTCCCATTCTTCCTCTGGATCATCCAGATGGTCATTGGCAAACTTCAGACAAATACTTATGTCATGCAATAAAATGCAAACTAATTACTTAAAAATCATACAATGTGATTTTCTGGATTTTTGTTTTAGATTCCATCTCTCACAGTTGAAGTGTACCTATGATAAAAATGACAGACCTCTACATGCTTTGTAAGTAGGAAAACCTGCAAAATCGGCAGTGTATCAAATACTTGTTCTCCCCACTGTACATACTACATTGACACTCCAACACATACCTTTCAGAAAGTAATCACACCCTTGACTTTTTCCACTGTTACAGCCAGCATTTAAAATGTATTAATTTAGATTTTTTTTGTCACTGGCATACTCACAATACTCCATAATATCAAAGTGGAATTATGTTTATTGAAATGTTGAGTCAAGAATTATTCAACCCCTTTTATGGCAGGACTAAATACATTTAGGAGTAAACATTTACTTGACAAGTCACATAAAGTGCATGGACTGTGTGCAATAAGTGTTTAACATGATTTTTGAATGACTACCTCATCTCTGTCCCCCACAGATACAATTACCTGTAAGGTCCTGCAGTCGAGCAGTGAATTTCAAATACAGATTCAACCAAAGTCCAGGGAGGATTTCCAATGCCTCACAAAGGGCACCCATTGGTAGATGGGTAAAAAAATTGTCCTTTCTAACTCAGTTGCCAGATAGGAAGGAAACCGCTCAGGGATTTCACCATGAGGCCAAGTGACTTTAAAATAGTTACAGAGTTTAATGACTGTGATAGGAGAAACCTGAGGATGGATCAACAACATTGTAGTTACTCCACAATACTAACCTAATTGACAGTGAAAAGAAGAAAGCCTGTACAGAATAAAAAAAATATTCCAAAACATGCATCCTGTTTGCAACAAGGCACTAAAGTAATACTGCAAAAAATGTGGCAAAGAAATTAACTTTTTGTCCTGAATACAATCTTATGTTTGGGGCAAATCCAATACATTACTGAGTACCACTCTCCATATGTTCAAGCATAGTGGTGGCTACATCGTGCTATGGGTATGCTTGTAATCGTTAAGGACTGGGGAATTTTTCACGATAAAAAAAACAAAAACAGAATGGAGCTAATCACAGGCAAAATCCTAGAGGAAAACCTTGTTCCGTCTGCTTTCCACCAGACACTGGGAGAGGAATTCACTTTTCAGCAGGACAATAACCTAAAACACATTGCCAAATCTACACTGGAGTTACTTACCCAGAATACAATGAATGTTCCTGAGTGGCCCGATTTTACAGTTTTGACTTAAATCTACTTGAACATCTATGGTAAAAACCTGAAAATGGTTGTCTAGCAATGATCAACAACCAATTTGACAGAGCTTGAAGAATTTTGAAAATAATAAAATGGCTAAATGTTGCACAATCCAGGTGTGGAAAGCTCTTAAAAGACTTACCCAGAAAGACTCACAGCCGCAATCGTTGCCAAGGGTGCTTCTACAAAGTATTGAGTCAGGGGTGTGAATACATATACATTAGATCTGTATTTCATTTAATAGATTTGCTAAAATCTAAAAACATATTTTCACTTTGTCATTATGAGGTATTGTGTGTAGATGGGTGAGAATTTTTATTTAATCCATTTTGAATTCAGGCTGTAACAACAAAATGTGGAATAAATCAAAAGGGTATGCATACTTTCTGAAGGCACTGTAGACTACATACGCTCACACACGCATATTGACGCCACTCACACACGCTGCTGCTACGCTGTTTATTATATGTTGATTGCAGTGGAGGCTGCGGAGGGGAGGACGGCTCATAACGAGCCAATGGAATGGCATCTAACACATGGAAACCATGTTTGATGTATTTGATACCATTCCACTAATTCCACTCGGGCCATTACCCAAATTAAGGTGCCACCAACCTCCTGTGGTTGATTGCCTAGTCACTTTTACCCCTACCTACATGTACATAATTACCTCCACTACCACATACCCCTGCAAATTGACTCGGTACCGTTACTCCTTGTATATAGTGTTAGCCATTTTGTGTTACTATTTCCTTTTTTGTTAATTTCGCAATTTTTAACTCTGCATTGTTGGGAAAGGGCTTGTAAGTAAGCATTTCACGGTAAAGTATACACCTGTTGTAGTCAGCGCATAGGACAAATACAATTGTATTTGAAGCGAAGCATATTGCCCGCTTTCACCTTACAGGACAAGATTGAAGCAAAGGTAGGCCTAACATTCCACACCTGCATTAAACAATTGGGAAAAATCTGTGTACAATGTGGCACAGTACAATATGCACACGTTTAACATGATAAGCTGGGTGGTTCGAGCCCTGAATGTTGATTGCCTGACTGCCACACGGGTATGACATGTATTTTTACAGTTTTACGTTGATAACCAGTTTATAATAGCAATAAGGCACCTCGGGGGTTTGTGGTATATGGCCAATATACCACGGCTAAGGGCTGTATCCAGCAACTCCGCATTGCGTCGTGTTTAAGAACAGCCCTTGATGTGGTATTGTCCATACACCACACCGCCTCTGGCCTTAATGGTTAATTGTAAGTAACGTTAACAGCATGTACCTGTGTAGTTCTTCATCTCGAACCTTCTCGTCTTCCCACATGAATACACCAGCCAGTGCAGCCACAAGCTTCCCCGTGGAGGCGTGCTTGCTCTGGAGTCGACGCCATATGCTTCCTACCAGGGTCCACCTGGTTCGCTCCGAGTACAGGTTTGAGTAAAGCTCTCCAATCTGATAAGCGCGTCGAAGCCTCTGGCCGGTCACAAAGCTACAATGGTTGGCAAAAATTGACAGCAGGCCTTGCTTCTTCTTGTCAGACCGCACTTTTTCACTCGTGCCCACCCCCGATCTCTGGAGCCATGACAACAACAGGCCCATGCGTCGTCCCATCCATGAGGTGGTTTCGGATTTGCCCTTGCCGATTCCCTGTCTCAGTGAATTACTGCTTTGAAGCCTAACAGCACATACACTGATTTCACATAATGCTATAGGCCGCCGTTGTATAGACTGAAACATGCTGCAGGTTGTGCAAGAGCAAGTTCAACTAGAAGTGACCGTTAATTAAGGCAAGTCTTTGGATTGGAACACTCGTTACCAACAATGATGTGACGCTGTCAATATTGACGGCAAACTAACAACTAAGAATAATTTGCATAGCTATATTAAGCAAACCACACTGCCAAATATGCAGATTGCGCCAACGTTAGCTTGTTAGTTTACAGGCTTAAGGTGACAAAGTATCAAGGTCCCATGCTCATAATAAATGTATGACGTTAGCTTACTAGCTAACGTAAGCTACGCAAGACAAGAGCACGAGCCAAGCACTATCTACCATGGAACGGATCTTTACACAACAGTGGGCAGATAACGTACAGTTTTTGAATAGTCGTATAAACCGCTATTACTTTTAATTGTCCTCAATTCGGTTAAATTACTAGCTCACCAATTTCACGTTTTTCTTACACATCGCAGTCAGTCAACCTGATCCGTAGCTTTCACACCCCTCGGAAAGGACCCTCCTTATTTGGACAACACAATTCTTATTGGGCATTCATTATTGGGGTGCAATTTTCATTGGCAGAAGTCGGTGTCAATCTTTTGATTAGCCACTAGCAAGTTAAGTTGTGATCCTGACGTCATTCTGCCTTGAAGGACCACGATAAAGGTGAAAAGGAGTCTATGCAAATGCACAGTTGCATTAGCTCGGTAATCAGAAATAATGCTAAACGAAAAAAACGATACAGTTAAATCATTGAACAAATATTGTCAATATTGAAAGTGAAATATAATATGGACAGCAATTATCTTTGCAGTCAACGATGGATCAAATTGAAATGACAACCATTGTCCGCCAGGTGGTGCAGTACATTTCACTCTACTGCTCTTATGCAATGATGTACAGGGCTTTGTCCATACCGAAAATTCGCCTCTTCCTCTCTGGCCATACAAAAGAGGAAACGTATAGGTTTCCGTTAATTGTATACCTCAATGCTAGGTTCTTATATCATACTTTCTTTAGTGAAAAGGGATGAACAGCTATCCTTGAGATGAAAGTAGCTAAACTACACTACAAAGAAAAGTAGCTGACTACTTTGAAACAAGTGAGGTGGCTAAGCATAATAATTGTAGAAGGATTACTTTTATACTATCCCAGGTATTCCTTCAAGAGGTAGGGTTTCATGTGTCTCCGGAAGGTGGTCAGTGACTCCGCTGTCCTGGCGTCGTGAGGGAGCTTGTTCCACCATTGGGGTGCCAGAGCAGCGAACAGTTTTGTCTGGGATGAGCGGGAACTGTGCTTCCGCAGAGGTAGGGGGACCAGCAGGCCAGAGGTGGAAGAACGCAATGCCCTCGTTTGGGTGTATGGACTGATCAGAGCCTGAAGGTAAGGAGGTGCCGTTCCCCTCACAGCTCCGTAGGCAAGCACCATGGTCTTGTAGCAGATGCGAGATTCAACTGGAAGCCAGTGGAGTGTGCAGAGGAGCGGGGTGACCTGAGAGAACTTGGGAAGGTTGAACACCAGACGGACTGCAGCGGTCTGGATGAGTTGTAGGGGTTTAATGGCACAGGCAGGGAGCCCAGCCAACAGCGAGTTGCAGTAATCCAGACGGGAGATGACAAGTGCCTGGATTAGGACCTGTGCCGCTTCCTGTGTAAGGTAGGGTCGTACTCTGCGAATGTTGTAGAGCATGAAAATTCGCCTCTTCCTCTCGCTTGAAAACTATTACAGACTACAAAGGGAAGCACAGCCGCGAGCTGCCCAGTGACACAAGCCTACCAGACGAGCTAAACCACTTCTATGCTCGCTTCGAGGCAAGCAACACTGAAGCATGCATGAGAGCACCAGCTGTTCCGGACGACTATGTGATCACGCTCTCCGTAGCCGATGTGAGTAAGACTTTTAAGCAGGTCAACATTCACAAGGCCGCAGGGCCAGACGGATTACCAGGACGTGTACTCCGAGCATGTGCTGACCAACTGGCAAGTGTCTTCACTGACATTTTCAACATGTCCCTGACTGAGTCTGTAATACCAACATGTTTCAAGCAGACCACCATAGTCCCCGTGCCCAAGAACTCTAAGATAACCTGCCTAAATGACTACCGACCCGTAGCACTGACGTCTGTAGCCATGAAGTGCTTTGAAAGACTGGTCATGGCTCACATCAACAGCATAATCCCAGAAACCCTAGACCCACTCCAATTTGCATACCGCCCCAACAGATCCACAGATGATGCAATCTCTATCGCACTCCACACTGCCCTTTCCCACCTGGACAAGAGGAACACCTACGTGAGAATGCTATTCATTGACTACAGCTCAGCATTCAACACCATAGTGCCCTCTAAGCTCATCACTAAGCTAAGGATCCTGGGACTAAACACCTCCCTCTGCAACTGGATCCTGGACTTCCTGACGGGCCGCCCCCAGGTGGTAAGGGTAGGTAACAACACATCTGCCACACTGATCCTCAACACGGGGGCCCCTCAGGGGTGCGTGCTCAGTCCCCTCCTGTACTCTCTGTTCACCCATGACTGCATGGCCAGGCACGACTCCAACACCATCATTAAGTTTGCCGACGACACAACAGTGGTAGGCCTGATCACCGACAACGATGAGACAGCCTATAGGGAGGAGGTCAGAGATCTGGCCGTGTGGTGCCAGGACAACAACCTCTCCCTCAACGTGACCAAGACAAAGGAGATGATTGTGGACTACAGGAAAAAAAAGAGGACTGAGCACGCCCCCATTCTCATCGACGGGGCTGTAGTGGAACAGGTTGAGAGCTTCAAGTTCCTTGGTGTCCACATCACCAACGAACTATCATGGTCCAAACACACCAAGACAGTCGTGAAGAGGGCACGACAAAGCCTATTCCCCCTCAGGAGACTAAAAAGATTTGGCATGGGTCCTCAGATCCTCAAAAAATTCTACAGCTGCACCATCGAGAGCATCCTGACTGGTTGCATCACCGCCTGGTATGGCAACTGCTTGGCCTCTGACCGCAAGGCACTACAGAGGGTAGTGCGTACGGCCCAGTACATCACTGGGGCAAAGCTCCCTGCCATCCAGGACCTCTATACCAGGCGGTGTCAGAGGAAGGCCCTCAAAATTGTCAAAGACTCCAGCCACCCTAGTCATAGACTGTTCTCTCTGCTACCGCACGGCAAGCGGTACCGGAGTGCCAAGTCTAGGTCCAAAAGACTTCTCAACAGCTTCTACCCCCAAGCCATAAGACTCCTGAACAGCTAATCATGGCTACCCGGACTATTTGCACTGCCCCCCCACCCCATCCTTTTTACGCTGCTGCTACTCTGTTAAGTATTTATGCATAGTCACTTTAACTCTACCCACATGTACATATTACCTCAACTACCTCAACTAGCCGGTGCCCCCGCACATTGACTCTGCAACGGTACCCCCCTGTATATATAGCCTCCCTACTGTCACTTTATTTTACTGTATATATAGCCTCCCTACTGTCACTTTATTTTACTTCTGCTCTTTTTTTCTCAACACTTTTTTGTTGTTGTTGTTTTATTCTTACTTTTTTTGTTTAAAATAAATGCACTGTTGGTTAAGGGCTGTAAGTAAGCATTTCACTGCAATGTCTGCACCTGTTGTATTCGGCGCATGTGACCAATAAAATTTGATTTGATTTGATTTGATGAATCTACAGGATCGGGTCACCGCTTTGATGTTAGCGGAGAACGACAGGGGGTTGTCCAGGGTCACGCCAAGGTTCTTTGCACTCTGGGAGGAGGACACAACGGAGTTGTCAACCGTGATTTCGAGATCATGGAGCGGGCAGTCCTTCCCCGGGAGGAAGAGCAGCTCCGTCTTGCCGAGGTTCAGCTTGAGGTGGTGATCCGACATCCACACTGATATGTCTGCCAGACATGCAGAGATGCGATTCGCCACCTGGTTATCAGAAGGGGGAAAGGAGAAGATTAATTGTGTGTCGTCTGCGTAGCAATGATAGGAGAGACGATGTGAGGATATGACAGAGCCAAGTGACTTGGTGTATAGAGAGAATAGGAGAGGGCCTAGAACTGAGCCCTGGGGGACACCAGTGGTGAGAGCATGTGGTGCGGAGACAGATTTTCGCCACGCCACCTGGTAGGAGCGACCTGTCAGGTAGGACGCAATCCAAGAGTGAGCCGCGCCGGAGATGCCCAACTCGGAGAGGGTGGAGAGGAGGATCTGATGGTTCACAGTATCAAAGGCAGCAGATAGGTCTAGAAGGATGAGAGCAGAGGAGAGAGAGTTAGCTTTAGCAGTGCGGAGAGCCTCCGTGACACAGAGAAGAGCAGTCTCAGTTGAATGACCAGTCTTGAAACCTGACTGGTTTGGATCAAGAAGGTCATTCTGAGAGAGATAGCAGGAGAGTTGGCTATAGACGGCACGCTCAATAGTTTTGGAGAGAAAAGAAAGAAGGGAGACTGGTCTGTAGTTGTTGACATCGGAGGGATCGAGTGTAGGTTTTTTGAGGAGGGGTGCAACTCTCGCTTTCTTGAAGATGGAAGGGACATAGCCAGCGGACAAGGATGAGTTGATGAGCGAGACTTGGAGGGGAGTTGCAGTGATTTGTTTTTCAACAGGACAATGACCCAACACACCTCCAGACGGTGTAAGGGCTATTTGACCAAGAAGGAAAGTGATGGAGTGCTGCATCAGATGATCTGGCCTCCACAATCCCCCGATCTCAACCAAATTGAGATGGTTTGGGATGAGTCGGACCGCAGAGTGAAGGAAAAACAGTCAACAAGTGCTCAGCATATGTGGGAAGTCCTTCAAGACTGTTGGAAAAGCATTCCAGGTGAAGCTGGTTGAGAGAATTTGGTTACTACATGATTCCATATGTGTTATTTCATAGTTTTGATGTCTTCACTATTATTCTACAATGTAGAAAATAGTAAAAAATAAAGAAAAACCGTTGAATGAGTAGGTGTTCTAAAACTTTTGACCGGTAGTGTATATAATGTTATTTGTTATAACCACAGACACGCAATATCTTTTTCATAGCCTTTATGGTGTTATATTCTGTCCATGTGCTTTTGAACATTCCTCCTCTAGTTCTGTGTAACTTGTATGCTAAAATAGCTTTGGAGAATTAGCAATAGTACTGTTTGTCCATTTTGAGACACCGTAGCCAGTCTCAAACTTCCTCAAAATAGTCACAATTAGTCTAAGATAACTCAAGAAATCAGTCATTAATTTTGACATTTTTGTGGAGGAGATCTTAGTCGCACAATTTTACATTTAAGATGTTTGGTGCAGTATTTATCAATGAAAAAATGTGCATGAAAACGAGTCGTCTCTCGTTGAATAACAACAAAGACTTTATTGAAGAATCCCTATTGTTGACCAATCACCGACGAAGGGGTGTAAACTTCGGCTCCCGAATTTCGGTTGGCCTTGAGAAAAAAATTGTGTGTGCACGAACAGCCGACAAAACCCTTTCCGAAGTCCAAAACAACAAAAATGTCACCAAATGTTGTCATAATATATGCACGAACTCTTCCGAACTGTTTCGGCTGGGAAGCACGCGGACGCCTTTAGCCTCCTGCTTAAAGCCTTAGGCCTGTTCATTCTATAGCTCTACGCGGCCCCCTTGTAGCGCTTCCCAGTTACTGTTTCTTATGTAAATCATTGGTGCATCTATAATTGTCATATTGCCAATGTGCCTTACTATTCTTATAGCAGCGTTATTATGTTACGTCATTGTAATATTGTTTTATTGTTATATCCTGATATTGTATTGTAATTACTAATCATTCCTGACTAAAATGTAAATGTAATAGTTTTTTTTTTTTTTGGGGGGGGGGGGGGGGGGTGAACTATCCCTTTAATTATAAATAATTATGCAAACTCCCACAACAATTGTTCAGATTTTCTAAATGTCAGACTGTTCTGATAAAATGTCACTAGGGTCAGACTGGGAAGGCTAGAGAACCATGTTTACACTAGAATGAGGTAGGGGTGGCACAGATTTTTCTGGACATCCCTCTCTGGGAACACAGAGGGGAACAGTGGTGAAAAAAGTACCCAATTGTCATACTTGAGTAAAAGTAAAGATACCTTAATAGAAAATGACTCACGTAAAAGTGAAAGTCACCCAGGAAAATACTACTTGAGTAAAAGTCTAAAAATATTTGGTTTTAAATATACATATGTATCAAAAGTAAATGTAATTGCTCAAATATACTTAAGTATCAAAAGTAAAAGTCTAAATCATTTCAAATTCCTTATATGAAGCGAACCAGACGGCACCATTTTTTTAAACGGACAGCCAGGGGCACACTCCAACACTCAGACATAATTTACAAATGAAGCGTGTATTTAGTGTGTCCGCCAGATCGGAGGCAGTAGGGATGACCAGGGATGTTCTCTTGATAAGTGCGTGAATTTGACAATTTTCCTGTCCTGTTAAGCATTCAAAATGTAACTAGTACTTTTGGGTGTCAGGGAAAATGTATGGAGTAAAAAGTACATTATTTTCTTTAGGAATGTAGTGAAGTAAAAGTAAAAGTTAAATATAAATAGTAAAGTACAGATACCCCCCAAAAATACTTAAGTAGTACTTTAGTATTTTTACTTATGTACTTTACACCACTGGAGGGGCACATTTGGCAATGCACAATATTTGCAGCAGGTGTCGGTGAACTGCATTTATGCTCACATGCTTTAGCTAGTGCAGTGCCAATGTCTTCATTAAATACCATCAGAACCAGTGATGTAGTGGTAAACGCTACATTCACTGTGAATGAAGTAACGCTCCCTATATTTTCTATTCATTTTTCCACGATTGTTGAGTAAACGCTTGCGCAAAATTTGAAAAGTTGTATAAACAGTGTTTACATTCGTTTATCCACTACACCACTGATCAGAACATCCCCTCCCTTGTTTTGGGCCCACATAATAAAGGTTTAATAAAAATAAATAGATAATGGAAGGGGCATATTAACCTTGATGCAAAATGTGGGGCTTTTATCATCAAATTAATGGTCATTATGGACATTTCTGTTTAGCCACCACACTATATAATTCATGACAAATACTGTAAGATTTGAATAAATATTAGTCTGAGCTTAAATATAAGACGACGAATATGTGACTCCAATACAGATAAAAAAAAAAAAAAATCATAATTCATTGAGAATTCATAACAACCTCTGTCTATCAATCTGCAGTCACGGGAAATAATGCATTGTTTACTCAAGAATAAAAAAATCTTCATGAAAATTCTTGGGATGTAGCTTTGAAAAAGATACTCCACTCACTGCATGCTGATAAAAGTGGTTTTGAAATTAGTTCCGCTATGCCTACCACATGCTACTGGAAAATGTGCTGCTTGCCTCTGTTTGTGAGTTTTTACAATCTATGACATTACATTTTATTGTGTGGGAATGTGCCATGAAGAGCCACACACAACCAAGTATATAAATTTGTCATCAATGAATAATGAGGATACGGTGTAGCTCGATGATTGACAGGTATATCCAAGATGGGCATGACGAAGGGTGTATAACCAAAGCACCACCCTCTGATTCTCCATAAAGACAAGCACCGGCTCGTGACTCAATCAAAACTAGCTTTTACCGGAACTAACAAGAGCAGATGCGCCTGGTTTTTACTCTGAATTTATGGGAATATAACAGACTAAACGGCAAGAGTAGCTACGTTCATATAGTTATTTAGCTTTACATAGCTTTCTAAATTTGTTAAAGTTCAAACTAATCGTTTCCCGTGACTGTCTATTTCATGATCCCGCGCGCGCTACTGAGCAAATTGTGCGCGGGCTAGACATTAGCTAGTCTTCCTTTTCATCATTGACAACTTTTGCGACGTGTGGTAAGTTAAACTTGTCATTATTTTCAAATTCACAAATTATTCTATTTGTTACCTTTGTAAAACAGTGCGGTTTTAATTGGTAACTAACGTTTGCTCGTATTTCGTACTTTGACTCACTTATTTTTGTCAATAGGTACTAGCTAGTTCATGATAAACGCTAAATGACGTAAATGTAAATGTAAATAAACATCCGTATAACTAATGTTAACAAAATGTCTAACAAGTTAGCTAGTTACTATGGAAATATTTCCATCACATTGACAGTACGTTAGCTACATCGTGAGGATTATGAAATCAGATAGCAAGCGCTGACTAGCTAACGTTAGCTGTACTGTAACGTTACTAGCTTGACTAGCAAAGCTAATATCATTCAATAGAATAATTAATGAAGCGACGCTAACCATAGCCATTACGAAACGTGGCTTGTTAGTATAGCTAGCTAGCATGGCTTATATGGCGCGTATTGACTATTACATTTGTAAACTAGCGCATAGACAGCTGGCAATGTGGATAGCTTGCTAACTAGATAGAACATTCGCTAACGTTAGACATTGGTAATGTTGCTAGTGCGAGTCCAAAATTGAATGAATGACTCCTGGTATGCGTCGTATAAAGTTGGATTTCTCCGTAGCTGGCACATTTTGGATGGCTGTTATAACCATGTTAAATGTATATCTATCGGACTTGTGTGTGTGTGTGTATATAGTTAGTTAGCTATTACATCGTCGTATATCAATGTGCTGCTATGTTACGTTGTCGTTGTTAATTTCTATTATGTGATCTCGCTAAAGTTAGCTTTGGTGAATGTCTTCCTACGCTACGAGTGCATCCCCCAAAATGGCTTCCTTTATTGGCTTATCTTGTCAGGCAAGCCAGTCTGTAGCTAACGGAAACCATTGTCATTGCACAGCGAGACATGATTATGGGAAGGAAGTTGGCTCAGTTTCGTAACGTAGCTAGGTAAAGTAGCTAATACAAAATGTAAAATACCGGCAGCTCTTAGCTTGCTAACTAGGTAGTTGTATTTATGCCTTTGACAGAGCAAGGGTTGGCGTTAAAAAAGTGAATTTTGTTTTCATACTGAAATTCCTATTGATTGCCCATAATTAAATGGCATGGCCACCCTTTAATTTCTATAAAGGGAAGAAGACATGGTCAGACTACTCTTTTGAGTAGATTTGCAATAGTGTTAACCATGCTTGAAGTCTTGTAGCTGAATTATGCTTTTTTCCCCCTAGTTGCCGTTGTGGGATTTGACTATCATAAATTGACCAGCAGCAGGTCTCTGACTCCTATTGTATATCCATGAATGGATGTGTTCTGAGGCACACTGATGTGCTAAAGTTGGAAGAAGGAATTTTGTTTGTTTTAGGTTGGAAGTGTTTACATAACTGACTTTCTCCAACTGTTGTTTTTCAGGATGTTCTGCCATTCACCTACAGTGACTGTTGAACAATGGGTGACCATTTAGTCTGCATGATAGCCCAGAGCCAAAGAAACCCTAACAAAGCTAGTAAAATTACAGGATAGCAATACGCCCACACTTTACCTCATTATAATTTATTTCTGTTCAGTCAGGGACAACTCATAGGCTACTCTCAGTGAGTTTAGTTAACCCCCAAACCCCTATGGGTTAGGGTCTTGAAGAGAAGTTACTGTATACACACATCGATACCTCTTTCATTTTGCTGCTTGCAAATATCACATCTATTTTCATATACATTTCCTTATATATTGTGAAGCAAATAAATCTTTAGAGCAATCAATCACGCACAATGGTTTCGACAACTCTCGCAACCCTCACCCTGGCGGGCACCACACTAGGGATTATGGCCCAGGTCACTGGTGGACCACTGACAGACTACATGTGGCTCCTCATAGTGGGCTTTATCATCGCCTTCATCCTAGCCTTTTCTGTGGGGGCCAATGACGTGGCCAACTCGTTTGGTACTGCAGTGGGCTCTGGAGTGGTCACCTTGCGGCAGGCCTGCATCCTGGCCACTATCTTTGAGACCGTTGGCTCTGTGCTTCTGGGAGCCAAGGTCAGCGAGACCATCCGCAAGGGCATCATCGACGTGGGCATGTACAACGGCTCTGAACACGTGCTGATGGCTGGCTCTGTCAGCGCCATGTTTGGTGAGTGTTACATACCAAAAGGGTCTTATAATACATTTGTAAGAACATGGGTTTTATTCAATCTGGATTTCTTGTGTATGGTTTTACTCCGGTGTAATGTTTTGTCCCTCCCTGTTCAAGTTGACAATTTGGCATTTTATGCTAATTCTCAGGTTCTGCTGTATGGCAGTTGGTGGCCTCTTTTCTCAAGCTGCCCATCTCAGGTACCCACTGCATTGTGGGTGCTACCATTGGCTTCTCTCTGGTGGCCAGAGGTCAGCAGGGGGTCAGGTGGCTGGAACTCCTCCGGATTGGTGAGTCAACAGCTTCCATTATCCACAGCTTACTTTGACGTTATCGCCATTGTCTAAGTAAAATAAAGAGCTACTATTACGACTTCAAGTCAGACATGTTTGTACAAGTAATGCAAGTGTCTGGTAGTGCTGAGGGATTAACTGAAATTTAGTTTTGTTTCAGTTAACTAATTGACAGATTCCATTTAGTTTGTTTTTTTGTGAGCCCAACGTGCCGTTTCTCTATAAAGAAATCAAATAATTCACGAGAGAAGTCAAGAACTATGTTGGACGCTGGGCTGAAGGGAGTTGTAGTTTTCACTAAGCAAATATTCAACCTAGTTCAGTGCAGAAATGTGGTAATTAACAACAATGACCATTGCACACCTGTTCTTTTCGGATCAGAGATGCCTGCTACGTTAGGTTGGATACACACAGACCGCACGAGAGAGGAATGTACACAATGACGAAAGGGGGATAGACAGTTCGTGAAAGTATGCCTTATATACTTTGAAGAACTAGTCAAATTAATTTGTCAGACCGCTCTGCAACATACTTAGGCAGGCTAGCTTAGCTAAATAGGATGACTAAAGTCCGTACCGTATGGGGGGCACAGAGATTACGTTGTCTTGCTGATTGGTACAGCCTGAGCAGAGATGAGATGATGACTTTAAGGAATGGAAAAAATGTATATATCAAATTTTACAGTGAAATGCGTGCTTACGAACCTTCCCAACAATGCAGAGTAAAAATAAATAATATTAATAACTAACACGATAATTAAATACACAAGAATGGAGCTATATAAAGAGAGTACCAGTTTAAAAACTAAGTAATATACAGAACTGAAATATTGTGTTATTTCATAGCAATTTCTCTATTGATAATGGAATCAATAGAAAAATCTCAACAATTATTTTAGTTTCATAATGCATTTAATGAGTAAAAAAATTAAATACTGAACTGACTTCAAAAAGCACTAATCGCTCTGCGCTAGTGTCTGGTGTTCTTCCTGAGAGCACGGTGCAATGCTAATTGTTCTAATCTCCGCAGTTGCCTCCTGGTTCCTCTCCCCCCTTCTGTCTGGCATCATGTCAGGCGTCCTTTTCTACTTTGTACGTATGTTCATCTTGCACAAGGTAAGCTGAGTAAAATCCACTTATCTAAATCTAGATGTCCTTAAAAATTGTGTGAGGCTTCCTGTTGGAAATTGTTGTTGGAAATGTGCCAGACCATAAATGATGTCCCAAACAAGGTCATCAGAATAAAGCCATTCCTTGTTCTTTGGAAAGAAGTGTCGCTCTCCATGTCATTCTCCATGTAATCTCACGGGCCATCATGTCATATCAAATTTACGGACACACCCCCTATTCTGCCATCAAATGTAACCTGACAGTACAATAGAGAGCGTAGTGTTTCTGACTGTTCTGTTTGTCCCCTTGTAGAAAGACCCAGTGCCCAACGGTCTGAAGGCCCTGCCTGTCTTCTATGCTGTCACTATGATGATCAACCTGTTCTCCATCATCTTCACTGGAGCTCCAAGTGAGTATCGTTGGCCCACTCTGCCTTCACCATGCATGCCTGCCTGCAGCCACAGCCTAAAATAAACTGCTCCCTCAGCCAGCCAACGGGATCCCCACACTTTTTCCAAACTGAACAAGACTGTTTACTGTTCTCAGAGAAGGCCTGTTATTTTAACCTGTTGTGTTTTGGCACTTTTCTTGAGTGTGGTGTGGGTCATAACGGAATGAAATTGCAGAGAGGAGCACTGCACAACAGAGCTGGAAATGGGTTTTCTCTTTATTGTTTACGTCAATGTCTGTCCCTTTCCCACACGGAGGAGGAAAAATGGAAGTAAAGAGGGAGTTAGCTCTGCCAATGGCTGTCTTTTGCCTCTGTCAGTAGTGTCATGTAGAGCACAGCAAATATTTAGTCTGCTATATTCTTCACTTTTTAGTTTTGAAACTCTAATTAAATTAGCAACTTTTGCTCCTTTTTGTTCTCTTCTACCTACAGGACCGAACTGTTCAAGAAGTCAACTGGCCTGGGCCATTAAATGGAGTCTATAGGCTAGAGTATGCCCTGATATGCACTGTGTATAAATGTACACTCAGAGAGAGGAGTCTACATGCACTCAGTCACATACTGTACTGTTATGTCAGTCACACCTACATGTGAGTGTCCTGTACATGGGGACCTTTTATTCTGGGGTACCTCACATGAAGTTCCATACAGCGATTGCATTCCAGGAATCCTGCTGTTCAACGCATTCCCACACAACTGAGAAGAGATCAGGGAGTGATTTAATAGTAGAACCAGATATTACATACTGACATGTAGACCTACTGTATTCTCTCACACACACACATTGAGGAGGAAGTGTATCCTTACACGTACTGGCACACTTTTAGACTCTGGCCACTGCCTGTAACTGGAGCCGGCTTATTACGAGGCTAATCCTGATCTTTAGCCACACTTGGTCAGTCAAGTTATACATTCGGAAAGTATTCAGACCCCTTCCCTTTTTCCACATTTTGTTACGTTACAGCCTTATTCTAAAATTGATTAAATTGTTTTTTTTCCCGCTCATCAATCTACACACAATACCCCATAATGACAAAGCGAAAACAGGTTTTTAGAAATGTTTGCTAATTTATAAAAACAGATACCTTATTTACATACACTACCGTTAAAAAGTTTGGGGTCGCTTTCCTTGTTTTTGAAAGAAAAGCACACAAAAAATGTCCATTAAAATAACATCAAATTGATCAGAAATAGTAGACATTGTTAATGTTGTAAATGGCTATTGTAGTTGGAAACGGCTGATAAAAAAAAAAAAAAAATGGAATGTCTACATAGGCGTACAGAGGCCCATTATCAGCAACTATCAGTCCTGTGTTCCAGTGGCACGTTGTGTTTGCTAATCAAAGTTGATCATTTAAAAATACTAATTGATCATTAGAAAACCCTTTTGCAATTATGTTAGCACAGCTGAAAACTGTTGTGCTGATTTGAAGAAGCAATAAAACTGGCCTTCTTGAGACTAGTTGAGTATCTGAAGCATCAGCAATTTTGGGTTCGATTACAGGCTCAAAATGGCCAGAAACAAATAACTTTCTTCTGAAACTCGTCAGTCTATTCTTGTTCTGAGAAATGAAGGCTATTCCATGCGAGAAATTGCCAAGGAACTGAAGATCTCGTAAAACGCTGTGTACTACTCCCTTCACAGAACAGTGCAAACTGGCTCTAACCAGAGGAGTGGGAGGCCCCAGTGCACAACTGAGCAAGAGGACAAATACATTAGTGTCTAGTTTGAGAAACAGATGCCTCACAGGTCCTCAACTGGCAGCTTCATTAAATAGTACCCGCAAAACACAGTGAAGAGGCGACTCCGGGAGGCTGACCTTCTAGGCAGAGTTGCAAAGAAAAAGCCATATCTCAGACTGGCCAATAAAAATAAAAGATTAAGATGGGAAAAAGAACACAGGACAGAGGAAGATTGGAAAAAAGTGTTATGGACATCACAAAGAATAACATTTTGTGAGATACAGACCAAATGAAAAGATTGCTTGATGCCATCTGTCAAGCATGGTGGAGGCAATGTGATGGTCATTTCCTATGCAGTTTGCTATATTTCCTATTCAAACTCATTTCATGTATGTTTTCATGGAAAACAAGGACATTTCTAAGTGACCCCAAACTTTTGAACAGTAGTGTAAGTATTCAGACCCTTTGCTCTGAGACTTGAAATTGAGGTCAGGTTAATCCTGTTTCTATTGCTTATCCTTGAGATGTTTCTACAACTTGATTGGAGTCCACCTGTGGTAAAATCAATTGATTGGACATGATTTGGAAAGGCACACACCTGTCTATATAAGGTCCCCCCACAGTTGACAGTGCATGTCAGAGCAAAAACCAAGCCATGAGGTCGAAGGAATTGTCCGTAGAGCTCCGAGACAGGGTTGTGTCGAGGCACAGATCTGGGGAAGGGTACCAGACAATGTCTGCAGCATTGAAGGTCCTCAAGAATACAGTGGCCTCCATCATTCTTAAATGGGAGAAGTTTGGAACCACCAAGACTCTTCCTAGAGCTGGCCGCCAAACTGAGCAATCGGGGGAGAAGGGCCTTGGTCAGGGAGGTGACCAAAAACCCAATGGTCACTCTGACAGAGCTCCAGAGTTCCTCTGTGGAGATGGGAGAACCTTCCAGAAGGACAACCATCTCTGCAGCACTCCACCAATTAGGACTTTATGGTAGAGTGGCCAGATGGAAGGTGCTCCTCAGTAAAAGGCACATGACAGCCCGCTTGGAGTTTGCCAAAATGCACCTGAAGGACTCAGACCATGAGAAACAAGATTTTCTGGTCAGATGAAACCAAGATTGAACTCTTTGGCCTGAATGCCAAGTGTCACGTCTGTAGGAAACCTGGCACCATCTCTACGGTGAAGCGTGGTGGCAGCATCATGCTGTGGGGATGTTTTTCGGCGGCAGGGACTGGGAGACTAGTTAGGATCGAGGGAAAGATGAATGGAGCAAAGTACAGAGAGCTCCTTGATGACAATCTGCTCCAGAGCGCTCAGGACCTCAGACTGGGGGCGAAGGTTCACCTTCCAACAGGACAACGACCCTAAGCACACAGCCAAGACAACGCAGGAGTGGCTTCGGGACAAGTCTCTGAATATCCTTGAGTGGCCCATCCAGAGCCCGGACTTGAACCCCATCGAACATCTCTGGAGAGACCTAAAAATAGCTGTGCAGCAACTCTCCCCATCCAACGTGACAGCTTGACAGGATCTGCAGAGAAGAATGGGAGAAACTCCCCAAATATAGGTGTGCCAAGCTTGTAGCGTCATACCCAAGAAGTCTCGAGGCTGTAATCGCTGCCAAAGGTGCTTCAACAAATTACTGATTAAAGGGTCTGAATACTTATGTAAATGTGATATTTCAGTTTTCTATTTTTATTTTAGCAAACATTTCTAAGCCTGTTTTTGCTTTGTCATTATGGGGTGTTGTGTGTAGATTGAGGAGAATAGAAACAAAACAATTTAATCAATTTTAGAATAAGGCTGTAACGTAACAAAATGTGGATAAAGTCAAGGGGTCTGAATATTTTCCGAATGCACTGTAAGTGGCTGAATTAAGAATTCAAAACGAGACATGAGTCCATGGTTAGTTTCTTCCTCCATTTTCCTTTTCTGGCACAGTTCATTCAGGTGCAATGTATCTAAGTGGGTTATACTATTTCAGAACACATTTCAGCTGTGTGCTCTCATGAGGAAGTATTTTGTCCTTGGAGGAACCACAGTAATCACAGGATAAGTAATGGATAGCACCAAAAATATTTCGTTTTTTTTCTGCATTTGGTCCCCGAGTTGTAAAACGGTAGTGTAGTGGTGACTGATCTGCAAGTCTAATACAGCCCTTATTAAATTCAATGGGTGAAGAGGGGGGCGGAGTCAAGACCGAGAACTGTACATTTGGTCTCCTGTTTTAGAACTCCATGTTCCTCTGGTTTTACTTTAACATGGTGGTGTGAAAGCACAAAAACAATTTAACATGCCAGTCCTATACACAATAAAGCCAATCCTAGTGCCAGAGACCCCAGTTGGAACTAGTGAAAAATGAATGTAACTCGGGCCATAGGTCGAGTGGATCATTACCAGAAGAGACTTTAAAGTTCCACACCTTGTTAATCACCCTGACTCCTCATTTTAGCACATCTCTAGTTAGTCATTCTGAAGCTGTGTTTCCCAACTGGCAATTCGTCCCGCAGGCTTTTTATTATTTATATTTTTTCAAGTTTTATGTGCAAAAATAATTGTGTGTATATTACACACACACACACACATTTGTACGTGTATATTGTTGTACATAAGACAGTAAAAACCCCAGCACATCAGCTATAAGTTACTTTAATTTTGGCAATCTGTTCCAAAGTATTCCCACGCGTAATAGCGATTTGTATGTGATCGTATACAAATCTAAGCAAGGTTTGAAATTGTTTTAGGAAAATTATCTGTTTTGGCTTCTTGCGGTCAATTTGTAGTCTACTAATTATACCACGGCTGAATCTAGTTGATGATCCCTGTAGAAGGGGCCATAGATTGAAAAGCTTTGCAGACAGAGGAAAGGGCTATGTCACCAATGTATAAGACCATGTCAACATTTTGACTACATTTGATTTGTGTAACCAACCAAGCAAATACATGTCCCCTCTAGTTACATAACCAGCCTGTCCTTCACTACCAACTGTGCACTTTCAAACAACATCCATAAAAAAGAAGAGGGATACAGTGGACACCCCCCTTGTCCCTGCATTTCAGGATGCGTTAGCTGGAATGCTAATTTTCTGCTTCGGTTCCCCTTTGAAAAACAAACGGCGGGTGGCTTGGTTGCTTAGGGGACACTAAACAATCAGGAAAATAGAAACACAGATGACAGTGTAGCAGCAAAGGGGGTTATTAAACTGCGCTGTGACTCAGAATACACATGGTATATGGCACTTCAAATTACTAATTATAAACTGGGTGGTTCGAGCCCTGAATGCTGATTGGCTGAAAGCCGTGCTATATCAGACCGTATACCAGGGGTATGACAACATTAATTTTTTACTCTTCTAATTACGTTGGTAACCAGTTTTATAATAGCAATAAGGCACCTCAGGGGTTTGTGGTATATGGCCAATATACCACGGCTAAGGGCTGATGTTACGCACAACGCAACACGGAGTGCCTGGATACAGCCCTTAGCCGTGGGCCTTATTGCTTAATTAGAACCTGATAGACCCTAATAGGTAAGCAACAGTAAGTTAGTGCCGCTGAAATAGTTTGAGTAGCCTCCTTTTATCTTCGTACAGTTAGGAAAAGCTAAGCGTTAAACCTTGAACAAAAGTAATTTAGTTAACTTTTTTTTTAGTCTGTCAACATTGTTTATACTACTAGTTGGTAGGAGGACAATGAAGAGGATAATTGGCCAAAGCCACCATCCCAAATATATAAGGAGTCATAAATGGTTATTTAACTGTACTGCCATGAGGGATGGGGCTGAACCGCTGTTGGAAAACAACAACAAACCATGTTATTGTGTAAAGTAGTCCACGGGATGCAGAGGTTACAAGGGAGGGGTTTGGAACGCAGCTGTGGTTAAATTCCACTTCCTGAGCCCTCTCTCATTCATCCCACTGTGTAGCTGTGGTGTATACACCCCTTTGTGTGGCTCTGTTTAAAACGACTGGGCCGTTGCTATTTTTTATTTTTATTGTCTCTGTAGAGATGTGATCCACTATAGGCCATCAACATGGAAATGTGCCTCGGCACATACTGAATAATACAGACCCCATTCTCTCCTCTTTCGGGGTCATTTATTTTTGCCCACTCTTAATTTGGCACCAGCCCCCCCCAAACAAATGTCTATCGGCCGCACCTGTTTTGGGCTGTCCCACAGCCACAGTCATTCGAGACTAGTCTAATGGAAGAAGCCTCAGCTGTTTTTGAAATAAAAAAATGTATACCGCCCCCTTCCCATTTCCTCTCCCTTCCTGGAGGGGGGTGAGTTTGTGTTGCGTAACTAAATACACATTGCTGATGTGCCACGGCCTGTAGTCTCCTGCCGCAGAATGTGAGTAGACTACCCAGGAGAGAGCATGGTGCACTCTGCCCTTTAACCAATACTGACTCACTGTTATCTCTGGGCCCTGGCCTTCATTTCCTTTGTTTGTTGTTCACATCCCAGTCTAGATTATTCATTTATTTTTATTATGCGTGATCATGGTCAACTTGAATTTTCGCGCAGCACTTGTTTTTTTACTCTGACCATGTTGCTGACTCTCCAACGTCGCTGGCTGCTGTTTTCCCAGGGGGATCTGTAATGGTCCGTCTCCCTGCCAACAGCATGCCCAAAACTGCGTTGACAACCCCACACAGACCCTCTGCAGTCTTGGCACCAGATGTCCTTTATGCTCCAGTGGACACTGTTAAAGTAAATGTGAAGGCCCCCTTGTTTAGTTCTTTTTTTATTCTCCCCAAGTCCTCTCATATAGCCATTTTAAGGCACTCACTGTCCATGTGCAGTTGGAGGCAGGGGTACATTTGGGTCACTGCGACATCCCTTGTTATTCACATGCTCTCCTCCATGCGGCATTGCGTAACTGCTCTATGGGCACGCACACATACCATATTTGACTGGGATATTTGCCACTTGCTGTGGCTCATCCTTGTAGCTATTGGTGGTGTATGTGTTTGAGGTAATACGAAATATGACTATGTGCAATTAATGGAGAACTTGTAGCTTCCAATTGATCATTGTAGCATTTTACCCTCTTCATTTAAATGTATTTCTCTGTACTCAAAGTGTGTTTGTTTTATCCTATAGAAAATTATATTGTTTACTATGTTATGGTTGATATTGTATAATTTAGAAATATTTTGTAATGTAAATATAAGAACAGGCTTTTGTAATTCTACCACTTATAGGTGAGGGTCCAGATAGACAATTTAGTCACAATGCCAACTGTTTTCTACATCTTTAGAAAGGTAGCGCCTGCTGCCTTGTTTTTCAAAACCATCTATCCTCTCTCCATTTCCACCTCTGTATGTCACTCCTTGGTTACTCCAGTGCTTGGATTTGACAAGATCCCATGGTGGGGCACACTGCTCATCTCTTTGGCCTGTGGTGTGCTGACCGCCCTGTTGGTCTGGTTCATCGTCTGCCCACGCCTCAAGAAGAAGATTGAACGTAAGTCTCAATTTAGTTTTTCGTTCAGTTTTGGCACCCCTGTTACTAAGTTGATAATTGATGTGCTTATTTGATAGAGAATTTCATTCCATGGTCTTACCTGGAAAATACGTTTTAAGTGTGGTTAGATTGATGCATTACATTAGGCACTGAACAAGTGTCAGGGATTAAAGGGACATTTTTACTTCATATTCATCATCTCCAGCATCACCCCAACATTAACATGTTTTGTAGTAAAAAAGATGGCAGAATATACGTGTGATGTGATTTTTAACCAATTATGGGTCGGCATTGCCTACTAATTGTCTAATTGATTGATGTCATTGGAAACGCTTATCTTCCTCTATCCTTTTTATACAAAACATAGAAATGTGCCATTTTCACGTATGTTATTTTACACATTAATTCTGTGTGGTGACAAGTTCTGAAGTCGGACTGTTTTATACTAATCAGCTTTGAATTGACAATGAGCTTAAAATGCAGGCTGATAATTGTGCTGGTCAAAAGTAGACCCATCTATTAATAGTCAAAGTCAATCGCATCACATGATGTTCTGAAATCCAGGATTTAAAAGTTAAAGACCCTTTCTTAAATAGCCTCCCTTTTATTTTAACTTCACTATAAAGGGCCAATGGTGCAGCTTGTGAAAGGTGAAACGCATGGGATGCTGAGGTCCATCTGGATGTCCGTGAATGAACTGTCTGGGACGGTCCTAGTCCAGAAGACAGAGGCAGCCTAATTGGATCATAGCGATCCACTAATGGGCCTTTACATCCTTGACTAGAATAGCCATGGGTAGAGTTAAGGCATTGACGCGAAGTTAGCAGTGCATCACTGTGCGTGTGACTCGACTGACGTGGCTGTAGTCAAATAAACAGCTAGCGCCTCTGGGAAAATGTAGATGATGCAATCGGGTCAACTGGCTAGGTAGCAGACCAAACTGATCAGACGACCACACGGTGGCCATATGTTTGCATTGAGTATCTAATTTGGTCTGAAACCACAAAGTCATGCAGGATACATTCATTTTCATACCTTATCTACATAGGCCTACATGTAAAGGTTTTAGTCGATAGCACAATGTAAATATGCAAAAAAAAGTAAGTCATTATCTGATTTTATTGGTCATATACACATTTAGCAGACATTATTGCGCGAAATTAATCATTTTACCTGCGCTTATGAACACTGTCTCCCTCAATTTTAACGAGTTTACCCATGTAGTAATTAGGGCAGCTGCTTTTCTTTAGTTTTTCTGATCTGGTTATGCAATTCCTATGTGAACCTTAAATGCTGAGGTGTATAAGAACCATATGTGCCGTCTAGGGATGTAACGATCCACAGATGCGTATTGGTCCCCGATTCAAACCTTTAAGAAACGACTGCATCAGTCCGTGGAACCCAAACCCATCCAAATGTAGCATGCATCAGTCAGAAAATCGCAGATTCACATTTTTGTATTACTTTTGTTCTATCATCCGAAAATACCTAATATTTTGTGACAACTGATGCATCCTCTCCTTCAGTGACGAGCTAAGCATGTAACTGTTGACAGTCATTGATCTACAAGTCATTTTGCTTGCCGAACAACCCTAGGGAATATCAGTAGCCTAGTCAAACCGCGCAATGTGCCCAGGTTTGCGCGATGACCAATGCGAGGTAGGCAGCCTGTTCCTGATCTTCCACATCTGCATGGCACCTTGAGCATTCAAATGCTAAAATGGCTTGCGTGATATTGGGCTTTATTAGTTGTGGCAATTTGTAATTTACTAGGTTATTGTTATCTATGCGCTGAATTGTGTTTTACTGGAATAAAAGTAAGCTACCGGAGACACAACTCTCATCTGGCTATATCTGCTGAACAGGGCTTGCAATAGATCTTATTTAGATTGTTCAGGTTCACCATCGGGGGTGTATTAACTATATTAATTGGTTATGTCATAGAAACAATAAATATTGATACATTACTAGCTAAAACACTTAATTGGCAAAAATTACAAGTTAATTAGTGGGTGACGGTGATTTCAGTGGGAGGACAACAAACAGGCTACATTGCCCCCCCTCCTCCCCCTAATCTGACAGTGGTAGATGCCTAGTCTCCCTTATGGATCAGATCAGGTGCATACATAGTATACACCCCTCAAACTCAACTCTGGACCTCGAAGCCAGTTCCACTGCTTGTTTTCATTGTTCCCCTCTAATCAAGGACTGATTTTAGACCTGGCACACCAGGTGGGTGCAATTAATTATCAGGTAGAACAGAGAACCAGCAGGCTCTGGACCTTGTAGGGTAAGCGTTGAATACCCCTGGTATACACCATAGACCTACATCACACACAAAAGTCAGCTCCGACAGATCCAGCTCAGAGGCCCAGCTCATGAGGTCCATCAGCAGCAGATTTAAATTTAGAGTGGAAAATTCATGTTTATGCAACAAATGTTATCGCATCGATTAGTTCTCGAATCACAACGACTCGTTTCAAATTAAAACGTACCCTTCCTGTATCGGAGCTTCTTGAAAGGGAAAGATGCACATCCCTAGTGCCATCTCATGTTCCCTTACTGTACCGTATTCGTGTTTGGACTCGGCTCAGGCAGTCTAATTCCACCCTCTTCCCCTCCAGGAAAAATCAAGTCTTCAAGCCCCTCTGAGAGCCCCCTAATGGATAAGAGGGAACTGAGGGAGGAGCCTGTGCCCTCTACCATCCTGAAGCCTGTCCCTGAGGAGCCCCCTTCACCCCCTTCCCCTGCTGACCCAGACACCCCCTCCCCTGCCTTCCCCGCTGACCCAGACACTCCCTCCCAGGTTCCCCAAGAGGAGCGCAGGGTAACTTTTGACATTGGTGATTCTGAAGATGGCGACAACAAGGAAGGCAAGGAGTCTGAGAATGGCAACGCCAATGGTAAGTGTGAGTCATGGGGAGGTTATGGCTGCCTTGGTAAAGTGGTTGGGAAAAGTGAGAAAATGGGCTAAAAATATTTGGTAAATAAGTCGTTCATTCTCCTCCATGAGTAACTGACTACAGAGCTTGCTTGCGCTGTTCCTGACTTTTAAATATATTTGTATTCAGTCCAAAAAGTGCAGTTCAGCAATGATGTGCAATTCAGCAACGGCCCAGCCCACGTCCCCAGCAACGGTTACAGCCAGTATCATACGGTGCACAAGGACTCTGGCCTCTACAAGGACCTGCTGCACAAGCTCCACCTTGCCAAGGTAGGCGACTGCATGGGCGAGGCAGGCGACAGACCGATCCGCCGCAACAACAGCTACACCTCTTACACCATGGCCATCATCGGCATGCACGGGGACTTCCGGCCCAAAGAGGGCGAGTTCCACGCCAGCGAGGACAAGGGTACAGAGGAGAAGAAGAAGCGTGTGCGCATGGACAGCTACACCAGCTACTGCAACGCTGTGGCTGAGCACGGGGCTCCCGAGGGCCTGGGGGAGGCAGAGGTGACTCTGGAGATGGGAGAGGAGGACGCTGGCAGCAGCCGCAGCTCTCTGGAGGAGGATGGACAGGACTGTGACCGCCCCGAGGTCTCTGAGCTCTTCAGGTTTCTCCAGATCCTCACCGCCTGCTTTGGCTCCTTCGCCCATGGAGGCAACGACGTCAGGTAGGGAGATGTTCCATCTTGGATGAATAGTCATTTTACTGCCTTTTAAACAAATATTTATTGACTAGCAATAGGGTTGCTGCCTCTGTATGTTCATGTAGAGGGACCTTTTGTACCTGATTAGTATGTTAGTAACCTAGCCTCTTTTCTCCTGCAGCAATGCCATTGGTCCCTTGGTAGCTCTGTGGCTGGTTTACAATAGTGGTTCGGTGAACTCCAGTGCCCCCACACCCATCTGGCTGCTGTTGTACGGAGGAGTTGGCATCTGCCTCGGGCTCTGGGTGTGGGGTCGCAGGGTTATCCAGACCATGGGCAAGGACCTCACCCCCATCACGCCCTCCAGGTATGTACCAGACATCACAGAACTGACCAAATCAAACATTCAAATGGCACCCTTACAATATAACATTCCCCACAGACATGAGACTTCACAAAAACACCCCCAGGCTTCACACTGTCCATGAAATTGGACACATACACAGGCAGAACCAACCGGTGACTCAGGCCTGGTTTTCTTTCCCTTCGCAGTGGTTTCAGCATTGAACTTGCCTCAGCCCTGACCGTTGTGGTTGCCTCCAACATTGGCTTGCCTGTCTCCACCACCCACTGCAAGGTAAGCTGTTCAGACTCAGACACTGTGGTCTGATGCTGAGACATGAAGGGGAGTATGCCTTAGTAATGTGGAAGGCAGGGAGCAGTAAACAGGATGTCTGAATTTGGCGGTCAAAACTGCTTCTAATTTCCAATATAAAAAACTGAATCCAGTCTGCTACTGTCAGGGGGAGTGTTGGCCATTTCTTCTTAATGGTTCATGGATTCTAAGTAGTTAACAAAGGTCGGTGTGTTAATCATGTGTGTGTTGCCAGGTGGGCTCTGTGGTAGCGGTTGGCTGGCTGCGCTCCAGGAAGGGTGTGGACTGGCGTCTGTTCCGCAACATCTTTCTGGCCTGGTTTGTGACTGTGCCCATCTCTGGCCTGATCAGCGCTGCCATCATGGCCCTCTTCACCTATGTCATCCTGTGAGCCCAGGGCTGCCTGCACCCCACAACAGGGGAGGAGAGAACACACGCCCACTCGCACCAGGGGAGAGAGAGCGTAAAGAGAAGGTGTTGGAAGGCGGATATAGCCCGCTAACCCCTTGCCAACACACCCGAAGGAAAGAAATACATTTTTAAAAAATGTGTTAAAGGAAAAAAAGGACGTTGTGATATGGGCATGTGGTTCTTGGCTGCATCATTTCCAACCTTAAGTGATGGTTGTGTTCGTTTATGCTCCAGATCACTTCCAATGGGAACATTTTGTTTTCTTTGTCATTGTTTTTTTTTCTGACTTGGCAGAAATTATTTTTCAATGCTCATGATCTTGTAAAAATAGCTAATCAAATCATCAACTAAATGTTTTTTTTTATTATACTCCACTACTTTTTTTTAACCGTGTAATTATGTACATATGCCATATTCCTGTTTATAATCTTATTTTACAAGTTTGGATGACAAAACAACAATTACAATGCAGTATTAGCCTTTAGTGAAGGATCTATTTCTCCTGTCATACAGTGGGGGAAAAAAGTATTTAGTCAGCCACCAATTGTGCAAGTTCTCCCACTTAAAAAGATGAGAGAGGCCTGTAATTTTCATCATAGGTACACGTCAACTATGACAGACAAATTGAGAGAGAAAAAATCCAAAAACACATTGTAGGATTTTTTATGAATTTATTTGCAAATTATGGTGGAAAATAAGTATTTGGTCACCTACAAACAAGCAAGATTTCTGGCTCTCACAGACCTGTAACTTCTTCTTTAAGAGGCTCCTCTGTCCTCCACTCGTTACCTGTATTAATGGCACCTGTTTGAACTTGTTATCAGTATAAAAGACACCTGTCCACAACCTCAAACAGTCACACTCCAAACTCCACTATGGCCAAGACCAAAGAGCTGTCAAAGGACACCAGAAACAAAAGTGTAGACCTGCACCAGGCTGGGAAGACTGAATCTGCAATAGGTAAGCAGCTTGGTTTGAAGAAATCAACTGTGGGAGCAATTATTAGGAAATGGAAGACATACAAGACCACTGATAATCTCCCTCGATCTGGGGCTCCACGCAAGATCTCACCCCGTGGGGTCAAAAGGATCACAAGAACGGTGAGCAAAAATCCCAGAACCACACGGGGGGACCTAGTGAATGACCTGCAGAGAGCTGGGACCAAAGTAACAAAGCCTACCATCAGTAACACACTACGCCGCCAGGGACTCAAATCCTGCAGTGCCAGACGTGTCCCCATGCTTAAGCCAGTACATGTCCAGGCCCGTCTGAAGTTTGCTAGAGTGCATTTGGATGATCCAGAAGAGGATTGGGAGAATGTCAGATGAAACCAAAATAGAACTTTTTGGTAAAAACTCAACTCGTTGTGTTTGGAGGACAAAGAATGCTGAGTTGCATCCAAAGAACACCATACCTACTGTGAAGCATGGGGGTGGAAACATGATGCTTTGGGGCTGTTTTTCTGCAAAGGGACCAGGACGACTGATCCATGTAAAGGAAAGATTGAATGGGGCCATGTATCGTGAGCTTTTGAGTGAAAACCTCCTTCCATCAGCAAGGGCATTGAAGATGAAACGTGGCTGGGTCTTTCAGCATGACAATGATCCCAAACACACCGCCCGGGCAACGAAGGAGTGGCTTCGTAAGAAGCATTTCAAGGTCCTGCATGGAGTAATGGGCCAAAATACCAGCCACAGTGTGTGAAAACCTTGTGAAGACTTACAGAAAACGTTTGACCTGTGTCATTGCCAACAAAGGGTATAAAACAAAGTATTGAGAAACTTTTGTTATTGACCAAATACTTATTTTCCACCATAATTTGCAAATAAATTCATTAAAAATCCTACAATGAGATTTTCTGGAGAATTTTTTTTCTCATTTTGTCTGTCATAGTTGACGTGTACCTATGATGAAAATTACAGGCCTCTCTCATCTTTTTAAGTGGGAGAACTTGCACAATTGGTGGCTGACTAAATACTTTTTTCCCCCACTATACATAACACCTGCTCAAAATAACTTAGAATAAACAGTATTGTTTTTAGGTTGAAAGCAAGGTTATTGGTGTTCTCTACCTTTTTAAATGCCATTGTCAAGAGAATGTGTTTGCGTGTCTTTTTGTCACTAAACAATTTTAAGAATCGTGTGTGTACTTGGATCTGGTCGCCTTGTTTTTCCTTATGTGCAGGGGAGCTTCAGTTTTCCCCTTGCCATTTGCTGATCGAACTGAGTTTGACTGTTGTTACTCAGCCATTCAACAGAGCCCTTGGTCTGTAGAGAAGTACAGGAAATGTGCAAGGCCTTCTGAGCTAATTCTCTCAGCTTCACCTCTGCTTTCTCAACTTGTTACAATGATCCCTCAGGTTTTTTCTGTACTTTCTCTATTTGATTGGTTCTTTTGAAAGTTATTCTAAAGAAATTAAATTTTTATGCTGTGTCAGACTACCTAATTTAACTGAAACCTGCTCAACATGAAACCAGGCTGAGTAGAGGCCTCATTTGACAGGCAAATATATCCCTTTCTCATTGTCAACAACACAACACCTGGCTGTGGATTAGATCCCTCTGTCTATCCAGTTACCATAATGCTTTTGTTTTGAGCACAGATGGTGTTACTAGGTGACCTGACCTCTCACCTTACAAAGTTGAGCTCCCGCCACCCTGGCTTTTGGGGCATCATTATTTAATTGGGAAATTGGCTAAAATGTCTTCAAGACATGTTTTAAATGTCTGAAACAGTACAATCTTTTTTTCATCAGTGGTGGGTTGATAAATACAATTGTTTTAATGGGATCATTGTAAAAAGTTGAATTTCTCAACCATTTCCCAATTGTTTTGCCGCAAGTAAAAGATGAAACTATCTAGTACCGTACATCTGTATCTATTCTGGGTCTGCTTTAGCATTATTGATGGTGATAGCAGACCTTTTACCTGAAAACACAAGATAAATCTGAACAAATGTACTGAAAGTTGGTAAATGCGGAGAGACACTCAAATGAGGCCCTTAGATTTCCTGTTACACTTGATTGCGTCAAACTAGACTGTAATGCGTTAGTTCTGCTCAAGCCTTCTGTTGTCTGTTTTGCAATTTAGCTGCAGAATTGTAACTTCCCTGTACTCTTGGTCTGTGGAATGTATACTTGCATACACATCAGGTTACTCTTGCCACTCTCACAGCTGAATGTTTTATATCTGGTTGATGAGATTAGTGTGAGAGACGTCAGGTTACTACCCTGAACCTGGTTAATGTTTTTGACCTGTGTGGTGTGGTGTGTGTGTGTGTGTGTGTGTGTGTGTGTGTGTGTGTGGACCTTGCCCGGATGCTCTGTTGGAAAGAGGGGGGCATACATTGCTGCTGTGATGCCACCAAGAGTTGCGGTACTGGGCTGCTACACTACTAAGCTCATTTAGACCTGTAGTTGCCTTAAATTAGCTTTTATTTTTTGGGGCACCAAAGAAAATACTGGTTTGTTATGCACAGACAGAATACGGACTTGGAGGGAATAAAATATAAAAATGGAAAGCTACTAACTTGTATTTTTTCATTATTTTCTCGTGTATTCAAGATGTTTTGAAAGACTCACTTTTCATAAACCATGACATTCAAAATAAACCTCAACGACCTATTGCATAAGGATGGAGTCACACAGCAGTGGAATAGAATGGTGAGAGATGTTTCTCTTTATTGACAGTAAACTGTTCCGCTGCACAATGTTCTTCAGGTTCTCTAATGGAAGATGGTGGTAGGTCTGCAGGCTCCGCCTCCTCACATGATGCCTCCTGCAGACTCACTCTACCTCAGCTATGATGCAGAAAAAGTGAGAATTGATTCCTTTGTTTTATGACCATCACACACACAAGTATCCTACTCCCCCGCAGGAGTCTCAAAGCCACGTGTATGAATTATTCGTTAAACAACCCCAACCATTCATCGTCTCCTGGCGACTCATTCTAGCACAGAGTTGCTTAGGCCAATGAAAACCATTGATTCAAGAACATAAGGCCCCCTTTTATGCCCAGTAAAGTGCATTTTCAGGTTAACCCCATGATCTAGAAACTAGTTGTAAATTATTACACTATATCATATTTATTTGTTTTCAGGGTTCAAGATCCAGAGCCTAAAGAAGATGAAGTGCTGAACATTTAGATAAGGACCTTGACCTTGGTCCTATAGTTTGTCAAATATGTGCCTGCCTTGACTCATACAGGTTAGGAAAGGAACGGCGCATCTCGGGTCCAGAAATAACCCAGGACACAGCAGATGATACAGAATAAATCAAGCACAGATAAGCATCTGGGGACAGGCGTCTTGGAGTGCCCTAGATTTCTGTCCTAGATACACTAAAAGCTTTCAAACAATCAATCATGTTGCCGCTGACAGTGTCCTGTTCAACTAGTTTGACATCAGTGACTCATGGTCTGGGTCAAAGTCTCTCCATGGAGTGTTTTGGTTTGAGGTCAGGTCAATAAAGTCTAGCTCTATGATGTGATTTTCCTCATAAACTCAAAAAGAACTATTGACCTTGAAAACATTTTTGTTTGACAAAAGGTGTATAAAACATTTTTTACAGTGGCATAGTTCATAAAAAGTGTTTTTGCTCTCTGTTCATAAAATTAGCTTGTTAATAACTATAAAACTATTATACAACATGTTATGTTGATGTGCTCACTACAAAGCAAAGTTTTTGGTACAACAAAGATGTCATTACTTGTTCGCATGAGTGTAATAAAAACATGTTTTCACTGCCAGGATGTGCCTGGCTGCTATTATACAGCTGTGGTAAAGGAAGTTATGTGTTTATTGTGTGTTGTAACATTCCCCTTTTACCAGACGGAAATGTGGAGAGTAACAGGAGGGGAAAGCCCTAATGAAGCCCTTTCCTTTACATTCTATTTCATCCCACTTGGGACACAGTCTGAACCTGAACCTTTACATTTTATGAGCAGTGGAAAATGTTCAACAACAGCTAGAGCAAACACACACACACATGCAAACACACATTTTTATGGAAAATGGATACTAGGTGGGTATAATTAAGAAATGATCACCTTCGTCTCTGGCTTTGTCCTCAATGAGCTCATCTGTGAAGAGAAAAAATAAGTATATTATATAACGTAGTGTATGTATCTACTCCCAGAGTCAACAAGACCATTTTCAGTTGTTCAAACTATTTACTAACAAGTAGATATTCATATCCTACCTAAATTTGCCATTTCATCTGCTTCTTCAACGTTGGCTTCAAGGTGTTCTAGGAAGGGACAGAATATGTTAAAATCTTATTTTAACACAAAATTGTATACCAGTGAGTGAATGGCTGGTATTGTGTTTCATGTGAGTTTCAAATGTGTTGTGGATATTTTGTGTTACATTGGATAGAATCATCTTCTCTGAGTAACTTGAGAGAACATGAGACTCTCTGGTTCTATGCGTACCTCGCTTGTGCCTCATACCTGTGAGGAAAAAGAAAACCCAAGGTTGTGAGGGTATATTAAGAAAAGTCCTGCATGTGTTTTTACATGAGACAATTTGAAAAAGATTGAGAGGTAAATACTCACCATCTACATTCTCATCAGACTCAGACTCTGTTGGAGAACGGGAAACTTAGGCTTATACATGTACATGTATCGGCACGAATCTCAAATATATAATTTTAATAATTATCATAATAACTAAACAACCAAACATCCAGAGAATGTCTTGCTGACACACATGTCAGTCTTCTGACACTTTATTGCCATCTACAGGTGTGTCTTTAAACACCATCCATTCAACCTTTCCTTACCATGTTGGTCTGTCTCAACGTTTCTGTCTCTGTCTCTGTCTGCTGGAAAACGACACGAGTAAAGTTATAAGTAATCTAAACAAATTATGAAAAAAACCCATGTGCCAGTCAGTAACCAATCTTTTCCTGTGAGTGTTGTCATATCATATGCCATCTGCACTTACCCATGTCCTCCTCATGAGTGTCATTCTTCTCCTCTGTAAAACATTTATAGGACTACATTTACAAAAAGGTATGGTTGATTAATAAGTATGCATGTTTACAGCAGACTTCAGTGCTTACCAGTATGTTGATCTTGAACAGCCTCTACCGTAGACAGAAGAATTACATTTGTTAAAGTAAAACAAGAGGTCAAATCTTATTATTTCACTATCAATGGGCCAAATGCACAAAAATACAGACAATGGCTCTGATGTCCCCTTATTCGTTTTTTAGAAGGGTAGGATTCCCTTACCCAAGTAGTGTACATCCTCACTCTGTGCATCCTCTGTAGATGGATGGAAATATGGAAATGACTGTTCTTTCAGTGTTAATTGAAATTATTACAAATTATTTGCTGGGACAATTCTAGACAGGTCATAAACCTGAATCGTTGCCCGTGTCACTGTGTCTTACCACTCATTTGTGCTGCTTCAAACTCCTCCTGATCTGAGGACAGAGAAAGGCAGAGAAATGATTTTGATTAATGCAAGCTTTAGCACTATGAGCCATCTGTGCCCTAGAGTAGATTTTAAAAACTCCAGTTGAATTAGATTTCAGTCAAATTCATTCCAGTAGGTGCTGTGCGTGGAGCAAAAGCTCCTTTACAAGCGTCTCTGAGACATTGATCATTGTACCTCTCTTTTGCAGGTCACTTAGCTGCTCCAGCCCCACTGGAAAAAGTGAGAAAGTTGCATTCAGTTTTTTTTTAACACAAACACTTTTTTTAAACCATTGATAAAGTGCTGCTTTTAATGTCTGTGTGTCCTTGTTGTGTTTTTATGGTGTATTTACTGGTAATGAATGTACTGTATGTATTGGCTTGCACAATAAAATGTCCCCTCTGGGGGATTAATAAAGTACTATCTTATCTTATTTTGTCTTATGAGTTGCATGAGTTGTCAGGGAGGCATTGCACTCAAAAACATCAACATCAACATTATCATCATCCATAATGGACTTTCTCACCTTCCTCACCAAATGTGTCCTCTTTTTCTGCCGATTCCAAGGATGCAGCCAGAGCTGGGGATGTCAAATTTGATTATTATATTAGCCAACACAACATAAATGATATGTGATTATATCCAACCCCGCCCAAAACAGCGCTGAATTGGGAGCTTAAAGAGTGTGTGGCCGTTCTCGTTCTTCAATAATAATATGCTATTTAGCAGACGCTTTTATCCAAAGCGACTTACAGTCATGCGTGCATACATTTTTTTTTGTGTATGGGTGGTCCCGGGGATCGAACCCACTACCTTGGCGTTACAAGCGCCGTGCTCTACCAGCTGAGCTACAGAGGACCACTATTATTATATCCAGCCAACTCACATTTTCCTCGGGCCATGTCAGCAATTAAATGTAAGGATTCAATAGAACACCAATCACATAAAAAAAGGCTAAGGGCCTTATTTACATTACCATTGCACAATACATCATGAAACAGCATTGCAACTAGCATCAGCAGTACAGGGCTTCATCAAATGTCACAGCTGAGGGATATTTTAAACAAAAATATATTGGAGAAGTTTAAAACTTTATGACATTGAGAAAATAGACCACACAATTATCATACCAGTATGGAATCCTGCTGCAGCCAGAAAGAGGAATATGGGCACTCCGACTCTCATCTTGGCTCCGTGGTTGGTTGTAGAAGGTGCTATAGTGTCAGTCCAAACTGGGTATTGTGTTTTTGTCGGTCATTGGCCCTTTTATACTTTTCATCTCTTTCATCACATGCTTTGCATGGACAGGCGGCTGTGGTACCATTGTCCCTCCCTACCTGGGGGCAGCTGGGTGGCACATTCCGGCCACAACACAGACGTGTCATTATTCAGGGTGTGAATGCCACCCATTGTCAGCTCCTCTGTCAGATGCCCCTTTATTTGGGGTGCTGGTGCGTGTTTGGAAAGGGTGTTTGTAGGACAGTCTTTCCATGTTGTCAAAAGAAAACCTCATTTCCTTTCTGGAATAACATTTTTGTATTTTTATTGTGTATCATTGAGGCTGTGTTCTGATGTGGGGTACAGACCATTTTAGTGAGACAATTCATCCATTGTGCACACAGACCTGATGATGTCCATTTTGGTACAAAGCATTCCATTTTTATTCTAATTTGTTTGGGAAAAGTGAATGATATCTGTATGACATTTGAATTCCCCAGTCATCTTTCACAATATCATTGCTACTTTTTTTCACAGTGACATCTGTGTTTCTAGCAATATGACCCAGCTTTTAGTGACTGAAAAGTGTTGGGAAAGCTACTTTGAAAATATAGTTTACCCAGCTACCAATTACTTCACACTGAAGAAGTTGAGCTACAGTAAAGCTACCCTTAATAAAAATATAGTTTGTTTAACTAAAGTTACTAACTGCATGAACGCATAACTCTGCAGTCTGATGTTAACAGTTTAGTGCAACCTGTGTGAAAGCCAGAGTGAGACGATTTGTTTTGCGAAAATATTTAGTGGTAGTTGAAGTAGCTAGCTACACAGCTACAGGGTAGTGTTAACTAATAAAAACACTACGAGGCTTTGAATTTGGTTAAACTACCACCAAGCTATGGCAAAAGGTAGTTCACTTACTAGTTGAATTACATGTAGTGGAACTACTCCCCAACACTGCAAATGTCACAGAGCCAATGGCCTCATCTGCAGATAGAAAATGTGGTTTGTCCAGTTTGTTGAAGAACGAGGCGATTTGCATCTTCGGGGCCTGGCAGAGCATGTATTGAATAATTAAAGATGACATTCATCACTTCAGTGTGTCGGCTCTTTATTATGATTGTAAACATTGATTTCAAGACTCCCATTATTTTGCTGAGAATCCATAGAAAACCATGTCAAATAGTGCATAAAACATATCACAACTACAAATTACAATTTCAAATTTGTTTACAAACACTTACATTTAATCTGTGCCAATTTTGGGGATTCAAATCAACTGGTCTCAAAATACTCTCCCTCTTCCATCAAATATAGTTTTTCCAATATAGGACTTTTCTGTAAAATGTGTCATATTATTCGAACAAAGTGCACCCTCTACTACGGTTGTACAGTATCACACATTATCACAAAAAAAACCTAAACACTTCTAAAAGTGCATTAGAAAGGCTGAACCAATTATGGTTGCTCTCAAAGTAATTCTAGACAAATGACAGAGAAATGTGTCATTTACCTCCCAGAATAGAAGACAATTATTTTCTGAAGGATACATGTCACTCACAGTAAAATAAATGTACTTTGTGTTCTTATATTTCACTTTGGTCCCCATGGAAAACTAGTTTTATGGCACAATTTGCTCATCACATACATGACAAAAACAGAGACAAAATATTTTCTGAAAGCAAGTAGAAAGGCTGATACCCAGATGTAAAGAGCATTGCTTAGTAATTTCAAAGGCACAATTTAGAAACATGTAAATACCTGCAGTACATTTTCAAACAACATCAAATGATCCGTGCGAATATGCAGTCTAATGGCTTTAACTATATTTCTAACATGAAAACATTTTAAACTAGAAAAAGTACAGGGGTTTGTTCTTCATGGGTGTTTTCATAATTGTATAACACCAAAACTTTTCAAATTATCTGTTGGCCAATTTCCTTTGCAAGAACCTTTACATTGCAAAACCACAAATTTCACCAAACAATTTGCTTTACAACCTTTTCAACATTACGCCAGAGGTAGAGCGCTTGAGACGCAGCAGGAAGACATACAGAAATTGGTTTAGATGGTCCCTCGTCACAGGGTACATTTTCCAGATGTATTTGACACTTATTTCTAAATGCAGAAAGTTAGCAGTATCTAGGGCAGCTATATATTTGAAAACCCAATTGCCTTGTCTTTTCAATCATTTTACTTTTACCCTGCAGTATAGCATACAGTGAGTGAAAAAAATATTTGATCCCCTGCTGATTTTGTACATTTGCCCACTGACAAAGACATGATCAGTCTATAATTTTAATGGTAGGTTTATTTGAACAGTGAGAGACAGAATAACAACAAATAAATCCAGAAAAACACATGTCAAAAATAATATACACTGCTCAAAAAAATAAAGGGAACACTAAAATAACACATCCTAGATCTGAATGAATGAAATAATCTTATTAAATACTTTTTTCTTTACATAGTTGAATGTGCTGACAACAAAATCACACAAAATTATCAATGGAAATCAAATTTATCAACCCATGGAGGTCTGGATTTGGAGTCACCCTCAAAATTAAAGTGGAAAACCACACTACAGGCTGATCCAACTTTGATGTAATGTCCTTAAAACAAGTCAAAATGAGGCTCAGTAGTGTGTGTGTGGCCTCCACGTGCCTGTATGACCTCCCTACAACGCCTGGGCATGCTCCTGATGAGGTGGCGGATGGTCTCCTGAGGGATCTCCTCCCAGACCTGGACTAAAGCATCCGCCAACTCCTGGACAGTCTGTGGTGCAACATGGCGTTGGTGGATGGAGCGAGACATGATGTCCCAGATGTGCTCAATTGGATTCAGGTCTGGGGAACGGGCGGGCCAGTCCATAGCATCAATGCCTTCCTCTTGCAGGAACTGCTGACACACTCCAGCCACATGAGGTGTATTGTCAATCAGTGTTGCTTCCTAAGTGGACAGTTTGATTTCACAGAAGTGTGATTGACTTGGAGTTACATTGTGTTGTTTAAGTGTTCCCTTTATTTTTTTGAGCAGTGTAAATTGATTTGCATTTTAATGAGGGAAATAAGTATTTGACCCCTCTGCAAAACATGACTTAGTACTTGGTGGCAAAACCCTTGTTTGCAATCACAGAGGTCAGACGTTTCTTGTAGTTGGCCACCAGGTTTGCACACATCTCAGGAGGGATTTTGTCCCACTCCTCTTTGCAGATCTTCTCCAAGTCATTAAGGTTTAGAGGCTGACGTTTGGCAACTCGAACCTTCAGCTCCCTCCACAGATTCTGTCTCTCACTGTTCAAATAAACCTACCATTAAAATTATAGACTGATCATTTATTTGTCAGTGGGCAAACATACAAAATCAGCAGGGGATCAAATACTTTTTTCCCTCACTGTAGTTCCCTATGCTGTTGTCACATTGATCATTCTATATAGTACAGTACAAGAATACAATAAAATAAAATTGTGAGGCAATGTTGCAGTTGATATTATTTAAGTTAACATTTTCAAGAAAAAAAATATATCAAATTTAGTGGGTCAATGGATATCTTCAGTGTTAGATTCATAATTAGGCAGAACACCCCAGACACCTGTTCACCTGACAGGAGCATTTTAGTGTGGTATATATAAGAACTATATTATTGCCATTTCGCATGATTCACTCTTCTCCGCCTCTGCTATTCCTCCCTCCCGCTCTCTCTCTTCTTAGCTCTCCCCTCAGACATGTGTGCAGGTCCTCCTGGTCGATCCTGCCCGACTGGGCGTGCCAGCTGTGGTGTGCAAACAGTGCCAAGTTCCTAGCTGAGATGGCGCTCATATCCATGGTGCTGGCTGCCCACTCCACAACATTCAGGTAGTACAGGCGTTCATGGAGGATGAACGGAGGGGTCCCGCGGTGGGGTGGACTGTGAGTGGGATACACCAGTCACTTCGTCTCCGATAGGAACAGGTCCTGGAGCTGCTACTGGGACAGAGGCTGAGGAGAGAACACCTTCCACACCTTGCTCTCGCTGACTGGCGGGCGTGAGTAGCCTGGTGGGATGTGCACGGGGTCAATGGAGCTCAGGCTGTTGATGATGGAGCCCTTGGTGTCTGTGGTGAGAACGTCTGACACACTGAAGGTAGATGGCTTCTCAGAGGTCCCCAGGTAGGACACGTTAAGGAGACCGTGGACCAGGGTGATGACAGTCTGGTGGTAGCGCCCAGGGTACTGGGAGGGGATAGGAGGGGAGAAGCCTGCAAAGGTGATGTCAGACTTTCCCTGGTGGAGAAGTGTGGCCACGATCACTTTGTCATACAGGTAATGGGCGGAGCCAGAGTCCCCAACATAGTTCACCTCTTAAAGACTGGCTGTGGTACCTGTGAACAGGAGAAAGAGAGAATGAGTAGAGCCTTAGCATCTACAGAACAGATTTTAGACAACTTGCAGATTTATTTTACAATGAACTGTGCTGTTAGTTACTTCAGGCATTTATATATGTATATACAGTGTGTACCTGCTTTAGATGGTCGCAGCTTAACAGAGTTAGCAGTGACTCGTGCTGGGATGAGCTCTTCCTTGCTGTGGTACAGCAGTCCTGAGCACACCTTCATATTACCTCCGTCCACAGGCATGGGTATGCCCCTGCTATAGACATCTCCCCTGGAGACAACATCACATCACACCACACATTTCACAAGGATTAGTTCAGTTCCCTTATGTTTTCAAAAGTGATGTGAGTTCGTGAACAATTACTTATTTCTGAACTACTCTTTTTACTGACTCGATAGTCATCGTTCATTTTAGTTGTTTGTTTGACCTGCTGGCTGCAATGAATACAGCAGGATTAATAAGCGCTCCCCCGACTCAGTGGCTCCAGAGACGTGCTCCGACCACCAATTGTCTATCAGTGCGCACAGGAAAATTGATCATGCTGCATGCAGCATAGAGAAGAAAAATACACTGATAATTGATTGCATGGTGCAAGAATGACTGCAATTAATTTATTATTGAACGTTATGATGGACACAACTTTGTAGAACCAAAACATATAGCCTGCCTCTCTGCTCAACAAGCTTGAACTCGAGAACAAATCATTGTTTGGGGGGCTGCTGCGAACGATATTGTGCTAATCCCTCGCGGCAGTCAAGCAATTCCATTCCGCCAAGAGTCATTCACAATCTAGTCCGGTTGCTGTCACACCTATAGACCTAATTTCAAAGACATCAAGAAATATCGTTTGTGTATGCCTAGTAATCACAAATGTAGGCCTACATTGTTTGAAACACACTTTTATACGTCTCAGTCACAAATGATAGCTCCAATAAGCCCCCGCTATGGTGAATGAGGCTTGTAGTATCATGATTATTTCGAGTTTTTAGTTCACAGGTAGAGGGTCCTGCGTGTTCTGGGCAATACTGAATCAAATGAACAAAATGAGTCGAACGATTCGTTCTTTTGACTCAACAATTTGAAAGGACCCGAGTCAGTAAAAAGAGCCGAACTTCCCGTCACTAGTTTTCAAGACTAAATAGATTTGATTGGATGGCCACATAAGACCACTCGAAACCACTTATCGCACTAAAGTCTTTTGTTAAAAACTTACCTACAAAACCACTGATGCGGACACTTTGGCCATAGTTCACATGGGTGACAGGTGCCACGACGTTGTTGAGGAAGCTCTGAGAAAAGCCCTCCCCCAACATGGCCTCCTCCAGCATCTGATTGGCTAGTGTGAGGAAACTGTCACCACCCATTGCAAGCAGGAGCTTCTCCACACTTGTGAAGGAGTAGCTGAACTGCTAGTACTGGTAGATTCTGGAAAAACAAGAATCAAAACATCACATACCTACAATTAGCACTCTTCTCTCATTAACAACATTTGTATTTCATAATAAAGGTTTTGACTGCTGTGCTGTAAATAGACAGGTAGCAGAATCTAAAGTCTCACCTCATGAACTTGTCCAGAACACTTTCCACCCACATCTGCAGGAAGTTGAACCTGTACCGCCGAAGCAGGCGCAGGAAGTTCACAATAAACCAGTCACTCTCTTCAAAGGTAAGCTCCTTTCCATGGGACATCCCATCTATGGGAAAGACCTGAGAGAAACAGGGGAGAAATAGAGATGGGTGTCATATTAGTCCATCTGTGCATGTGTACAGCACTCTTTCAGGAACAAGCAAGTGTATCTCTGATAGGCTAACATGTCTCACCTAGTTTTTCAAGGAAGCGCTTCATGTGCAGGTTTAGGGGGTGGATAACTGCACCCCCCCGTCTCGTACTCATAGCCCCCGATGTTCTAGGTGGCCAGTCGCCCCGTGCCTGGCTCAAACACATCGATCTTCACCACTGCCCCAAACTCCTGTCTCAGGAAGTAAGCTGTTGCTGTGCCACCGATGCCTGCTCCAACCACAGCTGTACAATGTCATTCAAAGTCCAAGGGGATTAAAATGAACAATTCACAAGTAAAAAAAATTGTCATAAATATGTGTCCTCTGAAATAGAAATGCTCTCTGGGCCAATATAACTAAATTCATGGTGATTTTTGAACCCCCCTCATTGGATGCCATTGACAAAGACAATGGAATGTGGAGTCTGGACTAGGATTGGTTTACCTATTGTCTTGGGTGGAGTTCTGAGTTCTGGAGTTGAGGCTAGAGTCCCAAGAACAGGAGTGCCCTGATTGACAGAGTTTTCGAAATCATCATAGGCTTTCATTTATTTCCAAGCAAGGGCATCTGAGTAGAGATGAAAGAAACCATCATTCAATGACAGAAATAACATAGGCTACATTCACAACTGATCAGTAGTCAGAAACATGTCACTTTAATATGATTGTGTGATATTTTAAAAACATCTATGATATCACCCCACTTTGTTAGCTAAAGTCAAACAATTATAAAGGTCTGATAAGTGTGCACTGCTCACCATTTCAAAAGTCAGTAGAGGGTTAGACTTCTCAAAGAGTTCACGATTAAGTTTTACTACGAGTTTACAGAGGATCTTTAAAACGCATCATGCTATTTACTAATCTAACTAGTAATTTAGTCAAAGTCACTGAGAAAAAATATAATAGAGAATAAGCACAGTGTTGTAAAAGTTTAAAGTTTGGACTTTAAACTAAGTGGAGAGTTCGGTCAAATATATCTATAACTAACTCTGCTTCGGTCACGTCGCGACCTTATTTGGAACCGGAAATTACCACACTAATGGCGGAAGCTAGAGCGGATGTGACGCAATTGCCATTAGAACGAAGAGGCATGGTTTCACGGAGGTGACCTACACTTTGAAACAGTAATGTAACAAAGCTTCTAATCTTGCAATAGCATACTGTATGTCATTGGGGTGGCTGTTATTTAGCTTTGCAACGTAGCCAAAACGTATCTTCTAACAGTTATAATTCAGCTTGAATACCCACGCTACTGAGAGCAACCTTTGAGATGGCAGAGGCACATCAAGCTCGTGTACAGAAAACCATAGAGGATATGGTTCAAAGTTTAGAACGGGACCACATCCGCAAGATGCAAGTAAGTGGTCATGGAAATGCAATTTCAGCTATGTTCAATACATACAATGTAATCCAGTATATTGTGCAGTGCATTATCTACCAACTTCAGTTTTACAAATCGCCCTCATTCTCCAAGTATAGATAATTTGCCACCTTTTATTGACAACACGTAGGCTTCTATCAGGTGCACAGTTCAAATCTTTCTTGTGCATGTACCCAGGGACTCATGTTCAAGTGCAGTGCAGAGTGTTGCGAGCGCTCCACAGACTCCATGTCGCAGGTGCACAATTGTATTGAACGCTGCCACACTCCTCTGGCGCAGGCCCAAGGACTAGTGACCAATGAACTAGAGAAATTTCAGGTGAGTTTCATGTGGTGTTATTATGTGCTTGATTATCATGAGAAAACATACAGAGAATGTGTAGTAATTAACATTCTGTCTCCCCATGCCCAGGACCGGCTGACCAGGTGCACCATGCACTGCAATGACAAGGCCAGGGACCTGTTTGACTCTGGGGCCAAGGAGCCAGCCGTGCGGGCCATGATGGAGAACTGTGTGGGCAGCTGTGTGGACGACCACGTCAACCTGATCCCCAGCATGACGCACAGACTCAAAGAGAACCTGGACTCTATTCCACAGTGAGGAGGAGGGAAGAGCTTACTTCAGATGCATGATACAGCCTGGACTCCATACTACAGTGACAAAGGGGTTCATAAAGTTTACTCTGTCATCTCAGACTCTAATAACAGTGAGGAAGTATAAACAGCAGACTCAAAGATGACAGTGAAAAAGAGAGTTAGAAATGGCAGATCCAATACCTCAGTGAGGGAAAGGGACATGGGGGTTGTACAGCTTGCAGGAATTAGATTTGGGTCCTGGTAAAAGATTAATTCGAGTCCATGCTGTCAGGGAGGGTGGGGGATATACTCCCGCTCAGAGTCAAAGAAACTACACATCCCCTGCAAACTGACTGTATGTTTCTATGTAGCACTTACTGTTTATTGGTTGAACCTACAGACCAGACAGCCAGCTGAACTTACTCAGCAGACCTATGCCATTACAGAACTGTCTAACATACAAAATACCGGTAACTATGTGTGAAGGTATTTATTACTTGTCCTGATAGCCTAGCTGTTGTATGATTGGAGTCTTTATTCTGCCTCAATACTCTGAATATTTGCAACCTGTTCCTCTATCCTCTAGCATGATCTCTGTGCTGTTTGTTTTGTGTGAACTACGCATGTTCTGTGATTGTCTTTCCCTCCATCACTATTTCAGTTTTTATATGAAAATTCAAGCAGATGGTAAAAAAGGATGGAATTGCATTGGGATTGACTTTTAGCCTGAATTATCCTTTACCTAGCTGTCTTTTGGCAATTCATCAGAACATTTTCAGTAGAGTTGAACTTGATAGTAATGCACCAACACACACCTTATAAACATCCAGCTTTTGAAAATGCACGTTTTAATAACGATAAACATGGTGGAATAATCTCTGTATAATGTACAAATGGATGCACAGACACTAATGGTAAAAAACGACTTGACATTATATGAGTGAGGATATTACAGCATTATATAATGAATGACTGCAAAGACAAGTGTAAAGGTAAGCCATCACTGTAGATCAAACTGACAGTAGATCAATACAATACTGCCATGCCAAAATAAATATATTTGTCCAACACACCTTACAATACATTATGGCATGTATATTACAATTATATCTAAAATTGAGATTAAACCTATGTTTTGAAGAAAGAAAATAAGTGTGCAAAGCTGTTATCAAGGCAAAGGGTGGCTACTTTGAAGAATCTAAAATATATTAAGATTAGTTTAACACTTTTTTGGTTACTACATGATTCCATATGTGTTATTTCATAGTTTTGATGTCTTCACTATTATTCTACAATGTAGAAAATAGTAAAAATAAAGAAAAACTCTTGAATGAGTTGGTGTGTCCAAACTTTTGACTGGTACTGTATATATACTGAACAAAAATATAAACGCAACATGTAAAGTGTTGGTCCCATGTTTCATGAGCTGAAATAAAAGATCCCAGAAATGTTCCATATGCACAGAAAGCTTATTTCTGTTGCCAGAGAATTTGGGTGGTGGACCATTCTTGATACACATGGGAAACTGTTGAGCGTGAAAAACCTAGCAGGTTTCAGTTCTTGACACAAACCAATACGCCTGGCACCTACTACCATACCCTGTTCAAAGGCACTTAAATATTTTGTCTTGCCCATTCACCCTCTGAATGGCGCACATACACAATCCATGTCTTGGCTTGAAAATCCTTCTTTACCTGGACAGTATAGTGGCTGACATACTCTTAATTAATTAGCAATACAGTAATTACAGAGAGGATAGTAATGGATGTACAGAAATAGTAACAGATAATTCCCTGTGAGAGACATGAGATGGTCACACACTTCTGATAGCACCACAGCCCACTGGTGTGGACAATTTATTTGCAGTTTAAGTTTTTTTTTTCTCACTTTTTCTTTCATTAAAAAAATGAAAAATAAATAATACAAAAAAGACATGTCAAAGGAATGAAATAAAAATGTTTTACATTCAAATAATGAATATGTTATAAAAGGAATGCTGAAGAATAAAATATTTTTTTTAACTAACAACATATCCCAGAACACACTAGACTGGGATATAGAGCATGCAGATGCCAGGGTTGTGTTTGGGGGGTAGAAGTTGTGGGCCACAGCTTGGGACCAGGATGTCAGAGAGGGGCCATGGAAGATGCTGGTGTGGGACAAGGACAGGATTAGCCTGTATTATAAGTGTGGAGCTGGCATCAGGATACACTGCGGGCGCTGTTCTCTGGTTCAGGGGCATCAGGACGGCGGTCCATATGAGGAGATGTGTACTGGAAGTTACAGCACACATAGAGAGGGAAGGACAAGAGCCGACTGTCCAGGTTCATCACCACATACTCCTGGTAGGAAGAAAGAAAGACAAATAGGGGGAGCACAGAATGTAAGTTACAGCAATAGTTATATGGTCCGATTCAGGCAATACTTATATAGTGATATGTTCATTTCAAGAGCGGAGGAAAGTTTCAGAACATGTGGATTATGTATGGTCTGACTGACCCATAGACATTAAAACCAGTAGATAGTGATAGTGTTGACGTCATCCATGTTTTCCTATGGACAACTCCCGATGGCGTAATAAAGCCGGAAGTATTTGAATTTGAAGCGCGCCATATTGCTGAATGGGGCTGAATGGGACCCCACAAAAAATCGCTAAGGATCATGGTGAAAGTGGCCGTAACTAGCAAAGGATCATGGTCGATGTAGTCGTTGTCATCCTGCCTGAGAGTCAACCTTAATGTCTATGGAGGCTCCTCGTAGCCTGCCGGCCTGTGATTGGTCTGTGTCAGCACGTGGTCCTGTGTGACGACAAATGTAGTAGTAAATGGATCACTATTTAATTAAATATCTTGATTTGTAGCAAACTTTAAAATAATTCACAGTTGATTATAATAAACCAATTTTAGAGCCCAAAACGACAGTTCTGGCGATCGTAATTTACAAGTAAGCTTTCTAGAGCAGACCAGGGCTTTTGGCAGCGCTGGGTTGCTACGCAGTAGCCGACCAGCAGAGCACGTTACTTCACGCTCCAGACCGGACACTGGGGGCTTGGACTGACCTGGTCTTTCTCCAGGGTGAGTAGCTGGTAACCAGTGGATCGACTACACACCAGCTTACCACTGTTATCAAAGGAGGCCAGGCGTAACCTGAACAGAGAGAGGGACAAACATTGAGTGAGAGGTGAGAGGCTAGTCAGGCCTGGTAGAACACAGGTAAATCAAATGGCAGTTACACAGAACATAATTATACCATTACTACTCCACACACAATGCAATGCCAACATTTGAAATCTGTCCTTTGTGTGTTGTGCTGACTACAGCCTAGGTCCTGTCTGCAGCATGGAACACTAACCTGTATGCTAGATGTCTCTGAGGCTGCAGACTCACAGCTCCCCCACATGGTTGGCTCAGCGTATTCCTCTTGAACACTATAAAGCGATTGGTGTAGGTCACCAGCAGGTCAAAGCCAAAGTTGAAGCCTGTCCAACGCCAACAGTACTGAGAGAATAAAAAGTTAAAACATTATATTTTATTTGATGTTTTGTTTGAAGTTCTTATAGCGTGATTATTCTGAATAAATGATGAAAATGATGTCCTTATTACACAGAGACTAATGGTCTGACTCACATCGCCATCTTTGGTCAGTTTCCTGCCACATCGCATACTACTTGACTCAAACTCCTCCTTATTGGCATCCTGTGGGCTACAGACACACAACACACATGCCTTACTATACAAGCAGAAATATATTTTCAGTCACTGAATATCACAGAATGGAATTAATGTTGTTATGGAGTGATGTTGCTGGTTTGGAGCTCCAGTTCTCACCCATTGTCATTGTCGTGTTCCGTCCGTAGCATGGCAAACCACTGGCTCTTGTACACGGAGGTCAGCCAATCTGGTATGAGGAGTTTTACAGAGGAAATAAAAATGACTACTAAAACTGTCCTGAGTGAATGTGATACATAAATCATTATCCAAATCATCACCCTTACCTGGTGGGAGAATGTTGTCTCTCTCCAGGATGCGTGCGGAAGCCAAGTCATTGATGATGTATTGTAGGCGCACATGGCTGAAGACAGGAGTAAAGGGGGCGCCGTCCTCTGCTTTTAAGAAGGGCTCCTCCTCTCCCAACTCTGCAACATAAGGGCCATTAGAAAATACTGGTCAGTCAGTGTCTGTGTGTATATTCTACAGCCCTGTGTTCAGATAGGTGTGTAGCTAGCTGTGGACATGCCCTGTGGAACAGAACGTACCAGTCCTGCGTTTGCAAAGCCAGGCGTCGGCATCAGCCAGCAGCTGCTTGATGGGACCGTCCCAGGATGGATTGAGCTGCAGGAACATCCACTGAGGAGAGAGAGTTACAAAGAGAGGGTATGAATGAGAGAGAAGGGATGGGGGAGATAAATCAACAGTCTTCCTTACAGAAACAGCCTTAGCCTTTAGAAACAGTCCCTAAGGCTACAGTAGTACCTTTTTCAGAGCGGTGTAGACGTCCATCTCCACCTGCATGACAAACAGGTCAGACGACTGGATCAGCTGTTCTATCACGTCCACTCTGCAGATACAGCACAGAAACAACACTGCTCACTGACACTGACCACACAACACTTAGACTATTACAAGTATAAGTCCTAGGGAAAAATAGGAAAACATTGAAGATACACACCCCAGCTCCTTCATGAGGTCAACATTCTGATGGGTCATGAGGTTATTGTGGAGCCATTCCAGACACCTGCAGGAGACACACAAGCATACGCATGTAGAGTGATAAGAATATGATTAACTATGTATTTTCGATTATCTAATTTTATTCAATATGAGTGTAATGATGGGGCTTACTTCTTCATGACAGAGTCCAGGCCATAGATGCTGGCAGAGGAGTAGTAGCCACACACAGTCTTGACACTGACATTCTCCTTCATGGTCTCACCACACTGCTGGATCAGACCATCCTGCAAAGATGCACAAGGCATGGCATTTTATCGCCTTTGATAATCTATTCTCATTCAGTAAATTACATTCCAGCAAGTTCAACTTCCAACTCACACATATCACTATCATCTCAACATTATATACTGTTACATTCCATGTATTCTATGTAAAGATACTGTAGTGTGATATGATGATAATCTACTGACCAGTTGGAGCATACAAGCTCCTGCTAGGATACTGACGACCCTGCTGGGCTTGATCAGAACATCATCCCGGTACAGCGATCCAAACACTACCTGCAGAGCTAAACACACACACACACACACACACAGAGAAAATCAAGATAAATGCGTATAGTAACTGCAAAAAAGGAGTTCAGTGACATAAACAAAGCAATTTGTAGTGTTTTATTCCTGGCAGTGACTGAAGTCCTCACCCTCTGTGTCGATGTTCTGGTCTGGGATCTCTAACGGTATGACCATCATGTTAGACTCCTTCCAGGAGCCACTGAACATGCTGGAGAAATACCCTGACTACATAAATAAGAACATCATGTCGGGAGAGGAGGAGAGACAGAGACAGAGACAGAGACAGCGAGAGCGAGAGAGAGAGAGAGAGAGAGAGAGAGAGAGAGAGAGAGAGAGAGAGAGAGAGAGAGAGAGAGAGAGAGAGAGAGGAATGAGTCACAGGCATTGGCTTTGTAGAGAATAAAGTGTGTAGTGTACACAGAACAGTGTACTAACCTGGCACAGGTACACTTTGTGCAGGTTCCACTCCTGCCCCAGGGCACAGATGCGGATGTCACTGTTCTCCCCGTTCAGGAACAATGTCTGATAGATGTACTTAGAGGTGCTCTTCAGCTTCTTCCTGTTACAGTTTCAAAACAAACCAGAACAACGCAGGCCAAGGTTAAAAACAGGCTGGCCATATGAAAGATGTGCAAATACCTCACCTGTTCTGTAAGTGTGTTTGTCTCTTACTCTGGCCCACTGTGTGTGTGTTTATGAAATTGTGTGTATTTCCAGTGTGACGTGTGTGTGACTCTTCTCACCTCCATGGTGTGTCCAGTAAGGCATCTTCCTCATCAGGCTCACTCTCGCAGTCGCACTGTGCAGTCCGTTTCCTCTTTCTGTATTCACATCCATGCTTGCCACTGGCACATGCAGTCTCAACTGCTTCCTCAGGATCCTGGGACGAGGCCTGTAACCGGCTGCCCTGAGTGCCCATCTCGCCCCTGCACACTACACACAAAACAAGACCATCTGCAACATCAAATGGATGGATCTATTGTCATTTATACAAGCTTCATTACTCAGGGGTATACAATAGAAAGTCACTTTTGTTGTTGAGTAACAATTTCTTTAAATTATTATTTAAGTTCAGACCTGGAGAACTCTCACATAACAGTTGTTCATACATGTCAAAGCACGAATTCTGAACACACGTCCTGCCCTCAGGTCTGACATCAACAATATTAGCTAACAAACTCAGGCACTGTGTTCAGCTAACATATAATTACATTGTTGTGGTTGCAACAGCTGCAGCGGTAGATAACTTTGCTAGAAAGCTACATAAACTAGCCAGCTACCCACACAACAACAAGTAGTAGCAACCCTTAGCTTGTGACCGGGTAGCTAATGAATGCAATAGCTTGCTAATGTATGATATTACTGACATTTACCTGATGTATATACAACGTACAAGGCTAACTCTTCGGCTAGCAAGTTTTGTTGTCAATTAGGTAGTCTAGTTTGCTAGCCAGATCAGCTGTGACAGGTCACTATAAGTAAACAACAAGCCTTTTCAGCTATGTTGCGTTTAAAATGATTGAACAAAAGACAAGAAGATATTGCAGAGCTAGCTAATCCGGCCAAATACGATCTACCAATAGCTGGAGCATCATTATGAATGTTTCAAAGGATATCTCAAGAACACATTTCAAGTTGTCTTTCAACTATTCATAGCTAGAACAATGCAGATTAGATTCCACAGACTAGCTAGCTAGGTCCATGTCTTCTTCTAGCGTGCTAAATACGATCTACCAATAGCTGGAGCATCATTATGAATGTTTCAAAGGATATCTCAAGAACACATTTCAAGTTGTCTTTCAACTATTCATAGCTAGAACAATGCAGATTAGATTCCACAGACTAGCTAGCTAGGTCCATGTCTTCTTCTAGCGTGCTAACTATAATGTGCTTCACGCGCTTCTGCGCATTATTGCCATCTACTGTAGTAGTGGAGATATGCAGATGTGGACAGGCTACCTGGTAACTACTGTAGGAATATGTTTGTATTGGAGGATTGTTTAACCAGATGTATAGATCTTTTAAAATGTGTAGGTGACCAAGGGGACTCCCAGAAACAATCCAATGAGGGGATACGATTATCTGGCCCGGGTTACCCCCGTGGGTAGTCTGCACTCGGTGATTGCATTTCTTTTGGAACCGGGCTGTCTCTCAGGCATTATCCAGGTGCCCGTTCAAAACCCACGGCGAAATCGGCACACAAGAAAAAACGTGTGACGTAGTTGAGGGCAATGCTAGATTAAACACGTGGAGTAATTAATAGGATTATGTGTTTTCACATGCAAAAGTGATTGCTTTGGATAAAAACTAGTTAGAAAATTCAAACATGTATTTTATGGAAAAGAGATGTATGTTTTTGAACGATGCACCTTGTTGACAACATGACGGAGCGGCGCAGATTACTGTTCGAATTGAGAAGGGCGCTCCTCCCTCACAGTTTCTGCCCGTTCACTGACCGTCGTTGCGGACAAAGACCAGTGCGGAGTCGTCACTAGTTAACACAGCCACAAAGGCATATTAACCCCGCCTAGTTCTACAGTTTGTTGTTAAAATCTTATTTTAAACCTAACCACACTGCAAATGTATGCCTAATCTTAAATGAAGACCAAAAAACAAATTTTTGCTTTCATACATTTTTACGATATAACCTATTTTGACATTGTGGCTGTGCTATGTAGTGGAAACCGGTGCACCACGGCTCAGGTTAACATTTAACATTTTAGTCATTTAGCAGACGCTCTTATCCAGAGCAATTAGGGTTAAGTGCCTTGCTCAAGGGCACATCGACAGATTTTTCACCTAGTCGGCTCGGGGATTAGAACCAGCGACCTTTCGATTACTAGCACAACGCTCTTAACCACTAAGCTATCTGCCGCCCCATAACGTAATTTCCTCGTTATTTCAGGAGGTAAATATGTTTTTCCTAACCAAAGATCCTTGGGATGTCCCTACCCTAAACCCTAACCTTAAACCCCCCTAAGGTCGATGTCCACGCCCCCGCGGAAATCGAATTAGCATAATAAAATAATCCCCATAAAAATCCATCAATTTAAGATAGAGATATCTTTTTTTTTTTTGCATTGGATGTGTCTCAATCCATGGCATCCGAATATGTTGCACTTCAGCATTTGCAGTAAAAGGTGACAGAGCTAGAAAGGTGTTTGTCAGACCATGAGACATCCCGAAAATCGGCCTTCTTGTCTGTAGAGTCTGAACGGGTTTGACCCCTCTATGGAAAAATGAGACTCTCACGAACACAATGATGTTCTCAGTTTTGCTCCATGACCCCCACAATAGTCTTGGGACTAGTCTGAAGTCGGTACAGCTGATCTGCCAACTAATATGACCTCTCTGTGGAAAAGTGAGACTCTCACCAACACCTACATGTCGGTTGTTTTGCTCTGGGATGCACACAGGCCTCACAAGACTCTTCTGAAGGTCCCCTGGTGCCAGTTGTATACTGTTTAGTGCCAAAAATAAGGGGTTAAATACATGTACAAAGATTAATATACAGTACCTGTCAAAAGTTTGGACACACCTACTAATTCCAGGGTTTCTCTTTATTTTTACTATGTTCTACATTGTAGAATAATAGTGAAGACATCAAAACTATGAAATAACACATATGGAATCATGTAGTAACCAAAAAAGTGTTAAACAAATCAAAATATATTTTATATTTGAGATTCTTTAAATAGCCACCCTTTGCCTTGATGACAGCTTTGCACACTCTTGGCATTCTCTCAACCAGTTTCACCTGGAATGCTTTTTCAACAGTCATATGCTGAGCACTTGTTGGCTGCTTTTCCCCTTCACTCTGCCGTCCGACCCATCCCAAACCATCTCAATTGGGTTGAGGTCGGGGGATTGTGGAGGCCAGGTCATCTGATGCAGCACTCCATCACTCTCCTTCTTGGTAAAATAGCCCTTACACAGCCTGGAGTTGTGTTGGGTCATTGTCCTGTTGAAAAACAAATGATAGTCCCACTGAACCCAAACCAGATGGAAAAATCTCCAATTTGAACTCCAGACCAAAGGACACATTTCCACCGTTCTAATGTCCATTGCTCGTGTTTCTTGGCCCAAGCAAGTCTCTTCTTCTTATTGGTGTCCTTTATTAGTGGTTTCTTTGCAGCAATTCGACCATGAAGGCCTGATTCACACAGTCTCATCTGAACAGTTGATGTTGAGATGTGTCTGTTACTTTAACTCTTTGAAGCATTTATTTGGGCTGCAATTTCTGAGGCTGGTAACTCTAATGAACTTATCATCTGCAGCAAAGGTAACACTGGGTCTTCCATTCCTGTGTCGGTCCTCATGAGAGCCAGTTTCATCATAGCGCTTGATGGTTTTTGCGACTGCACTTGAAAAAACGTTCAAAGTTCTTGAAATGTTCCGTATTGCCTGACCTTCATCTCTTAAAGTAATGATGGACAGTCGTTTCTCTTTGCTTATTTGAGCTGTTCTTGCCATAATGTGGACTTGGTCTTTTACCAAATAGGGCTATCTTCTGTATACCCCCCCTACCTTGTCACAACACAACTGATTGGCTCAAATGCATTAAGAAGGAAAGAAATTCCACAAATTAACTTTTAACAAGGCACACCTGTTAATTGAAATGCATTACAGGTGACTACCCCATGAAGCTGGTTGAGAGAATGCCAAGAGTGTGCAAAGCTGTCATCAAGGCAAAGCGTGACTATTTGAAGAATCTCAAATATAAAATATATTTTGATTTGTTTAACGCTTTTTTGGATACTACATGATTCCATATGTGTTATTTCATAATTTTGATGGCGTCACTATTATTCTACAATGTAAAAAATAGTAAAAATTAAGAAAAACCCTTGAATGAGTAGGTGTGTCCAAACTTTTAACTGGTGGTGTATATATATATATATATATATATATATATATATATATATATATATATATATAATATGTTTCCTGATCTTTCTTATATCTCTCAGATATAGGACAGACACTTCAGAACAAACTTCCTATCTGTTGTTCCATGTAGTGAATCTTGTCAAAGTTGCGCCAATTCAAATCTGGTATTAGGAACAAAAGAGGTCAACACGACTTCTAAGATATACTAGTTATTTTAATTAATGCAAAAACCTTCAATGGTAAATATGATGTTTCGTATATACGGGCTCCTTGAAATACCTCGCAGGGCACTTCAGAGAACTAAATCCATTGTTTCAGATTGTTCTTCAAATACTCTTACAGAGAGAGAGTTCCCACCTCTCTGCTGGCCAATCAGAGTAGAGACTTGAGCGTGGTTTAGACTTACTCAGCCTATCCGTTGACGCACAGGCTAGTCCCCCGCCTCTTAGCGCATCCCTGTTTCCAGGCATACGTTTATCATAACAACCTGTCATAGTGAGAAGAGCCAGCTCCCCTAGACACCATTCCTACGTCCAAGGATGGTTCAAAGATCACAAAGAACCAGTATAGTCTAGCATTTGGAGACACAAATCCTTATCTCATTTTACCCCCTAAAACAGCTCTTCACATCAATCACAGCTTGCCAGGTGACACAACCTACATCAGCACAGTCCAGAATGCATTCTTTCTAAGTTAGTCATCCCATCAATTAGGAGAATAATAAATCCCCCATAATCTGTTATTCAATGCGTTTGTATGGGCTAATAGCAGTAAGGCCAAATAAAAATGTTCATCAAATATATTTCAATATATCCTTTTTTATATATACTTTCGGTTTTGTACACCAGCTTCAAACAGCTGACAATCCAATATTTTGCGTTATGGAAAATATATTTCACACGGTTTAGATGGTACAGTAATTCTCTACACTATGCTTGCTTGTTTTGTCACATAAAGTGAAATTAGGCGAACTATTAGAATTTTAGCAACCAGGAAATGGTGGAGCGATTTCTGCATAGTGCATCTTTAACCCTTACCTTAACCATTTCAAATTTCAACTTCAATGAGGTAGAAACGTCCCAAGGATCCCGGATTGGATGTACCAAAGATTATTCTAATTTTACTATGCCTGCTACATTAGGTTATTCTCATCCCAACCGCTTGGGGCATACCATTTCCGGATCCCCTCTATGAGTAGGTGTGTCTCGTGGAAAAACCAACCAATAGACTATGAGCACTGTTTCAGGTTCCCAGTCGATTTTCCAGACAACTTTCCTTAGGCTAGTACACGGACTGTGACACGTACCCAACAGTTTACGTGTGTTGAATAACTACTTGGGGTAGGGAAAAGGAGGGGAATTGTACTATTAGGGTGACATCCCTGTCAAAATATCAAGTGTTTGTATAACCGAGTTGGAAGCATGAAGGCAGGGGCGTGCGACAATGCTAATGCAGGTATGTAACAAGGGCCAGCATTGTTGTTGTTTTGTAACCAGTGATCATTGAGAAGCTCTGCTTTCAGGAAATTGTTACAGGGTTTATAGTAGTCAGCATATCCGAACCGCTTGCTTTCAGCTGCACTAGGGTCGACAGCATTCTTGTGTATATTAAGACACCATGGAGTCGCTCGGAAAAGGGAAAACATACCTCAATACAGGGATAAGAAATGCGTTGTTCTCCGAATTGTCCCATTATCCCAACTGTTACACAAATAAGATTGAACAACTTTTAGTTTTTAAATAAACTGCTGTTTTCCTCCTCATGCTAAGAAGCAGTGGCAACAGCAGCCAGAATGGCAAATTGTGTTGAACATAGGAGCTGATTGGTAGGCCGTCATTGTAAATAACAAATTGTTCTTAATTAACTTGCCTAGTTAAATAAAGGTTAAATAATAAATAAAAATTGCTGCTGTGGCTTCTGCTACCTAGCATGAGGACGAAAATGACAGTTTCTAGAAAAACGAGCATCGTTCAATCTTCTCAGTGTAACAGTTAGGATAATGGGACAATTAGGGGTATAACGCATTTCTCGTCTCAGGATTGAGGTACGTTTTGGGAGCCATATCTCGCGCCAGCTCCGCAGTGTCTTAATATACACGGCATATGCTTTCCGACCCTAGTGCAGCTGTAAGTAAGCGGGTCGGATCTGCTGACTAGGTTTATAACAATATGATACATTGATTATCATGAGTTACATTGCATCCCAGTTATTGAATTGCAATATACACAATCAGCATATAATCAGGAACAACAAAGGACTTATAGTTCCTTATGAATTATAATACACTGTGGCATAAATACTGTACACATACCTGTGGCATTCTTGTGAACAGTAGGGTAAAGGTGTTTCTCAGAAGTGTGAATTGGTATGCATATTTTCCCCTTCTCTCTTAGGTGCTCCTTTCATTGAGCAGTCCTCAGGACAGGGAGACTCGTCTGGGAGCAGTGATGAAGGGGAAGGGACCATGGACAAGGACCCAGTACCAGCAGCAGAGAGGGCAGTGGAGACTGAGAGCATGATGAAACGGCTGTTTGGGTTTGAGAAGGAGGACCTGTCCTCCTGGCATCGCTTGGTGTGTCTCCTAAACCGCCCCACTGACCCTGCTTCTCTGGGCATCTTCCGCTTCCTGTTTGGTGAGCTCTGTCATCTCCACTAAGTTTAGTTACCCTTGGTCAAAATGGCTGCAGGGTCTGGCATTTTAATTTGTGCCTGAGAATCGAATAAATCGCATTAAGAAGTTGAGTTTCATATGCAAGTCAAATAATCTGCTGGTGGTCAGGTGAGTGTAGTCTTGTGTAATATCTCTTGTTGTTCTAATCTTCTGTGTGTCTTCCCCTGTCTCTGTCCCCAGGCATGATAATGGCTATAGACATTACACAGGAGCGAGGCCTTAGCCACCTGGATTACAAGTACCTGGATGGGGCTCCTGTTTGCCGCTTCCCTCTCTTCAACTTCCTGCAGCCGCTGCCTCTTGATTATATGTACCTGGTCTATGTGGTGATGCTCTTTGGTAGGTCAAGTTCTGAATCAGTGATTGGAACAGCTGCTGTATGTTGTCCCCTTTGTGTGTGGGTTTATGTGATAGTGTTGATATGCTTTCATCTTTTTAATGTGTGTTGATGGATGTCTTTTTATAGGTGCTGTGGGAATCATGTTGGGCTGTTTCTACCGCCTCTCCTGTCTCATGTTCATATCCACCTACTGGTACATCTTCTTCCTGGACAAAACAGCATGGAACAACCACTCTTACCTCTACGGCCTCATTGGCTTCCAGCTCACATTCATGGACGCCAACAGATACTGGTGAGTTGCAGAACTCTTATGAAACCATTACTATACATTTGTTAAACAGATAATATATTTGTTAGATTGAAGTTGTTTGTATCTTTCCGTGTGAGTGTGTTTGCCTGCATGCATTTATGTACATACAGTATATTATTATTTTCAGGTCAATAGATGGATTACGTAATCCTAAAAAAAAGAATGGCCAAGTGCCACTTTGGAACTACACTCTTCTGAGGTTTCAGGTCTGTTGAGTTCATGGACACTTTACTTTACTACTCTATCAAGGGTATCTGCCTTATAACATGTGTATGATAAACTTTGAGGACACTACAATAATATGAATATCTTCATCTTTTTCCTTGGTAGATTTTCATAGTATACTTCATTGCTGGAATCAAGAAACTGGATGCAGACTGGGTACAGGGATACTCCATGTCATACTTGGCACACCATTGGCTTTTTGACCCTTTCAGGTTAGTTAACATTTTTAGATTACATTTTAGTAATTTAGCAGACATGCTTATCTAGAGCGACTTACAGCAGTGAGTGCATATATTTTTGTATTTTTTCATACTGGTCCCCCGTGGGAATCAAACCCACAACCCTGGTATTAAAAGCGCCATGCTTAGGGCCAGGTGTCCCCCCCTTTTTCATGTATTCTACCCTGCATTTCGATCATCCGACCTCAAGAGGCCAATAAGGCACCTGCTCACACCACCTGTGAATTGTCACGTGTGCATTCAATGACCATCTAACTTTTATTTTTTTTCGCTATAGAAATACATGTAAAAACGTACACTACAGGTCAAAAGTTTAGAACACCTACTTCTTCAAGGGTTTTTCTTTATTTTTACTATTTTCTACATTGTAGAATAATAGTGAAGACATCAAAACTATTAAATAACACATATGGAATCATGTAGTAACCAAAAAAGTGTTAAACTAATCTTAACATATTTTAGATTATTCAAAGTAGCCACCCTTTGCCTTGACAGCTTTGCACACTTATTTTCTTTCTTCAAAACATAGGTTTAATCTCAATTTTAGATATAATTGTAATATACATGCCATAATGTATTGTAAGGTGTGTTGGACAAATATATTTATTTTGGCATGGCAGTATTGTATTGATCTACTGTCAGTTTGATCTACAGTGATGGCTTACCTTTACACTCGTCTTTGCAGTCATTCATTATATAATGCTGTAATATCCTCACTCATATAATGTCAATTCGTTTTTTACCATTAGTGTCTGTGCATCCATTTGTACATTATACAGAGATTATTCCACCATGCTTATCGTTATTAAAACGTGCATTTTCAAAAGCTGGATGTTTATAAGGTGTGTGTTGGTGCATTACTATCAAGTTCAACTCTACTGAAAATGTTCTGATGAATTGCCAAAAGACAGCTAGGTAAAGGATAATTCAGGCTAAAAGTCAATCCCAATGCAATTCCATCCTTTTTTACCATCTGCTTGAATTTTCATATAAAAACTGAAATAGTGATGGAGGGAAAGACAATCACAGAACATGCGTAGTTCACACAAAACAAACATCACAGAGATCATGCTAGAGGATAGAGGAACAGGTTGCAAATATTCAGAGCACTGAGGCAGAATAAAGACTCCAATCATACAACAGCTAGGCTATCAGGACAAGTAATAAATACCTTCACACATAGTTACCGGTATTTTGTATGTTAGACAGTTCTGTAATGGCATAGGTCTGCTGAGTAAGTTCAGCTGGCTGTCTGGTCTGTAGGTTCAACCAATAAACAGTAAGTGCTACATAGAAACATACAGTCAGTTTGCAGGGGATGTGTAGTTTCTTTGACTCTGAGCGGGAGTATATCCCCCACCCTCCCCGACAGCACGGACTCGAATTAATCTTTTACCAGGACCCAAATCTAATTCCTGCAAGCTGTACAACCCCCATGTCATACTTGGCACACCATTGGCTTTTTGACCCTTTCAGGTTAGTTAACATTTTTAGATTACATTTTAGTAATTTAGCAGACATGCTTATCTAGAGCGACTTACAACAGTGAGTGCATATATTTTCGTATTTTTTCATACTGGTCCCCCGTGGGAATCAAACCCACAACCCTGGTATTAAAAGCGCCATGCTTAGGGCCAGGTGTCCCCCCCTTTTTCATGTATTCTACCCTGCATTTCGATCATCCGACCTCAAGAGGCCAATAAGGCACCTGCTCACACCACCTGTGAATTGTCACATGTGCATTCCATGACCATCTAACTTTTATTTTTTTTCGCTATAGAAATACATGTAAAAACGTACACTACAGGTCAAAAGTTTAGAACACCTATTTCTTCAAGGGTTTTTCTTTATTTTTACTATTTTCTACATTGTAGAATAATAGTGAAGACATCAAAACTATTAAATAACACATATGGAATCATGTAGTAACCAAAAAAGTGTTAAACAAATCATAATATATTTGAGATTCTTCAAATAGCCACCCTTTGCCTTGAGGACAGATTTGCACACTCTTGGCATTCTCTCAACCAGCTTCACCTGGAATGCTTTTCCAACACTCTTGAAGGAGTTCCCACATATGCTGAGCACTTGTTGGCTGCTTTTCCTTCACTCTGCGGTCCGACTCATGCCAAACCATCTCAATTTGGTTGAGGTCGGGGTATTGTGGAGGCCAGGTCATCTGATGCAGCACTCCATCACTCTCCTTCTTGGTAAAATAGCCCTTACACAGCCTGGAGGTGTGTTGGGTCATTGTCCTGTTGAAAAACAAATTATAGTCCCACTAAGCCCAAACCAGATGGGATGGCGTATCGCTGCAGAATGCTGTGGTAGCCATGCTGGTTAAGTGTGCCTTGAATTGTAAATAAATCACAGACAGTGTCCCCAGCAAAGCACCATAACACCACCTCCTCCATGCTTTACGGTGGGAAATAAACATGCGGATATCATCCATTCACCCACACCGTATCTCACAAAGACACGGCGGTTGGAACCAAAAATCTCCAATTTGGACTCCAGACCAAAGGACACATTTCCACCGGTCTAATGTCCATTGCTCATGTTTCTTGGCCCAAGCAAGTCTCTTCTTCTTTTTGGTGTCCTTTATTAGTGGTTTCTTTGCAGCAATTCGACCATGAAGGCCTGATTCACACAGTCTCATCTGAACAGTTGATGTTGAGATGTGTCTGTTACTTGAACTCTGTGAAGCATTTATTTGGGCTGCAATTTCTGAGGCAGGTAACTCTAATGAACTTATCCTCTGCAGCAGAGGTAACTCTGGGTCTTCCATTCCTATGGCGAGCCTCATGAGAGCCAGTTTCATCATAGCGCTTGATGGTTTTTGGGACTGCACTTGAAGAAACTTTCAAAGTTCTTGACATTTTCCATATTGACTGACCTTCATGTCTTAAAGTAATGATGGACTGTCGATCTCTTTGCTTATTTGAGCTGTTCTTGCCATAATGTGGACTTGGTCTTTTACTAAATAGGGCTATCTTCTGTATACCTTGTCACAACAACTGATTGGCTCAAACGCATTAAGAACTAAATAAATTCCACAAATTAACTTTTAACAAGGCACACCTGTTAATTGAAATGCATTCCAGGTGACTACCTCATGAAGCTGGTTGAGAGAATTCCAAGAGTGTACGAAGCTGTTATCAAGGCGAAGGGTGGCTATTTGAAGATTCTGAAATATAAAGTATATTTTGATTTGTTTAACACTTTTGTGGTTACTACATGATTCCATATGTGTTATTTCATGGTTTTGATGTCTTCACTATTATAAAAATGAATGCACACATGACTGTAAGTCGCTTTGGATAAAAGCGTCTGCTAAATGGCATATTATTATTATTATTATTATTCTACAATGTAGAAAATAGTAAAAATAAAGAAAAACCCTTGAATGAGTAGGTGTTCTAAAACTTTTGAACAGCAGTGTAAATGCTGAGGATATGGCTTAGTGCCAACATCACTCTCAAAAAAGTAAACACACATGTAAAGAACGGAGGCGCAGACTAGTCAAAAAAACACAAAGCATCTCCATAATAACGGACGAATCCACTGACACACAAGACCGATATGTTCTTCATATTTTCAAGGACAACTGGGTGAAGACGTTAAAGTTTTTCTGGCTGATACAGTGTATTTACAGGCAGGGAACTATTCAACAGTGTCAGAATATCATTCCGAGGACCTGCGCTTTTACGTGCGCTTTGTAGAGTCGGAGAAGCGTATCTCCAAACAATGCGGTCTTAACAGAGTTGGAGAAGTTGTTGGGTTATTTCTATAACTAATGAAAATAGGCTAGACATTTATGTTCTGAAAAGTCAACATTTTCCCCTCTAAATGTTCTGATATAAAATGCCTATCAAACCCATATGTTAAGAACAGACAATGAATACGTTGTGAAATATTTGTGTTGATTGGTGTTGTCTTGTTCTGTAAGGATGAGACTGTTTCGATATGTCCTCCACAACCTTCTATGGTAGAAGCATTCTCATAATCTAAGGCTAAGTTACAGGTTTTGCACAATATATTGTTGTCTGCAAAGAGCGCCCCAGCGGGGTATTGTCGCGCTCTTTTATTGAAGCGATATTCTGATTTGGAATTTTGTATATAATTTAATTAAAAAAATTTCTGGTTGGATTCATAGTCCCCTTTTAACTGTACTAATTGCCCCACTTTTATAACCTCAGATCAGGGATTGAGTCTGTTGGAGAGGATCAGTTTGAGCAAAGTGAGGTGTAGAATCACTGATCTAAAAATAGTATTCCCTGCCAAATAATAGGCTTTGTGCAATTAAGATTCGTATGCCACGCCTCCCCTGGTTTAGGACGCACAACCAGACATTGAATGATTGATTGGAGATAGCTTGTGTCAATTAAAGAGCATTTCCTAGGATTTCTGCCTGCAGCAAAACTAGTGGATAATACTGGAAATACTGGTAAAAGAAAACCCCCACAAAAAAAAAAACTAAAACGCCTGGCTCTAACCATGCTCTACTAACTGAGCCACACAGGACCATACAAATGGTATTTATCAGACTTCAATACAAATGTATTGAGGGCCATGCTCCGTCATCTTTTGGAACGGCTTAAATAAAACTGCCCCATGTGGGATTGTAAGTATTTCTTTACCCTTTGCGTCTGTCCCACAGGATGATTCTTCCTAATGAAATGGTGAGTCTGCTGGTGATCCATGGAGGTGGTCTTTGTCTGGACCTGTCTGCCGGCTACCTGCTGTTTTTTGATGCCACACGCCCTTTTGGCATTTTCTTTGTCAGCTACTTCCACTGCATGAACTCCCAACTCTTCAGCATCGGTGAGAGTCTTTTCAGTCATCATAATATAAGAGGTCATACAATAAGTTTTGTAGTGCTCCTATGTTGTAAATAATATTTGTTGGTCCGTGGTGTGTAATGAGGAGCAAACAGACGTTGCACTTGACACATTTATGAAATTGCTTATCCCAGTTACTAATAAGCATGTACCAATTAAGAAAATGACTGTAAAAACTGTTAAATCCCTGTGGATTGATGAGGAATTGAAAAATTGTATGGTTGAGGGGGATGAGGCAAAAGGAATGGCAAATAAGTCTGGCTGCACAACTGATTGGCAAACGTGCTGCAAATTGAGAAATCATGTGACTAAACTGAATAAAAAGAAGAAGAAACTACACTATGAAACAAAGATAAATTACATAAAGAATTATAGTAAAAAGCTTTGGAGCACCTTCAATGACATTTTTGGGGAAAAGGCAAACTCGGCTCCATCATTCATTGAATCAGATGGCACATTCATCACAAAACCGACTGATATTGCCAGCTACTTTAATTATTTTTTCATTGGCAAGATTAGCAAACTTAGGCATGACATGCCAGCAACAAACGCTGACACTACACATCCAAGTATATCTGACTAAATGATGAAAGACAAGAATTGTAATTTAGAATTCCGTAAAGTGAGTGTGGAAAAGGTGATCTTTATTTATTTATTGTTGTCTATCAACAATGACAAGCCACCGGGGTCTGACAACTAGGATGGAAAATTACTGAGGATAATAGCGGACGATATTGCCACTCCTATTTGCCATATCTTCAATTTAAGCCTACTAGAAAGTGTGTGGCCTAGAGGGAAGCAAAAGTCATTCCGCTACCTAAGAATAGTAAAGCCCCCTTTACTGGCTCAAATGGCCGACCAATCAGCCTGTTACCAACCCTTAGTAAAGTTCTGGAAAAAATTGTGTTTCACCAGATACAATGCTATTTTACAGTAAACAAATTGATAAAAGACTTTCAGCATGCTTAAAGGGAAGGACATTCAACAAGCACAGCACTTACACAAATGACTGATGATTGGCTGAGAGAAATTGATGATAAAACAATTGTAGGGGCTGTTTTGTTAGACATCAGTGCGGCTTTTGACATTATCGATCATAGCCTGCTGCTGGAAAAGCATGTGTTATGGCTTTACACTGCCTGCTATATTGTGGATGAAGATTTACCTGTCTAACAGAACACAGAGGGTGTTCTTTAATGGAAGCCTCTCCAACATAATCCAGGTAGAATCAGGAATTCCCCATGGCAGCTGTCTAGGCCCCTTAATCTTTTCAATCTTTACTAACGGCAAGCCACTGGCTTTGAGTAAAGACAGTGTGCCTATGTATGCGGATGACTCAACACAATACACATCAGCTACTACAGCGTCTGAAATGACTGCAACACTTAACAAAGAGCTGCAGTTAGTTTCAGAATGGGTGGCAAGGAGTAAGTTAGTCCTAAATATTAAAAAAACTAAAAGCATTGTATTTGGGACAAATCATTCACTAAATCTTGTAATAAATAATGTGGAAATTGAGCAAGTTTAGGTGACTAAACTGCTTGGAGCAACCCTGGATTGTAAACTGTCATGGTCAAAACATATTGATACAACAGTAGCTAAGATGGGGAAAAGTCTGTCCATAATAAAGCGCTGCTCTACCGCAGGTAGAGGTCCTACAGGCTCTAGTTTTGTCGCACCTGGACTACTGTTCAGTCGTGTGGTCAGGTGCCACAAAGAGGGACTTAAGAAAATTGCAGTTGGCTCAGAACAGGGCAGCACGGATGGCCCTTGGATGTACACAGAGAGCAAACATTAATAATATGCATGTCAATCTCTCCTGGCTCAAAGTGGAGGAGAGATTGACTTAATCACTACTTGTATTTGTGAGAGGTATTGACATGTTGAACACACCGAGCTGTCTGTTTAAACGACTAGCACACAGCTCAGACACCCATGCATACCCCACAAGAAATGCCACCAGAGGTCTCTTCACAGTCCCCAAGTCCAGAACAGACTATGGGAGGCGCACAGTACTACATAGAGCCATGACTACATGGAACTCTATTCCACATCAGGTAACTGATGCAAGCAGTAGAATCAGATTTTAAAAACCAGATAAAAATAAACCTTATGGAACAGCGGGGACTGTGAAGCAACGCAAACATAGACACATGCATACACACACATGATAACATACGCACACTTACGCAAGGACTTTGTGATGTAGATATTTGGTAGTGGAGTAGGGGCCTGAGGGCACACACTTAGTGAGTTGTGAAATCTGTTATGAATGTATTGTAATGTTTTTATTAAATTGTATAACTGCCTTAATTTTGCCGGACCCCAGGAACAGTAGCTGTTGCCTTGGCAGCAGCTAATGGGGATCCATAATAAATACAAATAATGAGAATAGCAAATGTTACTGTATAATAGAAGCTACATAATTCAACACTGTATGTATAGTGAGGGAAAAAAGTATTTGATCCCCTGCTGATTTTGTACGTTTGCCCACTGACAAAGACATGATCAGTCTATAATTTTAATGGTAGGTTTATTTGAACAGCGAGAGACAGAATAACAACAAAAAAATCCAGAAAAACACATGTCAAAAATGTTAGAAATTGATTTGCATTTTAATGAGGGAAATAAGTATTTGACCCCTCTGCAAAACATGACTTAGTACTTGGTGGCAAAACCCTTGTTGGCAATCACAGAGGTCAGAAGTTTCTTGTAGTTGGCCACCAGGTTTGCACACATCTCAGGAGGGATTTTGTTCCACTCTCTTTGCAGATCTTCTCCAAGTCATTAAGGTTTCGAGGCTGACGTTTGGCAACTCGAATCTTCAGCTCCCTCCACATATTTTCTATGGGATTAAGGTCTGGAGACTGGCTAGGCCACTCCAGGACCTTAATGTGCTTCTTCTTGAGCCACTCCTTTGTTGCCTTGGCCGTGTGTTTTGGGTCATTGTCATGCTGGAATACCCATCCACGACCCATTTTCAATGCCCTGGCTGAGGGAAGGAGGTTCTCACCCAAGATTTGACAGTACATGGCCCCGTCCATCATCGCTTTGATGCGGTGAAGTTGTCCTGTCCCCTTAGCAGAAAAACACCCCCAAAGCATAATGTTTCCACCTCCATGTTTGACGTGGGGATGGTGTTCTTGGGGTCATAGGCAGCATTCCTCCTCCTCCAAACACGGCGAGTTGAGTTGATGCCAAAGAGCTCGATTTTGGTCTCATCTGACCACAACACTTTCACCCAGTTCTCCTCTGAATCATTCAGATGTTAATTGGCAAACTTCAGACGGCCCTGTATATGTGCTTTCTTGAGCAGGGGGACCTTGCGGGCGTTGCAGGATTTCAGTCCTTCACGGCGTAGTGTGTTACTAATTGTTTTCTTGGTGACTATGGTCCCAGCTGCCTTGAGATCATTGACAAGATCCTCCCGTGTAGTTCTGGGCTGATTCCTCACCGTTCTCATGATCATTGCAACTCCACGAGGTGAGATCTTGCATGGAGCCCCAGGCCGAGGGAGATTGACAGTTATTTTGTGTTTTTTCCATTTGCGAATAATCGCACCAACTGTTGTCACCTTCACACCAAGCTGCTTGGCGATGGTCTTGTAGCCCATTCCAGCCTTGTGTAGGTCTACAATCTTGTCCCTGACATCCTTGGAGAGCTCTTTGGTCTTGGCCATGGTGGACAGTTTGGAATCTGATTGATTGATTGCTTCTGTGGACAGGTGTCTTTTATACAGGTAACAAGCTGAGATTAGGAGCACTCCCTTTAAGAGTGTGCTCCTAATCTCAGCTCGTTACCTGTATAAAAGACACCTGGGAGCCAGAAATCTTTCTGATTGAGAGGGGGTCAAATACTTATTTCCCTCATTAAAATGCTTATCAATTTATAACATTTTTGACATGCGTTTTTCTGGATTTTTTTTTTGTTATTCTGTCTCTCACTGTTCAAATAAACCTACCATTAAAATTATAGACTGATCATTTCTTTGTCAGTGGGCAAACGTACAAAATCAGCAGGGGATCAAATACTTTTTTCCCTCACTGTATAGTCCGTTGCACTCTGGGATGATGTCCCATTTTGGATGGTTGCTTGTAGCCGTGGTGCATAATCATTAGAGGATTCCATAGATAAGGAAATAAGATTAATGTTCACTTGTACTGAGGGCAACATAATGCAAGCAGACTCCTGTGGCCCAGAGGACGTTTTCAAAACAATATTTTCTTTAATGATCCACTATTTAAGTTAATCTATAACCCCCTATTGATCACAAATGCTACTATTATTGTCCTTTATTTTATCTCCAGGTATGTTTGCCTACACTATGCTGGCCACGAGTCCTCTCTTCTGCTACCCTGACTGGCCCAGGCACTTCTTTGCCCGCTTCCCAAAGATCCTCAGGCCTGTGCTGCCGATCACGTCTCCTCCCCCACAGCCCAGCACCTCCTGTGTTTACCCAGAGACCCAGCACACATCTACGGGACCACAGGACACCCCTCCTGCCCCCGTGGCCTCCAAAACACAGTTTAAACACAAGCTGGCAACCCTGTTCACCATTCTGTACCTGGCTGAACAGTTCTTCCTGCCTTACTCTCACTTCATCACACAGGTACTACTCCTGTAGAAATGGAAGATGCGTTTACAGTGACCAACTTGTAGTCCTTTCCATGTATTGAATCAAGAAATCGGCAGCATTTGATTTGAATGCCTTGATTTAAATGTCACAGTTGTGAGTCACTGAGTGTACCGCTGTCAGCTAAAGTTATTTCCCAACCCTACGGGTTACCAGAATAATTGCTCAATCAGTGTCAACACTGCTATCAGTCTGCAGTAAACAGTAGTGTAGAGTAGCTTGAGTCAGCAGAACGGGGGTTCGTTTCCCACGGGGGGCCAGTATGAAAATGTATGCACTCACTAATTGTAAGTCACTCTGGATAAGAACGTCTGCTAAATGACTACAATGTAAATGACTACAATGTAGTATATTTTCTTTTTGAGATTCTTCAAATAGCCACCCTTTGCACACTCTTGGCATTCTCTCAACCAGCTTCATGAGGTAGTCACCTGGAATGCATTTCAATTAACAGGTGTGCCTTGTTAAAAGTTAATTTGTGGAATTTCTTTCCTTCTTAATGCGTTTGAGCCAATCAGTTGTGTTGTGACAAGGTAGGGGGGTATACAGAAGATAGCCCTATTTGGTAAAAGACCAAGTCCATATTATGGCAAGAACAGCTCAAATAAGCAAAGAGAAACGAAAGTCCATCGTTACTTTAAGACATGAAGGTTAGTCAATACAGAACATTTCAAGAACTTAGAAAGTTTCTTAAAGTGCAGTCTCAAAAACCATCAAATGCTATGATGAAATTGGCTCTCATGAGGACCGCCACAGGAATGGAACACCCAGAGTTACCGCTGCTGCAGAGGATAAGTTCATTAGCGTTATCAGCCTCAGAAATTGCAGCCCAAATAAAAGTAACAGTCACATCTCAACATCAACTGTTCAGAGCAGACTGTGTGAATCAGGCCTTCATGGTCGAATTGCTGCAAAGAAACCACTACTAAAGGACACCAATAAGAAGAAGAGACTTGCTTGGGCCAAGAAACACGAGCAATGGACATTAGACCGGTGGAAATTTGTCCTTTGGTCTGGAGTCCAAATTGGAGATTTTTGGTTCCAACCGCCATGTCTTTGTGAGACGTGGTGTGGGTGGACGGATGATCTCCGCATGGTGACACTGTCTGTGATTTATTTCGAATTCAAGGCACACTTAACCAGCATGGCTACCACAGCATTCTGCATCGATACACCTTCCCATCTTGTTTGGGCTTAGTGGGACTATCATTTGTTTTTCAACAGGACAATGACACAACACACCTCCACTTTTTTGGTTACTACATGATTCCATATGTGTTATTTCATAGTTTTGATGTCTTCACTATTATTCTACAATGTAGAAAATAGTAAAAATAAAGAAAAACCCTTGAATGAGTAGGTGTTCTAAAACTTTTGACCAGTAGTGTGTGTATATATCTAGCTTTTCTCTTTTTGACCTAGGGCTATAACAACTGGACCAATGGCCTGTATGGGTACTCCTGGGACATGATGGTCCACTCCCGATCCCACCAGCATGTCAAGATCACCTACAGAGACGGAAAAACAGGAGATATCGGATACCTCAACCCTGGGGTGAGCCATTGAACTATAATACAAATATCGAATCAGACTCCTAGGAAGGGTTAGAAAGCACGTGGAAAAAGGGAGGAACTCGGGGAGACATGGGGAATGTGACACTAGGGATAATAAGCTCAAGTCGATTTAATTAACCATTCAACATCCCATTAAAACAATAATAGCATGTTGGTTTCACTTTAAATGAACTACAACATACAGAAATTCATCATAAGCCTACGTACAGTAGGACAGAGGTTGTTTGGAAAACCGGACATGTTGGGAATGGAGGTGGCTCGTGATGTTCATTCATTTACTTTAAAAAAACATATCAAACCTTTATAGAAAAAATTGATGGCATATTTACATTTTACAATTGAATTATTAACTTATCTGTGACAATATCTGGGAGAAGGTGGATCTGAGTACCTCATACTGCAAAACTCATGAAGGTGTTATGACTGGTTCCATAAAGGTGAAGCAAAGTGTTAATGTTCTGTGGCACACCTGTAGGTGTTCACTCAGAGTCGGCGGTGGAAGGACCATGGGGACATGCTGAAGCAGTACGCCACCTGCCTGAGCCTCCACCTGCCTCACTACAACATCTCTGACCCAGAGATCTACTTCGACATATGGGTGTCCATCAATGAACGCTTCCAACAACGGTACTAGATAGCCTTTCTGTGATCTTTTACATCCTCCATATAGATAGAAATGTTCTTCGCTGTACAGTTTGGTCTTGAATTCTCTTTCCATCCGTTAGGATCTTTGACCCCCGTGTGAACATTGTGAAGGCAGACTGGTCACCATTCCGCCTAAATCCCTGGCTCATGCCTCTGCTGGTGGACCTCTCTCCCTGGAGGACCAAGTTCCAGGAGATCGAAGGCTCGTTGGACAACCAGACAGAGATAGTCTTCATCGCAGACTTCCCAGGTTTGGGGTCTTCGCCCTCTCCCTCTCCCTCATTGTTTTCCATTGAGAGTATTTAACATGGTGATCACTAGGTCCTCGCCCAAAGTCAATTTAAATATATATTGTGTATGTGTTGGTTCATTTTGCCTCTAGGTCTCCACTTAGAGAACTATGTCAGTGAGGACCTGGGCAACACCAGTGTTCAGGTGCTGCAGGGCCAGCTGAATGTTGAGATAGTGGATGAGAAGAAGAACTACACGCTCCAACCTGGAGAGCAGAAGCAGGTATGATCCCTCATCACCCCACCTGCTATAGCCAGCCTGTAATGACACCCTTCACCTGGATGACAGCTGTACTGTAGTCATTATCATGGGCTGAAACTTACTGCTAAACATAAGGTTCACATTCCAGTTGCCATGCTGTGGCTAGGAGTACTCATTGTGTGTGTGTGTGTGTGTATGAGAGAGCAGCTTCCTGCTGGGGCCTACCATAAGGTGTACACAGTGTCTGAGGGGCCGTCCTGCTACATGTACATCTACGTCAACACCACAGAGGCAGCGCTTCAGAGGAACTTCACTAAGCTGTTTGAGCTGCAGGAGCGGGTCCGCAACGGAACAGGTCAGGGCTTAAATGTACACACGACAGCAATTAACACATACAACAGGAACTAACACACATGATGGAAGTGCTGAGCTAACACAGCGTTTCGCCCCACAGAAACCGAACCCCTCCCTCCAGAGCTCCAGCCACTCATCACTGGAGAAAATGATGAGGGGTCAGAGGCCAATGTGATGGATCCCGTCGTTCAGCTGTTCCTACGGCGACAGCGGAGAATGAAAGAAGTAAAGAAGCGCAGGGAAGCCAATGTGTACGAAAGGCTGAACCGGTTTACTGTGAAAAAGTACTACATGTTGCGGCGAGCGTGAGTGTTGTTTTCAGTGCAACTACCAAAACTCATGACAAAACCATGCAATTCCTCCTGTTTCCACTGGTATCCTGCAGTGGCTTGGTTTAATGTAGACATTTGCTTTGTAGGAGTAAGTGTCATAAACACATGTGCCTTATATTTAGTCTGAGTGTACCATGCTCTGTGTTGTAGGTTCCTGATGACAGCCATTGCAATGCGTAACCTGGCGGTGGGCCTCCCTCCTCTGGAGCAGCTGACCAGGGAAGTGGCCTTCGCGAACATGAAGGAACCAGAGACGGAGGCCAACCAGGACCTCAAGGATGAAGTCGGCCACGATGAGCTCTAGGAGTGTGTAAATCATTTTTAAGTGAATGTGCTTGGATGACAGTGAGAATACGCTAGTCTGTTACTACACTGGGTACACCAACCCAGTAAGCCAAAGGATTTTCATTTGAATGGTTTTGAACATTTGGAAATGTTTGAAATTATGCAGGGGCAACTTTCTGATTGTCTTATGACTGATCTTCCTGTTTAACTGAAAAAATACATTCCTAGGTTGTGCAAGATCACATTGTTCATTTTGGTCTTATTTCTATATTGCCAGAAGTATTATAATTTTAAATCCAACATGCACCTTCACAAAATGTATCTCTTTGCTATACCTAACTTTAATTAGGTTTTTTTTTTTATTGAGACTGACTCCAGTTGTGAAAAGTGGTAGAGCTGAACTTTATATGCTACAGGTAACTGCCAAAATCTTAAAACCCCCGAAGTTCGATGTCCACTCCCCCGCGGAAATCGAATTAGCATAATACAACTCTTATGGGTTAATAGGGTGTTGGGCCACCATGAGCCAGAACAGATTCAATGCACCGTGGCATAGATTCTACAAGTGTCTGGAGCTCCATTGGAGGGAGGCGACTCCATTCTTCAACGAGAAATTGTTGATGGTGGTGGAAAACACTGTCTCTGGCGCTGCTCCAGACTATTCTATAAGTGTTCAATTGGGTTGAGCTCTGGTGACTGAGATGGCCATGGCATATGGTTTACATCATTTTCATGCTCATCATACCGTTTGGTGACCACTCGTGTCCTGTGGATGGGGGCGTTGTCATCCATTCGGGGCACAGCCATGGTAACCAAAATAATGGCCTGCCCAGCATTTTTATACATGACCTTAAGCATGATGGGATGTTAATTGCTTAATTAACTCAGGAACCACACCTGTGTGAAAGCACCTGCTTTCAATATACTTTGTATCCCTCATTTACTCAAGCGGTTCCATTATTTTGGCACTTACCTGTAGCGTTACTCTGAGACCAAATTATGTTGTGCATTATGAAACCGATGGTAACAAGTCAAACATTGTCACCATTTGCATTCCAAAATGCAGTTGGTACTTTTCAAATAAAGAGCCTGAGCATGAAATAAATGGCATTCTCAGTGTTTGAACTTAAAAGCTCATGACCATGCATGTTTCAGATTTTGTAAACCTTAATACATGGGGCAAAGGTTTTATGAATATGTAGTCAACACAAATGCAAGGAAGTTTCACTCATGATTTGAGAAAAAAAAAAAAAACATTATGGAAATGTCATGCTTTATTGCCATCAGTCTTAATCATGATTACTGTGCTCTACCTAAAGTGCTACAGTATCATTAATGGTAGGGTGTCATGGCACAACCTACATACTGTACAGGACATACATATACAAGGTAGATTCAAAAATCACTGGATTTATCAACACAGGCATGATTTTATCTCAGTTGAAGTGGACAGTTCTATACATGACTGCTCAACTAACCCAAGTTTACCTTTCATTTAATAAATGGAAAATCCTTCACTTTAAAGCTAGAATCCTTAGTTGTTGCCAGGCGAAATCGTGCATCATCAGCTCATTGTTATGGTCGGATGTATCTAAATAAATGTCACTAGAAAACAGCTTAAACGCAAATGCAGCTAATTTGCTATTATTCTGGCTGTTGACGTGACTGTGTTAGCCGTAGTTGGCTGGTAAGAACGTTGCCAGCAAGCATGGCAAGGGAAAGAAAGAACGGACGACTGGGTCGCGTCTATTAAGAACAAAAATAAGTAACAACTGGGTCGCGTCCCTGGTGATAGAAGTGGAAAGATGAGAAAGTATGAATTCACTTATCAAAATGAAAATATACTCAAACATGTTATTTTTACCTATAAATATGTGCTTTAGTGTTATTTTCTTTGGCAACTGTGGTATAAGCGGGGTAAACGCCTCTGTTCTGTACATTACCTTGGAAAAATGAACCTCGAAGGGACTGCATCATCATTATTTCCAAGGTAATGTACTGAAAGTTGGCGTTTATCCCATTGATTCTTGAAAAGTATAACTTAAATGCCTCATGAGATTAGTTTAACTGTTGTACCCCATCAGAACCCAAAATATAAGCTTGTTTTAATCCAATGTTTGTAAATGTAAACAAACACTATCCTCAAAACATGGTTAAAACTAATGTTGATATCATGGATGGTCAGTCCTTGCATCTATAGCTCTGTCTCTGAATTTGAGAGAGGCTACATTTCTCCAGCCCCATCCCTCAGCTTTCTATCGAAATGGATGCAGGATGACCACTGTTGTTTTATTAAAGGATTCTAGCTTTAAGTGTGCTAATGTCCACCCCACATTACAGAGACCACATTGGATAGAAATATCAAGGATGACAGAGAATTCTAGTCAACAGAATGTCCAGACCATCCTCATGTCTTTTAGAGTATCTATATTATTAGCCACCCATAATTGTCTAATGAATGACAAAGTAATGTTAGACCAACTAAGCTCAACTTACTTCGAAAAAGTATCAACTGTGTATGAGGCTTATCAATTACACACACAGCATGACCATATGCGGAACATTACTGCATCGCTAAGATCTGTAGTGCTTCAGTCACTTTAAATTGGATCAAAAATGACTGGCATGTAAATGGCCTTTTTGTAGGTTTACAGCAGCAGTCCCAGTAGGTTTACAGCAGCAGTCCCAAGTTCAAAAAGACCAGCAATGTACCACATTGATCTTCTTAAAATAAAGGGACACACTCAAAGTTGAGGTAAGGCAGACGAACATAAGACAGCTTATTACACTGACAGTACAAGTTCAGCTTCCCTTTTTATATTTCAGCTTTTTATCACCCGTTTGATGTGTTTGATCAGTTGCCCTTCATTAATCCATAGCTAATATATTAGAGTTAAGTGTTTGACCTAGTAATGTTATTTCACCAACATATCACAGTGTAAAACTGCTCAAGGTCTCACCTTAATTTGAGTGAAAGACCATTAGTAGATGGATACAGCCTGTGGGTCCATGAGGCCGAGCCTATATGCATATGCATTACCTTAAATGTTGTCATAACATCATGATAGTGTTATTCTTTGAATAACAATTATTCAGAAAATGCATTTCTTTGAGGCATTTGCTCTAAAATATTATCAAGATATTCATTAACACAGAAACAAACTACAAAATGTTATATCCACACACAACTATTAGAATGTTTACAAAATTCAGACTCTTACTAGCTGTTAATTTCTTAATCATCTCTTTCTCTTCATGAGTTAGTAGTAAGTCCTCCAAGCTGGCATACAGTCACTCTACCTTGGTTGAAGGTCTGGGTAGAATATTCCATGTATCACTCCTTCTATGACAACATTACAAAATGTATCTATGGGGGGAACAAAGCAAAGTAAAACCGATTTGTTCTATACAATATTACATTTCCCCTTCAAATTATTATTGTATTTACATGATCATTTGTATTCCATCGAGATTCTATTTTCTATTTTGTAGTACTATTTTTTTCTATTCTTTTTGTTGTCGCATTATTGAGGGAGAGCATTTTATTGTACTGTGTCCACCATGTGTATCCTGTGCATATGACAAATACACTTGACTTGATTAAATATTACACAAAATAGATCTCTTTAATATTGCAACCATATTGACTGTATATTCATGGGCAGTCTGAAGATGTGTAAAGATATGTTACCGTGGGTGGACGGGAGCAGGTAGGGGTCTCTATGGTAGAGCATGGCCGGCTGATGGGTCAGTTTACTAGAGAGACCAGAAAGGAGAAGGAGAAGTCAAGGTGGTGAAGGTTCACAAGTCTAATAAAGCCAATGTTCTGATAAAATTACTCAGAATAGTTAGCAATCTGAACTTGCATTTTGACATTATACTTTGGAATTAGCCTACAACACATACACTACTATAAACCTAATCAACTATACAACATAAAAATCACTTAACAAACCTTGACTCTTCAGATTCAGTTTCAAATGACCTTTAAAGAAAAAGAAAAAAGGCAAGATTGACAATCAGTTTGGAGATGTTATATAGAGGAACTATTTTATTGCACAGATGAGATGTTCTAAAAGTAGCCCCGCTTTTACAGGGCACATTGTATAAAAACTCACCCACAACTTTCTGTTTTTGGCAGCGAGGGAAAGTGGCGGATGTTGAGGAAATCCAGGAATATCTTTGGGAGAACTTCATTCTCCATAATTATAGTCTGTTGAATAACAGACACAAGAAAAACAAAAGCAAATGGAAGTCAGGGGAAAAAGCTAAATGTAGGCCTATTGATACAAAAGATTGAGTGTGTGGATTCAGAGGAACTAGTCAGTTGTAGGCCTGTGGTTGTATTCTCATTACCTGTAGGTAGAGTTCCAGACCGTGTCTTCTCTGCTCCAGAACTTTGGGAATCCAGTTCCGTACATGCTTAGAGGGGATCTCAGGTGGCTTTATACTCCTCTTCAGCTGAAAGAAGCAAATATCTAATTGAGCATGGTCACAGAGCAATCTGTGGATTAGGGTAGAGGAAACTTTCAAAGCCTAGCTCAAGCTGATTCCACTAATTATCACCCCACTAACCTAGCCCAGCCTTATAATATTATTGACTATGATGGCCCAGGATGTTGCAGAGTACAATATAGGTTTTAAAAGTAAAGTGGGCTCTGTTCTTGCACCACGAATAGAAGTCAGTCTTTTGCATGGTCGTGACAAAAAATAATCAATGGTACACAAAAACTCACCATTTTATGCAGATTATGAAATTCACTGTAGCGCTTCTTCACTGTATGCTGTCTGCCATTCATTAACACCTCGATTTTAAAGACCTGGGGATGAAAAATATCCACAGAAATGTGAAATTAATGTGAATGTACAGGCCAATAGATTTGACAAAATGCTTTGAACAAATTCACATTTGACAGTTATGGCCATTTAAAACAATACACTAGTTAGACAAAACTGCTCTTTCGTGACTTTGCTATCAAAGGGAAACAGTAGGGAAGAGAGGCAATTTGTTAAAGACTTCCAATTTTCACATCCTGTCAAAGCTACAATGCCTTGCAAAAGTATTCATTCCCATTGGCGTTTTTCCTATTTTGTTGCATTACAACCTGTAAGTTAAATGGATTTTTATTTAGATTTAATGTAATGGACATATACAAAACAGTCCAAATTGGTGAAGTCAAATGAAAAAAATAACTAGTTCCAAAAAATTCTAAAAGATAAATGATGGAAAAGTGGTGTGTGCATATGTATTCACCCCCTTTGCTATGAAGCCCCTAAATAAGATCTGGTGCAACCAAATACCTTCAGAAGTCACATAATTAGTTAAATAAAGTCCACCTGTGTGCAATCTAAGTGTCACATGATCTGTCACATGATCTCAGTATATATACACCTGTTCTGAAAGGCCCCAGAATCTGCAACACCACTAAGCAAGGGGAACCATGAAGACCAAGGAGCTCTCCAAACAGGTCAGGGACAAAGTTGTGGAGAAGTACAGATCAGGGTTGGGTTATAAAAAAATATCAGAAACTTTGAACATCCCATGGAGCACCATTAAATCCATTATTAAAAAATGGAAAGAATATGGCACCACAACAAACCTGCCAAGAGAGGGCCGCCCACCAAAAAACTCAGACCAGGCAAGGAGGGCATTAATCAGAGGCGCAACAAAGATAACCCTGAAGGAGCTGCAAAGCTCCACAGTGGAGATTGGAGTATCTGTCCATAGGACCACTTTAAGCCGTACACTCCACAGAGCTGGGCTTTACGGAAGAGTGGCCAGAAAAAAGCCATTGCTTAAAGAAAAAAAGAAGCAAACACATTTGAAGCAAACACGAGACTCCCCAAACATATGGAAGAAGGTACTCTGGTCAGAGACTAAAATTGAGCTTTTTGGCCATCAAGGAAAACGCTATGTCTGGCGCAAACCCAACACCTCATCACCCCGAGAACACCATCCATGTTTTTCATCAGCAGGGACTGGGAAACTGGTCAGAATTGAAAGAATGATGGATGGCGCTAAATACAGGGAAATTATTGAGGGAAACCTGTTTCAGTCTTCCAGAGATTTGAGACTGGGACGGAGGTTCACCTTCCAGCAGGACAATGACCCTAAGCATACTGCTAAAGCAACACTCGAGTGGTTTAAGGGGGATGAATAGTTATGCACACTCAAGTTCTGTTTTTTTTGTCTTATTTCTTGTTTGTTTCACAAATATTTTGCATCTTCAAAGTGGTAGGCATGTTGTGTAAATCAAGTGATACAAACCACCAAAAAATCCATTTTTATTCCAGGTTGTAAGGCAACAAAATAGGAAACATGCCAAGGGGGGAAAATACTTTCGCAAGCCACTGTATCAGTCAAAATCTGTTTCTACGGTCTCTGGTCAATATGTTATAGAATGGAATGGTTCGCGCCCAACCGGGTCTTCTCTACTCCCACTCTAGTCACGTCAAGTTTGCCTTTATAGTAACTAACATTACTCAAATGTAAATAGCTAAGATACTCTTGGTTTGTTTTCAACCATTTGTTGCAAACCTGCAATGTTATGATTGTTGTTCTGCGGTTTTTGCTCAGACTTAACGTTACTGGCGCAGAGGACATTCAAGATCTCTTACCGTGTACCCTTTCTCAATCGGATTATCCTCTGAACGGAACGATGGAATGGAAATCCTGACGTTATGCATTTTGTCAAAACAACTCCGACACTAAATGCATAAAACCCTGAGATATATATGAACTTGCAAACACATACGGATGTTTTGGTAGCCAGCTAGCTACATAGCGTTGGAATGGGTTCTTCTTCTTGTTATGACTGTAGAGTATGGAAGTGCAATAAAGTCACACTGCTGCTCTCTACTTGGGAGGAGAGGTATTACGACCGCGAGCCACAAAAATCAATCAACCAACTAACCAAACAATTTGTATCTCAGATTAATCAACTGTGTGAAAACCAGTTAAATAAGAAAACAAAATCACAATGAATGTCACAATGATTTATTCAAGTAGATTTCCTGGAATACATAAAAACGGTGCAGTAATATGAGCTTTTTTCATTGCATAAATATCAAACAAAACAGGACAAAAGAGATAGCTAGCAGACTAACCATAAGTAAAAGCATTTCACAAAACAAATGAATCCTAATTTTCTCCTTGAATATTTGGTTCAGAGCACGGGCACAGTATGTACAGTATCCAGTACTTTATGGGCAATACTTTTACTCAGGGATGAGCAACTTGCGAGCAAAACATTTTAGTGGCCCACCTCTTGACAGAGGATACATTTTAGAATTAATTTCCTGCAATTCTACACATTTTTCCACGGGGCGTAGAGAAAATGTTGCCGTTTTAAAATACGTTTGCTGCAATTCTACACATTTTGCCATGGGACGGAGAGAATATTTTGCAATTCTATAACTAATTTCATGCAAAATTTCGTTTTTGGAAGTTGATCCCTGGGCCTACAAAAACTGATCTGTGTACTGCTAATATATACTAATTTCCAAATACTTAAGGTCATTAAAAAAATCTAAAGTGACCTTGAACTTGAGTTGTAAACATACAAGCTATAGCAAGCAAATGTGAATAATGATAGAAGAAATGGGTGAAAGGGATGATATGTTTGACATAAAACACATAAAACGATGAGGGAAATATGCCATGGTTAAAATCATCTGTATCTCACTATGCGCTACATTCTGTGCTCTTCAAGCAAGCTGAAGATGGATTCCATACCATGTGGTGCTGAATATTGTAATTGATATGTAAAAACAAGCAATTTCAACAAATATTGGGGGGGTTTAACATCTGAAATTCAATTTATTTGGTTTAGACCTTTTAAAACCAACTATTGTTATGTAATATATAGGCTATACTTTTAATTCTAAACCTATCAAGTAATTCAATCCATATTTTATTACCTCCTCACTGAACTTACAGAATGGCTTTACAAAAACATGTTTAGGTACAAAAGGACTGTAAGTCGCTTTGGATAAAAGCGTCTGCTAAATGGCATATTATTATTATTATTATTAAAGGCTTCTTAACAGCTTCTACCCCCAAGCCATTAGACTCCTGAACAGCTAATCAAATGGCTACCCGGACTATTTGCATGTGAAAATTAAAATGTTATTTGATTTAATTTAGGCATAACATGAACCTAAGAGTTTTTCTTTACATTAACCTGAAAAAATTGGTAAACTGTCAACTTGATAAGAGTATGGCCATTTTTACATAATTGCAGTTATCCATGTGTACTTTGGCTGTCATGGAGTTTTCACAGAATTGCTTCTCAGTGGTTTGGAGAATGACTTTCCCCTCTTAATAGCTGAGAAGAAAAGAAGAAAGCATTTCATCACATACAGCACATACAGGATAATATTTCCTGTAATGTGAGTTATGATTATTAGATGTTCACAATACGTTTATAATGGATTACTGTCTGGCACACTATAGTGAATAAAATGCTGAGTAATCATGTGTTGAAACTAGACCTACTCCTACCTCCTACACTAAAAAGTATGCACAATGGCATGTAAAATGAGATGAGGAGTTTCAAGACTCACTGTGAGACGTGACATCCTGACACATAAGCGTAGTTGCCAGTGTAGCGAACCTCACAGCGCACAATGTTGTTGCTGTAGTCAGACTCTGGAACCTGATAGCTGGGGTTCACACTGATCTAAAGCACAAAAAGAGCAAAAGGGGTGAAAGTACAAATGTTTCATAGCGTTTCATAAAAACAATGGAAATTATTCTCAGAGGTGGTATGGGAATATGGGACACAGTGTTCAGCTACAAAGTGCCAATAATGTCATCTGTTTTTTGTGACAAACCTTCAGGACATAGTTCCCAGGTTTCACATCTGTAATATCAATCCACTGGCAGTCAATGTCTGCGTTATAGGTATCATAACATCCTGGACTCAAGCCCTATAACCAAAGGAGCAACATGAAACCTCTGATTAGACAACAGTAAGAAGCACTCACATGCCATTACAGAGTATCAGGGTTGGGGTCAATTCCATTTCAATTCCAGTCATTTTCAGGAAGTACACTGAAATTCCAATTCCAATTATGTTCAATGCTTTTAAATGAGGAACATGTGGAATTGGAATTTGGTTTACTTTCTGAATTGACTGGAATTGACCCCAACCCTGCAGAGTTTTTAACTGCATGTATGTGTTTTGCTGGACGTCATACCCTGGTACTAAACAACTAGTCATACAATCTAGACATGCAATTATTAGTTGAGAGATGAGATAAAGCAGGAAAATCATCCATGGTTGGACATTTATGATTTTTTTTTTTATTAGGATCCCCATTAGCCGACGCCAATGGTGACAGCTAGTCTTCCTGGGGTCGGATTGGTCAACATGACATAAAGCAACAAGGGTTGTGTTGGTAACCTGGGTGTGTGAGGTGCAAGCAAAGCGTCTGTAGTAGCCATAGTCACAGGAGCTGTCCTCCAGGCAGAAGCTGGCCTTGTGTCCCTCAGCCACACTCCTCCCACCGGAATCCAGCAGGTCATAGTGGCTGAACTCATCCATGCTGTGGTAATGCCTGGAGAGAAGCAGGACAATGGAGGTTGATCAGTGTAAAATAACTGATTCAATAACTTTGTCATCACTTTGGCTGGCATTCAATCAAACATTTGCTGTAGAAAAATGAAAAATGTTTGTTCCAATGCTGAGGAATGCATTTTTTTATGGTTTCAGGTCTAGATCCAGTCAATGAGACTGAGACTTACAAATCAGTTGTACAAAAACCTACAGGATGTAAGTCAATATGTTCATTGGAACTCTGCCAAACGTACCCCATACTTGATGTTAGTACATTATGTGACTTCCTTCAGAGCATAGCTATGGGCTGAGGTAATGTGAAATGCAGACTTCTATGGAATGAAGAGAACTGGCATCTTTTGAATGTATTCATTAAGACAAGGTTATAGACGTCTCTCTCTGAAGGTTCTGGCTACACATCCAGAATCACATTCCTCATGTGCAGTACAAGTAATGTTTTGGAGTCAAATATTTTGAAGTGGAAATTGGAGTCAAATAGATTGCCATAAATTGATGCATTGCTATATTTGCCAGACAAATCAGTCTGATGAGACCAGTATGTTAATGATCAATAGAAGGACATTAATCCACTCTGTAAGAGATAGAAGGAAAAAGAAAGAACAGCACAAAAAATACAGTGTTTGTGTAACTGGCAGACGGAGACAGAGAAACACACAGACATTGGGAGAGACTCACTGGTGACAACTGTGCCATTCCCAGGAGTAGCGCGGTCTGCTTGGCAGGAAGTCAGCCGTCCCCTGGTTCTTCACACGTTGTGGGAACCTCAGCAGCATGCGGGTGTCATAGTCTCTCGCTCTGTATGCTGAACTGCCCCACCAAAACAACATCACAAACTGAATACACTTTGGACACAGAATTGAATCGAGTGCATTTATAAGCCAAATACCTTCTTTTCAATAAAGCGTATGGTCTTAAATTTCTGGGAAAGGTTTGGTACAGCGAGGAGTGATTCCTTTCGAGAAGGATATGGTTGTTTGGGTTAGTTTTGATAATGAGTTTACCAGTCTGACTAGTGATGATTTCTCCATGTAAACGGAGGAGTGTTTAAACGGTTTGTTGAATTATACCAGTCGACCCTTACAACTGGTGGCAGGATTCTATTTATCCACAAAATGCATGTGTGTGCTGCTCTAGGGCAACCCTAAACCACAAACACTCAAGAGTTACAACTCAGACAATCTGACTCACACAATTAAGTTGTTGGACAATAAGCTTCTATTTAAATCCCGTAGTGTTTGTTCCAATAGTACCTTGACAAGCAGTTCTCTTCATTTGCACATCGGAGGTTGTACATAGGAACTCTCTGGACATATGCAGAGGCTTGAATGTAGTATGCGTCTGGCACAAGATCAGGCAGACCTAGAGGATATGTATTTGTCTTAATCACAAATTATTGTTATATGAAGATAAACAAAACAATAACACAGAACTTATATTTTTAAAGCTACATGTACTGGGAAAATAATTCTGCATCAAATGCATCTCGAATTCTAACCCATTCAACCATTCTTACCGTTCTGATGGTACCTTGTGCCATATCCAGGTCTCTCTCTGCGTCTGGGACTCTCATACACGTCATAGTAATTGTAGTAAGGATTATCTGAATCTGAGGTCTTGTATGGGTTGTAAGGATCATCCCCTGCCATCACGTCTTCTCTTCTCGGCGATGGGGACGGTTTGTCCTGTGTCCCATTCGTCGTCCCATTCGTCGTGTCATTCGCCTTCGTTTCTGCATGGCCACTTGGATGGGCATCCTGCTGCTGGTGCCCCTGTCCCCTAGGGGGCCTTGGAACTCGAGGTAGTAGCCAGCCTGGACGCGCTCCTGCGCGGGACACTGTGTGGATAGATGAGGGAAGCGGTCTCGAGGAATCAGAGGGTTTGTTGGCTTCCCCGTCGCTAATGATGGTGACAGGTCGGGTTTGCTCTTTATCCGCGCCTTTTTGCTTTGGTGGTCGATATTCCGAGCCGTGACTCAGAAGGCTAAAAACTTTACCGTTGTGCGCCCATTGTATTGTCTGCTGTAATGTACCTGCGGCTTGGTTATTTCGTGTCCTTGTCTCTGGTGGATTCCGCTGAGATTGGACAGTTTGAAGTATGCAAACGAATAAACATACGTGCGCACACGCATAAAGCGTGACAAATCTACGCGCTCCCATAATACAACTAAATAGATTATGACTGATAATTACTACAATTTTAATTTATGTGGTATATCATTTTCCCGTTGAAAATAAAGTACATTCAATTACTTTTCAAAGTAAGTCTAATTTACCCTACATTAAATGCTGAAAAACCTGCACCAGTATTGCTATGTTCCCCACGCAACCTCACATCGTTCTGTTCCGAGGCTTGCAGATGCGCTAAGAGTGGGGAGGAGGAGGAGTTGAACATTTGAAGTTTCTAATTCCGTTGTTAGACAAACCCAGAATGGTATGGTGCTCATGTAACAACTGGATGGATAGGCTACCTGACGCAGAACCTCCTAATGGGTCTGCTCCAGAGTTTGATAACAGAAAACCATGTGTTATGTTTTTCTTGCACTGTTTGAACTTATTATAACTTTCTGACATCAGGCTATGGGCAGTGTAATTAAAAAGAGGTGCAGATGTGTAGCCTAAAAACTAACCATGTTAACTAACTAATCAGTTAAATGACAAATATTTATATATGAAACATTTCAACAGGTCCCTCTGTTAGTAAAATAATCCCTATGTCACTTTGGTCAAGATGGAATCACTGATGTGTGGACTCTGCTAATGACTGCTTAGGGCTTGCAAAAGCACATCACAGTATAAGCACATAATCACAGTCACAATGCCTTTCTGCAATTACCCCACCCAGGAAATACATCTGGGAGAACACACACACACCATTTTATAAAGTCAGACTAGTTAAGACAATTCTGACGTTTGCAACAGTAGGCCTATTTCTTATAGTATGTGATAAGAAAATAACAAGCTCCTTGGCCAGATCAGCAGGAACGCAAATGTTATGATAAATAGCACTTACTTTGTTGGATGACCTGACAAAAGTGCAACCTCATGGTGCCAAAATGATATTGGCACATCAACTTTCTCACAGGAGGAGCTCTAAAATGTAAGCATGATTGCATGATGGGTTTACAACATGTCATTGTGACATCCACTCACATAAACCAAAACTGAACAAAAAAATCCAGCTTCTTTCCTTTTGGCCCTTTTTGGCAATATGTTGCTCTTATTTTTAAGCTTTGCTATATGAATTTATGCAGCAGTTATTCTATGCAATAAACACATTGCGGTCTCTATGTTCTTTCATTTGGGACTGTTTCATTGTTGCCTCAGATTGCAGTATGACCACGTTGACCCTTAAAGTCCTGGACAAATCGGGAACTTTTACTCTTCCCTTGCAGTATGCCAAAGATAACACATCCCTGTTGTTAACACTAGGGACATAATATAGAGTTGGGTAATCTTAATCAATGGTTTTCATTTTTCTCTGTCTAGTCATCTGGGAAATGTATTTTTTAAATGACTGACCACAGTAGCCACGACTGTACTGCAGTACCAGATGGAAAATCATCAGAACGCAATACATTCTAATCCCTCAATCCACAGCCAACACTATCAAAATGCATACTCTGTGAAAAAAGATGTAAAGAAATACACACTAAGATTTTAGTCTTACATATCCTGAAACTGTAAGGCAGCCATATTACTTCCATATCCACATTTTACACTAGGTGGCAGATTGTAGCAAACTAAAGTAATTCATCTGGTTTCTTACTGTCCCATAGTTTTGTGATAGGAATGTTTTCCATTGGGCACTGGGCACTGGGCACTTTTCTATTAGTCATTATTAATTAAACAGTCTTGTACGTTGCAGTTTGTTAGACTAATCAATGTGTCCACGAAGGCCTTTTCATCGACCACACAAAGAGACAATCTTAATGGAAACCTGGAAAGAAGCACTTGTTTATGACCTCCTAAAATTATAATAAATTACCATATTTTTTTTGTGTGTGCCTAAATCGGCTTAGAATTAGCCATTGACATAGACCACACACTGTGGAAAAATCCAACTTTATATAATTGGCTGGCCAGTACTGAATTATAAAATAGTCTGCTCTGCACGTTTCAGACCAGAGTCACATGACTTGACATCATTCCTTGTGTAAGCTCTTTAAAGGCGAGTCAGAGCCAAGAGGCATTATTTGATCCACCCAAATTGTGTCCTCCCTCCGAACATCTTGGAATTGTCTAAGACACAGAGATGAATAGCAGACATTTGATCCAGTGAGGTGGAGTAACCATCAGCCTCATATATAATCAAGACACACAGTTCAATCTAAAATAAGCAACAATGACAACCATGGGGATACAATTATCTATTTACATTTACAGGGCCCTCAAAAGTAAAAGTAGAAATACTTTCCTGTCTTTGGAAAGTACATCAAATCAAATGTTATTGGTCGCATACACATATTTAGCAGATATTATTGAGGGTGTAGCAAAATGCTTGTGTTCCTAGCTCCAACAATGCAGTAGTATCTAAAAAGTCACAACAATAAACATCAATCTAAAAGTAAAATAATAGAATTAAGAAATATATAAATATTAGGACGAGCAATGTCGAAGTGGCATTGACTAGAATACAGTTGAATACAGTATATACATGTGAGATGAGTAAAACAGTATGTCAGCATTATTAAAGTGATATATATATACTGAGTATACAAAACATTAAGAACATTAAGAACACAAATGGTGCAATTAACATAATTTGACACTATAGTCACTTTAATAATGTTTACATACTGTTTTACTAATCTCATATGTATATACTGTATTCTACTGTATTCTAATCAATGCCACTTCGACATTGCTCGAAGTGGCATTGTATTTCTCCTTTTACTTTTGAGGGCCCTGTAAATGTAAATAGATCATCGTATCCCCGTGGTTGTTGTTGTTGCTTATTTTAGATTGAACTGTGTGTCTTGATTATATCTGAGGCCGATGGCTACTCCACCTCACTGGATCAAATGTCTGCTATTCATCTCTGTGTCTTAGACAAGTCTCTCTCTCTATATATATATATATAGTTACTTTATTGAGGAAACATTTAGTTGTGCCTTGCAAAAGTATTCAGACCGCTTTGAATTCCTCACATTTGATTGTTACAAAGTGGGATTAAAATTGATTTAATTAAAACATTTTGTCAACAATCTACACAAAATACTCTGTCAGTGGAGGAAAAATTATATTTAAAAAAATAAAATAAAAAACATAACTAATATATAGTTGTTGCATAAGTATTCAACCCCTTTGTTTAGGCAATAAAATGTGGCTTAACAAATCACATAATAAGTTACATGGACTCACTCTGTGAAATAATAGGGGTTGACATGATTTTTGAATGATTAACCCTTCCTCTGTCCCCCATAGATACAACATCTGTAAGGTCCCTCAGTCAAGTATTGAATTTTCAAGCACAGATTCAACTACAAAGACCAGGTAGGTTTTTAGAAAGCTTCATAAAGAAGGGCAGCAATTGGTAGATGGGTAAAAATAACAAATCAGACATTGAATATCTCTTTAAGCATAGTCAAGTTAATAATTATGTGGATTATGTATTAAACCACCCAGACACATCAAATATACAGTGGGGAAAAAAAGTATTTAGTCAGCCACCAATTGTGCAAGTTCTCCCACTTAAAAAGATGAGAGAGGCCTGTAATTTTCATCATAGGTACATGTCAACTATGACAGACAAAATGAGAACAGAAATTCCAGAAAATCACGTTGTAGGATTTTTTATGAATTTATTTGCAAATTATGGTGGAAAATAAGTATTTGGTCAATAACAAAAGTTTCTCAATTTGTTATATACCCCTTGTTGGCAATGACACAGGTCAAACGTTTTCTGTAAGTCTTCACAAGGTTTTCACACACTGTTGCTGGTATTTTGGCCCATTCCTCCATGCAGATCTCCTCTAGAGCAGTGATGTTTTGGGGCTGTCGCTGGGCAACACGGACTTTCAACTCCCTCCAAAGATTTTCTATGGGGTTGAGATCTGGAGACTGGCTAGGCCACTCCAGGACCTTGAAATGCTTCTTACGAAGCCACTCCTTCGTTGCCCGGGAGGTGTGTTTGGGATCATTGTCATGCTAAAAGACCCAGCCACGTTTCATCTTCAATGCCCTTGCTGATGGAAGGAGGTTTTCACTCAAAATCTCACGATACATGGCCCCATTCATTCTTTCCTTTACACGGATCAGTCGTCCTGGTCCCTTTGCAGAAAAACAGCCCCAAAGCATGAAGTTTCCACCCCCATGCTTCACAGTAGGTATGGTGTTCTTTGGATGCAACTCAGCATTCTTTGTCCTCCAAACACGATGAGTTGAGTTTTTACCAAAAAGTTATATTTTGGTTTCATCTGACCATATGACATTCTCCCAATCCTCTTCTGGATCATCCAAATGCACTCTAGCAAACTTCAGACGGGCCTGGACATGTACTGGCTTAAGCAGGGGGACACGTCTGGCAATGCAGGATTTGAGTCCCTGGCGGAGTAGTGTGTTACTGATGGTAGGCTTTGTTACTTTGGTCCCAGCTCTCTGCAGGTCATTCACTAGGTCCCCCCGTGTGGTTCTGGGATTTTTGCTCACCGTTCTTGTGATCATTTTGACCCCACGGGGTGAGATCTTGCGTGGAGCCCCAGATCGAGGGAGATTATCAGTGGTCTTGTATGTCTTCCATTTCCTAATAATTGCTCCCACAGTTGATTTCTTCAAACCAAGCTGCTTACCTATTGCAGATTCAGTCTTCCCAGCCTGGTGCAGGTCTACAATTTTGTTTCTGGTGTCCTTTGACAGCTCTTTGGTCTTGACCATAGTGGAGTTTGGAGTGTGACTGTTTGAGGTTGTGGACAGGTGTCTTTAATACTGATAACAAGTTCAAACAGGTGCCATTAATACAGGTAACGAGTGGAGGACAGAGGAGCCTCTTAAAGAAGAAGTTACAGGTCTGTGAGAGCCAGAAATCTTGCTTGTTTGTAGGTGACCAAATACTTATTTTCCACCATAATTTGCAAATAAATTCATTAAAAATCCTACAATGTGATTTTCTGGATTTCTTTTTCTCAATTTGTCTGTCATAGTTGACGTGTACCTATGATGAAAATGACAGGCCTCTCTCATCTTTTTAAGTGGGAGAACTTGCACAATTGGTGGCTGACTAAATACTTTTTTCCCCACTGTACATTCATCCTTCTGAACTGAGCTGCAGGACATGAATTAAACTGCTCAGGGATGTTACCATGAGGCCATTGGTGACTTTAAAACAGCTACAGAGTTCAATGGCTGTGATGGGAGAAAACTGAGGATGGATTAACAACATTGTAGTGACTCCACAATAATGACCTAAATAAAGGACAGTGAAAAAATTAAATATATATATATACAGAATAAAAAATATTCCAAAACACGCATCTTTTATGCAACAGGGCACTAAAGTAATACTGCAAAAAAACAGGAAATGAATAAACTTTAAAAAGAAATGGGGTGGAGCTAAGCACAGGCAAAATCCTAGAGGGAAATGCTTACTTACAAGCCCTTAACCAACAATTACGTTTTTTTTTTAAATAAAAAAGTGTTAAGTAAAAAAAAATCAAAGCAAATAACTAAAGAGCAGCAGTAAAGTAAAATAACAGTAGGGAGGCTATATACAGGGGGGTACCGGTACAGAGGCAATCTGCGGGGGCACCAGCTAGTCGAGGTAATTGAGGTAATATGTACATGTGGGTAGAGTTAAAGTGACTATGCATAAATAATAAACAGAGTAGCAGCAGCGTAAAAGAGGGGGTGGGGTGGGGTGGAGGCGCAGTGCAAATAGTCCGGGTAGCCATGAGTAGCTGTTCAGGAGTCTTATGGCTTGGGGGTAGAAGCTGTTGAGAAGCCTTTTGGACCTAGACTTGGCGGTCCGGTACCGCTTGCCGTGCGGTAGCAGAGAGAACAGTCTATGACTAGGGTGGCTGGAGTCCTTGACAATTTTTAGGGCCTTCCTCTGACACCGCCTGGTATAGAGGTCCTCGATGGCAGGAAGCTTGGCCCCAGTGATGTACTGGGCCGTACCCACAACCCTCTGTAGTACCTTGCGGTCGGAGGCCGAGGAGTTGCCATACCAGGCGGTGATGCAACCAGTCAGGATGCTCTCAATGGTGCAGCTGTATAACTTTTTGAGGATCTGAGGACCCATGCCAAATCTTTTCAAATCTTAATCCCACTTTGTAACACAATAAAATGTGAAGAAATCCAAGTGGTCTGAATAATTTTGCAATGCACTGTATGTGGTGGTCCCACATAGCTATCTTAAGATCAATGCACTAACTGTAAGTCGCTCTGGATAAGAGCATCTGCTAAATGACTAAAATGTAAATGTAAAGTATTCCATTAGGTCGTATATGCCACATAGATTTCTTATAAGTAGAGTTCTATTTCCAGTAAAATCCAACAGATGGCCTATCTTTCCAGAGAAAGAGGAGGGAAGACATTTTGATTATTAATTTTGATTATGTTTTGGACATGATTTGATTGCAGAGACTATACTCCTATGATTCAGCATACTAATAGTAACACACCAATAGTTCCCCAAAAAGGAAAAATTATGCACAGGTGTTTTTGGGTTGGTTCCGCTTGGTACACTGAAACAGAACCATCTGTACTGGGTTATGGTTGTTTTTCCTCGTAACTCATTGAATCACTTCCCATGCAGACTCCACTCTCTCCGGTAAGGGCAGCAGTGTTCCCTAGACAGTGGAACCACATCTGCAAGCCATTAACCCAGTTCGTTTGTCCACGTTGCTGGAATTCTCGCTTTCTGACTTTGGGCCCAGACAGCCTAGTGGACACACTAAGAATTATTCAAAGACGACCACTTATGGACAGCAAAATATAAAAGAAAGTTTGGATAAGAAACAGTAGAAAATGAGGTAGCAGGCATAGTGGTGATCCTATTATGGCCTCCTCCTCTCCCTCACATTCACCCCAATACAGCTTATTCGTTTACCTACCCCCCCCCCCCCCCAAGTCTTCTATTCAGTCACAATTTCCTAATCTATATCCCCTTTGCAATCTCATTCAAATTACTTATCAATTCTTTACTTTCACATATTTTGGTCACAATTTCCAACACCACTAAGCATTTGAAACCAGGTTGCCACTTCTACACTGCAGACAAATAAACATCCAGACAGATAATTTCAATGCTTTTTTCTTTCATAGACAGCAGGTTTCCATTACTCAACTCAACTTAAGAGTCTAGAACTGAATCTGGGCAGCACACACATATACACAACACAGGCAACGTGGCATTCTGCACGTAGGCTGCCAAATACTTGTAGGCCCATACACAGGATCCAGGAGGAGGAGCCTCTTCCACTGTACTGCCGCGGCCCACAACTACACAGGAGCTTCTGGTTTCACTCCCACTCCATAATGATCAGTACTTTTCAACCTCCTAAAGTCTGGCATCTGAAATGCATGGGAGGAGGAAGTCTGTGACTCCAAGTGCATGAACCCTGGACTTTTGAATGTTTGAACTTTGCACATACCAAACGCATAATGTAATGATGTCTAATTCATTTATCTTCTTTCCATGGAAAATCGTCAGTGTGCATTGTCTGGGAAACATGGAAGCAAATATTGAAAGAAATGTACAGGATGTAGTAAAAGCAGGAAGGACCGAGATGTGAGGGGGGAGAATTATATAAAAGAGAAAGCCAGGTCGGAATGATAACAGGTTGGACCAAAAATTCTAAGCAAATGTCTTTGAGGTAGTCATAATGAAGTCACTGCAACTCACTTCACCAATGCATATGAAAAAACACATTGGCACCATCTATTGGGCGTATAATCTATTGCAGTCAACCAGCAAAACAGCTTTGAACACACCGACTGTGTCTTTGCGTTTTGGTACACCAGAAGTACATTCATTTCCAATGGAACGCTGCGTTTGCCTTGCAGCATTGCGTTGCAGAGCAGTGTGTTCTGTGTGGTGCATATGTTGGATTTATAGAACGTATGCGTCAAACTGTATGCGTAAACGGGTTGACAGAAATGGTAGCAGAAGGTGAATGTTGAACTTTTGTTGCACACATATCTAGATGATGCTGCATACTATTTTGCGCAATAACGCAGTCGGTGTGTTCAAAGCGTTAGTTTTGAAGTTAGTGGGCAAGGTGCGAATTACGGGGAAGCCTGGGGGAGCTCAGCTTCACTGAATGAGATGTTAGCTCCCTCAAATGCAACAGAAGTCAAACCTTGGGGGGGGGGGGGGGGGGGGGGGGGGGGGGGATTGGGGGTCTCTAAATAATGCTAATTTAACCATTCTCTATTTGTTCAAAATGTAGTGGTAAATATATTTTACAGTGGTAAATTAAACAAACACCCCCATCTATCTGTCATGGTTTAAACCATTAATTAAACATACACCATCTGTCTGTCATGGTTTAAACCATTAATTAAACATACACCATCTATCTGTCACGGTTTAAACCATTTATTTCTATGTGGAGGCACTGTCCACTCAGTAGTGCTGGATTTCGGCCTCAGCTGAGCTCCTGTACGCATAGATTTTCCTTTGTATGTCCTCATTTTGCCATTTGTTTGCTATGGGTCCTTGATAAAAATAGCCTTTATTCCAACACATTAGATTTATCCATTGATTTATCATTGTTTGCTTTTATCAGCCAGCTATTTAGTGCGCTCATTGCACTGTTTTTCAGGTACGCGCAGGTACGTGGATCAGAAAACCAGTCAGTATCTGGAGTGACCACCATTTGCCTCATGCAGCAGGACACATCTCCTTCGCATAGAGTTAATCAGGCTGTTTATTGTGGCCTGTGGAATGTTGTCCCACTCCTCTTCAAAGGCTGTGCAAAGTTGCTGGATATTGGCGGGAACTGGAACACGCTGTCGTACACGTCATTTCAGAGCATCCCAAACATGCTCAATGGGTGACGTCTGGTGAGTATGCACGGTATCTCTGTGCATTCAAATTGCCATCGATAAAATGCAATTGTGTTCGTTGTCCGTAGCTTATGCCTGCCCATACCATAACCCCACCGCCACCATGGGGCCCTCTGTTCACAACGTTGACATCAGCAAACCGCTCGCCCACACGACGCCATACAGTACACACTGTCTGCCATCTGCCTGGTACAGGTGCACCTGTGTAACGATCATGCTGTTTAATCAGCTTCTTGTTATGCCACACCTGTCAAGGTGGATGGATTATCTTGGCAAAGAGAAATGCTCACTAACAGGGATGTAAACAAATTTGAGCACACCATTTTAGAGAAATAAGCTTTTTGTGCTTATGGAAAAATTCTGGGATCTTTTATTTCAGCTCCTGAAACATGGGACCAAATTACATGTTGTGTTTATATTTTTGTTCAGTATAGTAGACCATTTATTTAGCTTTATAATTTTTTTACAATAGTTGTTTTCTTTCCTGGATCAGCTGATGATGGGCGACAATATCACTAGACAACTAGCCTACAGCTAGACACCAATGCACATCCAACAAGTAGGCTATACATTAATGACAGTAGGCCTATAACTTAGTGCATTTTCCGAGATCTCCAAGATCTGTGATTTGTACAGGGTTTAAGTTCAATGTTCTAATTCAATTGTTAAATGCCTAATAATGACAAATAACACTGTCATAAATGTAATTCATGTAAGGAAAGAAAGGTATTGTTTTTGTCACGATCTGTGAAGACTCCAAGCATTACTTCATGAATTATGGACAACTCATGAACTAGGGTGTAAAACATGTTTTGATTCAACTCATGTCTTACACTGAATGAATGGAGGCTACCCGTTCTGCATGTATTCATGTGTAAAATTGCCTCGGCAGAGAGGGTAGGCCTAGTGGAGGGTAAACGCAAGTAAACGCTGTTTGCCCACCTTTTTCCGAAAAATGCATTTTATAGGGAGTATTTGTTTTTTTACTGCAACAAGCAATCAGAGTTTACCCACCTATTTTTTTGTACCACTACATCACTGGCTACCAGTAGGCCTATTTGAAGTTCTTGGTAATACACATTGTAGCCTAGTGTAGTAAGTTGACCGTGTGTGTTAGGTTGACCAAATTGACCAAAAAATGTCAATTTGTCAGCAAGACGCATCAATTAATGTTGGCCTAATCAATGGCAATCGCTGAATGCCATTAGCACACTTTTGGGGGTTTTGTAATATTTGTGTATTTCCATGAGTATACATGGTTTGGATGCTGGAATTATTGGACGAACATGCACAGGTAGCCTACTTTTTGAAGTGATTTGTTTGACAATCAGATGAAAATATTATGACTGGTTGTGTTCATGACACATTAAAGGGTAATACATTTTTACAGTTTAAATGATGTCTTTATTAATAGGCCAATACAAACATTTTTAGAAGAATAGACATAGTGCCATCTTTACTCAGAAGTTGCCCGTACCAAACAGAGTGAAGAGTATCTTGGTGGACATTTCACAAAGCAGTTGTATTTGAATAAACTTACACAACATTATTTGTGTCTCCAACTCTCTATTAATGTAGTCTACCTTGTGTGGTTGGTGGTTAGAATCTGTTTGTGCAGTTTACATTCATGTGATGGGTCGTCAGTATAGTGTTCTCCTTTTACCCTTGGCTTGCAGTCAGAGGGTCATCCAAGCAACTCCATCAACTTATCCATTTTGAGTTGACACTCCATGACACGTTAGAGACACAGAACGTTAAACGACATGTAGCTTTACATTTTGCTTTCAATGTCAGGTCAGAGAGAAAACCTGTTTTCACATCAGAATCCGGAAATCTCTGCCTGGAGAACCAAAACTCCATCAGCATCCACAAAGTCTGGAGCAGGTTCACAGAGTGGTGAAAGTTTGTCGTTTGTGTAGTTCAGGAATGTGATGAGGGCTGATGTGCGGTGAGTGTGCATCCCTAGCAGAGTCTCCAGCCAGTTTGAGGATTTCACTGACCAAGTACTCCAGCACGCCAGCCAAAAACACGGAAGCTCTACACCCGACCTGTTCGGCGTACTTCCCTGCCCGCAAAAGTCTATGAATTCTTCCAATTGGGAACACAAGTCCAGTACGGACAGAGAGACTATTATTTTGCTTTGCCCTTCCCTTTCATTCTTTTTTAGCCCAAGAATGAGAATGTATGAAACGACCATACTATGAGTAGAGACGCGGTCCGGGACTGCACTCCACATGTACTGTACACAAATAATCTACGCATGGTTTCATTGGCAACCTTCTTCTTCTTCTTCTTCTTCTTCTTCTTCTTCTTCATCATGGCGTTCGCACATTTGTTTGTGCATCCCGCCACCTACTGTGGGATAGTGGGTAGTCGATCACGTTACCTTTTGTGATACAAAAATTAAAAGGAAGGGGGAAAGGGAAAAAAAGGCATCACCAACTAACTGTACACTTATATACCACTATTTCATACAAAAATACCCCATTCCACTTCTTTGATCCTAACTGATTTTACACCTCTTTTGTTCAACACACGTTGTAACTCTTCTGCAGGAAAACCTTGTACACCCAAGTACTTATCTGCAGCTGCCACCACAACATCCATTTTCTGTGATTTCAAATCAAATCAAATGTATTTATAAAGCCCTTTTTACATCAGCAGATGTAAAAGGAGATGTAAAGCCAACCTTACTGAAGCACAAATTCACATCACTCTGTATTGGCCTAGGCCTTGACCCATCATCCTCTACTCTCTTCACTGCCTCAGCATATGACACCTTCTGTTCTACTCCGACCCCGGCAACCTCAACCTGTCTCTGTCGCACTGGGCACTTCTGATCCCCAGAAACATGGGCATCCCCACAATTGACACACACTGTTTTTTCCACAGATACTACACATTCCTTTGTCCCATGCCCTCCTACACATTTCTCACATCTTGGAATCTCCCTCCTACACAGAGCACCTTAGTGGGTTTGGCACAAAAACTCTCACGGGATAACTGACAAATCCTAACATGACTTTGTCAGGTAAAGACTCTGCTTCAAAACTCAAAAGGACAGACAATATCTTCTCAGTTTTGCCACGCTCGCCACCGGGTCTGCGTCGCACCAAACGGCAGGCGTCACAGATACAGGGAATCTTCCATTTCAGTTGTTCCACCTCAACACTTAACACCACCCCAGTAATCACTCTTTTCAAAGGTGCCCTGCTCTGGAGAGCAAAGCAAGTCACAGGTCTTGTCCTAAGGCACTTGATGCAAAGCGCCCCATCCCTCTGTGTCATAAGACCACTTCAAGCTACCTTCACCGATTTAACAGCACACAACTTATTTTCTACCCAACTTGATACAACATATGGGTCAGCCAAAAGGCTGGAATCCACTTTCTCCAAAAATGTCACTCCCACTGGGCCAGATTTATCCTTTGCATGACCATCAGGACGAGGCTCGGACTCAGAGGTCTTCACCACACCTGCAACCGCAGGTAATTCATCCTCACTCTCATCAGGTTCAATTTCTGAGCTATCAGAGACAGCAGAGTGCGGTTTGTACTTGGCGCTATTCTTCCTCAACACACGTCTTCCCTCTACACTTGGCTCTTCTCTTTCTTCCTCGCTGTCCATAACCACTTCTATCCATTCACCACGCTCTTGCCATGTCTTCATCCGTTGTATTGCTTGCAGAGCACACACTGAGGACGTTTTTCCAAAACCCAACTTTTGTTCCCCAGCCCAATTTACAAATAAAATAAAATAAAATGTTATTGGTCACATACACATGTTTAGCAGATGTTATTGCAGGTGTAGCGAAATGCTTGTGTTTCTAGCTCCAACAGCGCAGTAATATCTAACAAGTAATATCTAACAATTTCACAACAACAAACACACATCTAAAGTAAAGGAATGGAATTGAGAATATATAAATATTTGGACGAGCAATGCCGGAGCGGCATAGACTAAAATACAGTAGAATATAATAGAGTATATACATATGAGATGAGTAATGCAAAATATGTAAACATTATTAAAGTGACTAGGTTCCATTATTAAAGTGGCCAGTGATTTCAAGTCTATGTACAGTTGAAGTCGGAAGTTTACATACACTTTAGCCAAATACATTTAAACTCCGTTTTTCACAATTCCTGACATTTAATCCTAGTAAAAATTCCCTGTTTTAGGTCAGTTAGGATCACCACTTTATTTTAAGAATGTGAAATGTCAGAATAATAGTAGAGCGAATGATTTATTTCAGCTTTTATTTATTTCATCACATTCCCAGTGGGTCAGAAGTTAACATACACTCAATTAGTATTTGTTAGCATTGCCTTTCAATTGTTTAACTTGGGTCAAACGTTTCGGGTAGCCTTCCACAAGCTTCCCACAATAAGTTGGGTGAATTTTGGCCCATTCCTCCTGACAGAGCTGGTGTAACTGAGTCAGGTTTGTAGGCCTCCTTGCTCACACACGCTTTTTCAGTTCTGCCCACAAATTTGAGATCAGGGCTTTGTGATGGCCACTCCAATACCTTGACTTTGTTGTCCTTAAGCAATTTTGCCACAACTTTGGAAGTATGCTTGGGGTCATTGTCCATTTGGAAGACCCATTTGCGACCAAGCTTTAACTTCCTGACTAATGTCTTGAGATGTTGCTTCAATATATCCACATAATTTTCCTTCCTCATCTATTTTGTGAAGTGTACTAGTCCCTCCTGCAGCAAAGCACCCCCACAGCATGATGCTGCCACCCCCGTGCTTCACGGTTTGGATGGTGTTCTTCGGCTTGCAAGTTTCCCCCCTTTTCCTCCAAACATAACGATGGTCATTATGACCAAATAGTTCTATTTTTGTTTCATCAGACCAGAGGACATTTCTCCAAAAAGTACGATCTTTGTCCCCATGTACAATTGCAAACCGTAGTCTGGCTTTTTAATGGCGGTTTTGGAGCAGTGGCTTCTTCCTTGCTGAGCGACCTTTCAGGTTATGTCGATTTAGGTCTCATTTTACTGTGGATATAGATAATTTTGTACCGGTTTCCTCCAGCATCTTCACAAGGTCCTTTGCTGTTGTTCTGGGATTGATTTGCACTTTTCACACCAAAGTACGTTCATCTCTAGGAGACAGAACGCGTCTCCTTCCTGAGCGGTATGGCATTTGGAAATGTCTCCCAAGGATGAACCAGACTTGTGGAGGTCTACATTTTGTTTTCTGAGGTCTTGGCTGATTTCTTTTGATTTTCCCATGATGTCAAGCAAAGAGGCACTGAGTTTGAAGGTAGGCCTTGAAATACATCCACAGGTACACCTCCAATGGACTCAAATGATGTCAATTAGCCTATCCGAAGCTTCTAAAGCCATGACATCATTTTCCTGAATTTTCCAAGCTGTTTAAAGGCACAGTCAACTTAGTGTATGTAAACCTCTGACCCACTGGAATTGTGATACAGTGAATTTTAAGTGACAATTGTTGGAAAAATTACTTGTGTCATGCACAAAGTAGATGTCCTAACCGACTTGGCAAAACTATAGTTTGTTAACAAGAAATTTGTGGAGTGGTTGAAAAACTACTTTTAATGACTCCAACCTAAGTGTACGTAAACTTCCGTATTCAACTGTACATAGGGCAGCAGCCTCTAAGGTGCCAGTGATGGCTATTTAACAGTCTGATGGCCTTGAGATAGAAGCTCTTTTTCAGTTTCTTGGTCCCAGCTTTGATGCACCTGTCCTGACCTCGCTTTCTGGATGATAGCGGGGTGAACAGGCAGTGGCTAGGGTGGTTGTTGTCCTTGATGATCTTTTTGGCCTTCCTGTGACATCGGGTGCTGTAGGTGTCCTGGAGGGCAGGTAGTTTGCCCCCGGTGATGCGTTGGGCAGACCGCACCACCCTCTGAAGAGCCCTGCGGTTGCGGGCGGTGCAGTTGCCGTACCAGGCGGTGATACAGCCCGACAAGATGCTCTCAATTGTGTATCTGTAAAAGTTTGTGAGGGTTTTAGGTGCCAAGCCACATTTCTTCAGCCTCCTGAGGGTGAAGTGGCACTGTTGCACCTTCTTCACCACACTGTCTGTGTGGGTGGACCATTTCAGTTTGTCAGTGATGTGTACGCCGAGGAACTTGAAGCTTTCCACCTTCTCCACTGCGGTCTCGTCGATGTGGACAGGTGGGTCCTCCCTCTGCTGTTTCCTGAAGTCCACGATCAACTCCTTTGTTTTGTGGATGTTGAGTGAGAGGTTATTTTCCTGGCACCACACTCTCAGAGCCCTCACCTCCTCCCTGTAGGCTGACTCGTCATTGTTGGTAATCAGGCATACTACTGTTGTGTCGTCTGCAAACTTGATGATTGATGACTGGCCACGCAGTCATGGGTGAACAGGGAGTACGGGGGGGGGGGGCTGAGCACGCACCCTTGTGGGGCCTCTGTGTTGAGGATCAGTGAAGTGGAGGTTTTGTTTCCTACCTTCACTACCTGGGGGCGGCTTTTCAGGAAGTCCAGGACCCAGTTGCACAGGGCGGGGTTCAGACCCAGGGCCCGAGCTTAATGATGAGCTTGGGTACTATGATGTTGAATGCTGAGCTATAGTCAATGAACAGCATTCTTACATAGATATTCCTCTTGTCCAGATGGGATAGGGCAGTATGCAGTGCGATGGCGATTGCATCGTCTGTGGATCTATTGGGGCGGTAAGCAAATTGAAGTGGGTCTAGGGTATCAGGTAGTTGTGATATGATCCTTGACTAGTCTCTCAAAGCACTTCATGATGACAGAAGTGGGTGCTACGAAGCGATAGTCATTTAGTTCAGTTACCTCTGCTTTCTTGGGTACAGGAACAATGGTGGACATCTTGACGCATGCTGGGACAGCAGACTGGGATAGGGAGAGATTGAATATGTCCGTAAACACTCCAGCCAGCTGGTCTGCGCATGCTCTGAGGACGCGGCTAGGGATGCCGTCTGGGCCGGCAGCCTTGCGAGGGTTAGCACGCTTAAATGTCTTACTCACGTCGGCCACGGAGAAGTAGAGCCCACAGTCCTTGGTAGCTGGTCGTGTCGGTGGCACTGTGTTATCCTCAAAGCGGGCGGAAAAGGTGTTTTGCTTATCCGGAAGCAAGACGTCTGTGTCCGCCTGTTTTGCCTGTTTGATTGCCTTATGGAGGGAATAACTACACTGTTTGTATACTGCCATAATCCCAGTCACCTTGCCATGGTTAAATGCGGTGGTTCGCGCTTTCAGTTTTGTGCGAATGCTGCCATCAATCCACGGTTTCTGGGTTAGGTAGGTTTTAATAGTCACAGTGGGTACAACATCTCCTATACATTTCCTGATAAACTCAGTCACCGTATCTGTGTATTTGTCGATATTATTCTCAGAGTGTTGGTGCTGTCATCTTCAGGACAGGAATACCGGCTTACTTAACGGAGGAATAAACACACATGTTCATCGTTGGTGTTTCAACCAGAACACGGGAAAATGCCCATTCTTTATTTTTGCACATGCGCAGTTGTACATCTCTCATAGGGCATAACTGTACCAGTGTAAGAACACAATTTATAACATATTAGTCTATATGTTAACACCCCCACTTGCTCTTATACTGTACAAGTCGTATTCAACCTAACTATCAACACATTTAGCTTACAGTTATACATCTCACAAATGTCAGTTTACATTCCAAACATATAACCCAAGAATTTTTCATTTTTGAACTTCGTTACAGGTTTAGTCAAAACATCTGCAACCATGTCTGCCGTTGGACAATATTCAATACTTATTTTGCCATCACTGAGCGCAGATCGAATGAAATGATATCTGATGTCAACATGTTTACATCTCTGACGACATACTGGATTCTTTGACAGAGCAATTGCACCTTGGTTATCTTCAAAGATTGTTACTGGTGCATATTGGCACTCACTATCCATCTGGCCCAATAACTGTACAAGGTACAAACTTTCTTGTGTAGTAGCAGCCAGTGCCATGTACTCTGCTTCACATGTAGATAAAGCTACTGTTGGCTGCTTCTTAGACCTCCATGAAATAACAGGTCCACATTTAGTTAAACTAAAACAATACCCTGTTATGCTTCGTCTGTCACTTTGATCTGCTGCCCAATCAGCATCACTATATGCTACGAGGTTGAGTTTTTCCACCCCCTTTTTGTAACACAACTCCTGATTCATTGTCCCCTTCAAGTACCTCAACACATGTTTAGCTGTTATCCAGTGTTGCTCTTTTGATTCTGATAGGTATTGTGACAGCTTGCTGACAATCCAACTGATATCCGGTCTTGTACATGTCATAACATATATCAAGCTGCCTATCACTTCACGATACCTTTTTGAATCAATAGGTTCACCATCACCATCAAATTTTGTTTTTTGTTCACATGGTGTTGACCTTGTTTTACAGTCTGACATACCAAACCTTTCCAGTATCTTGGTTATGTACCTTGTTTGGCTCATCTTTATTTTCCCTTCACTTTGTGTAAAATCAATGCCTAGGAAATGTCTAAGCCTCCCAAGATCTTTCATCTTACATTTTTCACTTAACATTTCTTTTACACTTGTGAGTGAGTCACTATCACTAGCAGCGATAATTAGATCATTGACCCAAATTATCAAAATGATCCTTTCTGTTGCAGTTTGTTTGTTGTAAACACAGTGATCAGCTGGGTTCTGTGTAAAACCATTTTCACTAAGGTGATCATGCAACACTTTGTTCCAGTTCCTTCCTGACTGTTTCAGGCCGTACAGTGACTTGTTCAGTTTGCAGACTAGTTGCTCACCTGTATCTGACCTGACTTCAAAACCCTCTGGTTGCTCCATGTACACTTCACAGTCAATAGGAGCATGTAGATATGCTGTTTTGACATCCATCTGATGTAACTCTAAGTCATACTGAGCTGCTAGCTGCATCATACAACGTACTGATGTCATATTTGCAGTTGGAGAAAAAGTATCCTTATAGTCTATTCCTGCCACTTGACTATATCCCTTTGCAACATATCTTGCCTTGTATGTCTCAGTCTCATCTGAATTGTTTTTGACCGCATAGACCCACCTGCCCCCCACTGCATTTTTACCCTCTGGCAGTGTGGTCAATGTGAATGTATCATTTTCCCTAAGGGAATCCATCTCCTCCTTCATAGCAGTAGCCCAAATCTCTGATTTTGGTGAAATCATTGCTTCTTTGAAGGTTTGTGGTGCATTGCACATTACTCTGTAGCAGTAGTCAACACTAGGTGGTATCTGGTCATCACACTTCACTTTACACTCATAGTCTTTTAAGTACTGGGGCTTCTTCCTCTCTCTGTCTGGATAGCGTGGACTCTGACTATCTGAAGTCTCGATTTGCACATCATGTGTCTCTTCGGAATTTTGATCTGCCATCTTGGCTTTTGGCATGGGGGATTGAAATCTCTCCCCATGAAGATCATCACTCATTTCCAAATCTGTCTGAGTTTGGCGTTCGACTACACCTTTTGTAACGAACTTGACTAATCTGTTTTTAAGAACTTTTCCAGTGTCTGAGTAGTAGACTAGGTATGCTGGACTATTTTTATCATACCCGACAAAAATACCCTTTTCACATCTTGAGTCCAACTTTTTCTTGTTCTGTCTGTATGCATAGCAAACAGATCCAAATTCTTTCATCTTTGAAAGATCAGGCTTTCTCCCAGTAAACATGTAGTGTGGAGTCTGTCCTACACGCTTATTGTAACACCTATTGCGAATTACTGCAGCAGTCATTACAGCATATGTCCACAATTTCTTTGGTAGGTTGCTCTCAAGTAGCATGCATCTTGCCATTTCAAACAGTGTTCTCCAATTTCTCTCAGCGGTCCCATTTTGATGGGGTGAGTAAGGGGCTGAAGTTTCATGTCTTATGGCATTCTTACTGAGCAGTGACTGGAACTCTTTGGCTGTGTACTCTGTGCCATTATCTGACCTGACACACTTTATTTTTCCATAAGGGGCCACATCAGCAATAAACTTCTCAGTAGCTTTTACAGTATCACTTTTTGCTTTTAGGAAATATACAAAAACTTCCCCTGAATAATCATCCGTAAATGCTAGAGTATATCTGAACCCATCTTTCGCCTCTGGCTCAATAGGGCCAGCCAAATCAGTGTGCACAAGCTCAAGAGCTGCTTTTGCCTTTTCATCAGGCTCTCTGTTTCTGCTCTGAACAAATTTTCCCTGTGTGCAGATTTCACAGTTGAGGGTAGATTTGTCAATCTTACCTGTGATTTTCATTCCCTCTGTCACATTTTCTAACTTTGACACATCCTCAAAATTACAGTGGCCAAGAATTTTGTGCCATGTGTGAATATCATAGCACCCATGACATCCATCATCATTTTCATCACTTACAGTGTTAAGATAGTAAAGTCTATCGTACTCCTCGATGTCAAAAGTGGTACCCTGTCGAAAGTTGACTGAAGCTCCGTTGGCCGTCGCTGCTTTAACAGAGAAAATGTCCTGTGGAAACGACGGCACGTACAGCGCCTTCGTCAGCGTTGTTTTCACCCGACGACCCGTGTTGTCTCTCAGGTAAACCTCCGCTGCACCTCTCCTCTCCGCGACACCATGCGTTCTTGTTCCGTCAGCCAGCTCCACAGAATGTTTTTCCGGTTTGAAAGTCTCGTCAAACTCCTTAAACTTCCCGATGTCCGTGACTATATGTGACGTTGCTCCCGTATCAACCATCAGCCCTTTTTGTTTCAGTCCACGAACCTGACAGTCACTTATTTTGAATGCAAATGTGTGGCCTTCAGCATCTGTTGCTTGTTTCACATTGTTTACCTGCATAATGTTCCCTTGGTTTCTCAAATGACTGCCTCGCCTGGTTCACCAACTACTTCTCAGATAGAGTTCAGTGTGTCAAATCGGAGGGCCTGTTGTCTGGACCTATGGCAGTCTCTATGGGGGTGCCACAGGGTTCAATTCTTGGGCCGACACTTTTCTCCGTGTATATCAATGATGTCGCTCTTGCTGCTGGTGACTCTCAGATCCACCTCTACGCAGACGACACCATTTTGTATACATCTGGCCCTTCATTGGACACTGTGTTAACAAACCTCCAAACGAGCTTCAATGCCATACAACACTCCTTCAGTAGCCTCCAACTGCTCTTAAACACTAGTAAAACTAAATGCATGCTTTTCAATCGAACGCTGCTGGCACCCGCCCACCCGACTAGAATCACCACTCTTGACGGGTCTGACCTAGAGTATGTGGACAACTACAAATACCTAGGTGTCTGGTTAGACTGTAAACTCTCCTTCCAGACTCACATAAAGAATCTCCAATCCAAAGTTAAATATAGAATCGGCTTCCTATTTCACAACAAAGCCTCCTTCACTCATGCTGCCAAACATGCCCTCGTAAAACTGACTATCCTACCGATCCTTGACTTCGGCGATGTCATTTACAAAATAGCCTCCAACACTCTACTCAGCAAATTGGATGTAGTCTATCACAGTGCCATCTGTTTTGTCTCCAAAGCCCCATACGCTACCCACCACTGTGACCTGTACGCTCTTGTTGGCTGGTCCTCACTACATGTTCGTCGTCAAACCCACTGGCTCCAGGCCATCTATAAATCACTGCTAGGCAAATCCCCGCCTTATCTTAGCTCATTGGTCACCATAGCAGCACCCACCCGTAGTCTGCGCTCCAGCAGTTATATCTCACTGGTCATTCCCAAAGCCAACACCTCCTTTGGCCGCCATTCCTTCCAGTTCTCTGCTGCCAATGACTGGAACGAATTGCAAAAATCTCTGAAGCTGGAGACTCTTATCTCCCTCACTAACTTTAAGCATCAGTTGTCAGAGCACCTTACCGATCACTGCACCTGTACACAGCCCATCTGAAATTAGACCACCCAACTACCTCATCCCTATATTGTTATTTATTTTGCTCTTTTGCACCCCAGTATCTCTATTTGCACATAATCTCTTGCACATCTAGCATTCCAGTGTTAATACTATTGTAATTATTTTGCACTATAGCCTATTTATTGCCTTACCTCCATAACTTGCTACATTTGCACACACTGTATATATATTTTCTGTTGTATTTTTGACTTTATGTTTTTTACCCCATATGTAACTCTGTGTTGTTTTTATCGCACTGCTTTGCTTTATCTTGGCCAGGTCGCAGTTGTAAATGAGAACTTGTTATCAACTGGCTTACCTGGTTAAATAAAGGTGAAATAAAATAAAATAAAAATTGTCTCTTCTTTTTCGTCTGCAATTTGCGTCAGTATGAGTGGAGCTCTTGCAAAAACTACACCACTGTCTCCGTTCTCTGTGCTCTCCAGTAACGGTACATTCCCGGGCCTTGTGCCCTTTCTGGCCACAGTTGAAGCAGGTTATCTCGGTCCCTTTATCTCTTCCTCTTGGCCAGCTAACTTTAATGTTACTTGCCTTCATCACGTTGTCGTCAGTGGAAATGGCGCTAAACTTCTCGGTGCTTTCATAGCTCCTCAACTTGGTTTTGAACTTGCCATAAGTTGTCGGCTCGTCACTCTGCGTTATGTGGATGGCAAACGGCTTAAATGATTCGGGCAAACCTTTCAGAATCATTGCAATCAACAGCCCGTCACTTAAAGTCTCTTCAGCATTCCTCAGTGCTGTAATAGCCGTCTCAGCACGAATGATATAATCCGTAACACTTTCGTCAGCAGCTTTCTGAAGAGAAGTTAGCTCAGTGTAGAGGCTAATCACACGTGGCTTCCCTTTACCTGCATAATGTTCCCTCAATATCTTCAACGCTTTTCTCCCATCATCTGCTGCTTCTCTCATTATCAGGGAAAGACTTTTATCATCCAAAACCTGTATCAATTCGGCGTAGGCTTCTTCATTTTTCTCTCCGTCTTCTTCATCTTCATCCACGCTCAATATGGTGGCCTTTAGCCCTAGCAAACGCAAGTGTCCCAAAAACTTCGTCTCCCATAACTCGTAGTTTTTTTCATCTCCGTCGAAACATAATCTATTCCATCGGCTTCCATGTTCCCTCCTGGGCCCATAACCTGTTGGTGCTGTCATCTTCAGGACAGGAATACTGGCTTACTTAACGGAGGAATAAACACACATGTTCATCGTTGGTGTTTCAACCAGAACGCGGGAAAATGCCCATTCTTTATTTTCGCACATGCGCAGTTGTACATCTCTCATAGGGCATAACTGTACCAGTGTAAGAACACAATTTATAACATATTAGTCTATATGTTAACACAGAGGCTACCCGGAACATATCCTAGTCCGCGTGGTCGAAACAATCTGGCCTCTCCATGCTTCCAGGCAACTTCTTGCATTCATAGCATCTCATAAATTCCTAAATACCAGTATAGATGGGTTAGATGAGAATGTCACAAAAAAATGCACACTCTTCAATGGGGCAGAAGGCAGTGTATTGTTGTGATTCTGTCTGGCCAGATAGCTAGCAACCATGACAAGAAACTACCATGTGGGGAATCGTACGTGGCTTGTTTCAGTTAGTTTTATCTGGTTCTTGATACTATGTTTTGTTTTGACGTGTTTTGACTGATGTCACGTCTATACTATGGCTGAAATTCGCTAGCTAGCTAACCAACTACTGTAACGATGTATTTGAGTGACAACAAGTGGTCATTGTGCAACTTTATTTATGTCTTCAATAAACATTGGAGACTAAATATAGTTTACATGTTGTCAACAATCTAAGCCAACACTGTCTGTTTTGCCCAATAGTTGCGCACACATTTATTTTGTTGCTAAACAACCAACCTGTCTATACGACTGGGAAAAATCTATTTGAACGCCCCTCCAACTGGTAAATACTAGTGGGAAACTAATCGATCATCTCTGAACTCCAACTTCTCCCACATGCTGAGCTCTGAAATCACATACTAAGAAAATGACCTTGATAATAGCCTTTTCGGCAGTTAAATGCAACAACAAAACATTATTTATAAAAATCAGTTAATAAGGTTTTTGAACACTATAATTTGTTTACGAGCATGATAGCTGGACTATTAGTATATGGTTGACTCAGCTTGTTTGCCAGCCAATCGGCAATCTCAACAAGTTCAAAGCATGTGAACACACACAACTCGTTGCTCCAAGCAGTATTTTCCGAGTTTCTCACTTGTTATGAACACAGCATTATATTTGTTTATATTTTGGATCTTGAATTACATACAGTTGAAGTCGGAAGTTTACATACACTTAGGTTGGAGTCATTAAAACTTGTTTTTCAACCACTCCACAAATTTCTTGTTAACAAACTATAGTTTCGGCAATCTACTTTGTGCATGACACAAGTAATTTTTACAACAATTGTTTACAGACAGATTATTTCACTTATAATTCACTGTATCACAATTCCAGTGGGTCAGAAGTTTACATACACTAAGTTAACTGTGCCTTTAAACAGCTTGGAAAATTCCAGAAAATGATGTCATGGCTTTAGAATATTCTGATAGGCTAACTGACATCATTTGAGTCAATTGGAGGTGTACCTGTGGATGTATTTCAAGGCCTACCTTCAAACTCAGTGCCTCTTTGCTTGACATCATGGGAAAATGAAAATAAATCAGCCAAGACCTCAGAAAAAAATTGTAGACCTCCACAGGTCTGGCTCATCCTTGGGAGCAATTTCCAAACGCCTGAAGGTACCACGTTCATCTGTACAAAGAATAGTATGCAAGTATAAACACCATGGGACCACACAGCCACCATACCGCTCAGGAAGGAGACGCGTTCTGTTTCCTAGAGATGAACGTACTTTGGTGCGAAAAGTGCAAATCAATCCAAGAACAACAGCAAAGGACCATGTGAAGATGCTGGAGGAAACCGGTACAAAATGATCTATATCCACAGTAAAACGAGTCCTATATCGACATAACCTGAAAGGCCGCTCAGCAAGGAAGAAGCCACTTCTCCAAAACCGCCATTAAAAAGCCAGACTACGGTTTGCAATTGTACATGGGGACAAAGATCGTACTTTTTGGAGAAATGTCCTCTGGTCTGATGAAACAAAACAAGAACTGTTTGGCCATAATGACCATCGTTATGTTTGGAGGAAAAAGGGGGAACTTGCAAACCGAAAAACACCATCCCAACCGTGAAGCACAGGGGTGGCAGCGTCACGCTGTGGGGGTGCTTTGCTGCAGGAGGGACTAGTGCACTTCACAAAATAGATGGCATCATGAGGAAGGAAAATTATGTGGATATATTGAAGCAACATCTCAAGACATCAGTCAGGAAGTTAAAGCTTGGTCACAAATGGGTCTTCCAAATGGACAATGACCCCAAGCAGACTTCCAATGTTGTGGCAAAATGGCTTAAAGAGAACAAAGTCAAGGTATTGGAGTGGCCATCACAAAGCCCTGACCTCAATCATATAGAACATTTGTGGGCAGAACTGAAAAAGCGTGTGTGAGCAAGGAGGCCTACAAACCTGACTCAGTTACACCAGCTCTGTCAGGAGGAATGGGCCAAAATTTACCCAACTTATTGTGGGAAGGTTGTGGAAGGCTACCCGAAACGTTTGACCCAAGTTAAACAATTTAAAGGCAATGCTACCAAATAATAATTGAGTGTATGTAAACTTCTGACCCACTGGGAATGTGATGAAAGAAATAAAAGCTGAAATAAATCATAAAAATAAAGTGGTGATCCTAATTGACCTAAGACAGGGAATTTTTATTAGGATTAAATGTCAGGAATTGTGAAAAACTGAGTTTAAATGTATTTTGCTAAGGTGTATGTAAACTTCTGACCCACTGGGAATGTGATGAAAGAAATAAAAGCTGAAATAAATCATAAAAATAAAGTGGTGATCCTAATTGACCTAAGACAGGGAATTTTTATTAGGATTAAATGTCAGGAATTGTGAAAAACTGAGTTTAAATGTATTTTGCTAAGGTGTATGTAAACTTCTGACTTCAACTGTAGGTCCAGACTGTAATTACAGCATTCTTAATTCTGTAAAGTTACAAAGCCCAGGGATACTTTGCTGTGGGCCTTTTTTCAAACATCATCCCACATAAAGAAAAAGGTGTGCTACGTAGTATGGGGTGCTGTCGGATTTAATGGAACTTCAGAGTTCCGACTGGGAAGTTTAATTTGAACGACCCTCCAAGTAGTAATTATGCCACGTTCAAAACAACTGGGAACTCTGAAATCTCTGAGTTCAGTTCAGTATAATGAAGACAACTGGAACTTGGGTAAAAAACGAGGTCCGACTGGGAAAAATAATTTTAAATGGTCATCCAAGTCGGAATTCCAAGTCGGGAACTCTTTCTAGAGCTCCAACTTTCCAACATTAAGATCACTGACGTCATGATTTGACCTAGTTTTTTCAGAGTTCCCAGTTGTCTTGAAAGCACCATTACACAAGCCTAAACACTGAGAAAATGTTGATACCAAATGCCGCGTTGAAAACAATTGGGAACTCTGAAAAATACGAGATAAAATCATGACTTCAGTGATCTTCAGGTCAGAATGTCGGAGCTCTAGAAAGAGGCCAGAGTTCCTGAGTTGGAATTCCGAGTTGGATGACCGTTCAAATAGATTTGATCCAGTCGGAGCTTGTTTTTTTCCGAGTTCCCAGTTGTTTTGATCGCACTGAAGTCAGAAGTCTGAGATTTCCGAGTTCCCAGTTCCCAGTTGTTTTGAATGCGGCACGAGTTGCAGAGTTGTGACGTTTCACCACTTACCTTTTATATTTTCAACCAAAAGATGACAAGAACTATTACAAAAAATTACAAACTTATCAATGTGGATAATGTAGATAACCAATTTTGACCATATTGTTAATGTCAAGCAAGCTAGCTAACTTTATTATTAGCAACGTTAGCTAGCTTATCAAGCTAGCTAAAATGTTATTGGTTGAAGAATTGGTCCGACTTCAAAAACACTTGAACGTAATCATGTCAGATTTACGACTTCCCATTTTCCAGTTTTTACTTCCCAAGAGCACATGAATGCCGCGTTCATGTCATGAATGATCCGAGGAACGACTTGTCTGCATAGGAGGAACGACTTGGAATGTTCAAGTGCTGGGAGCTCGAAAGGAATGCAAGAACCATTCTCTATTGACAGCCGAAATCACGGCCATGTTTGTTGACATTTTCAGTGGTGCGTGACATCAGAGTTCAGCATGTGGGAAAGATCGGGGTCCAGATATCATACTCAAGTTTCCTGGTCATAATTACGAGTTGGAGGGGCTTTCATCTGCATTTTTCCCAATAGGAAGGTCGTATTTACGAGATCCCGACATGACATGAACACGGCAGAATGCCCCATAAGGTCATTGCCATCTCTTTTTTTCATCTCAACACTTGCAACAAGGACTACATTATGTCAACAGTACACACCATGAAAATAATTTTGCTGTCTTAGTTAAGAATTTAACATTTCTGATGCAGTTCATATTTATGCAATAAAACACATGAATACAGGGTTTCAATAAAATGTAATATTAGTCAAATAAACCATAAAAAACAGTAAAGAAAATAGGTTACAGGTGCAGTACACATTTAAATAAGCACAACATTCAGGAAGTGTGCATAATCTTAATTTCTGTAGTTGTGTTATATAATATTTGTTTTTTTCATTATATATGCTGTATATATAAAACATTGATAACTGACTTGAACATCTCAACTAACAATGTTAAGATTGTTTATAATAAGCTAATTATACAAAATATGTTACTAGAACTATTAGCTATTTACGGTAGTCCTACATGTTCAGTGCAAATGAATATGTTCGAGGTAAGATGCGTATAGAGGAATTCAGCAGTAGTTTTCCTTTTTGTTTATTTATACATTTACTCTATAATTTGTCTTTTGCATTCCTTTGCACAAATCAATGCATTAAAATTCACACAGTACTCCTTGATTTTTTGACACAGAATGAGTAAACAACATATACAAAGTCACAGTAACAAAGGCATAACAAAATATCAGAATGCAAATATATATATTTTTTATGCAATGAAAACGATATCGCCAGGCACCCCTATTTGGAACAACCCCACATTACCTCCAGCGTTTAATTACAACACCCTTAAGTCCTGGTTCCAAAGTGGCATCGTGAATTTTGAACGTGTGCTATGATGGAGAACTGCAGGGTGGTGTTGCTGCTGGGTCCTGGGGGTCAAGGAGGCCTCAAATCAGGGGGATCTAGAAAGGAATACAGAAGAAGAGGGTGAAGTTAGAAAAGACAGATGAATGGGTTATGGATGGGTGAAATGTCAACTCGGTGCAGAACTATTAAGTTATTAACTTATATTGAAGTTCAACCAATTACCTCATTGTCCTGGTCCTGTTGTTGTTGCTCCTGATTCTGATCCTCCTGCTGGTTCTTGTCCTGGTCGTGGTTCTGCTGTTTGGCCGTTGTAGGTCTCTCCCTCCAGGCTTGGAGGTTTAATTGCGGGATACGGTTGCAGTTGGTGAGTCTGTTGTTCCCATTATTGGGGATGCTGAAGGCGTCAAGGGGCACGGTCGAAATGCCAGTGTTGTCACAGATGATCCGAGCCAGAGAGGCACGACTCAGGCTATCCCTCTGTGCTGAGGTGAAGACACCTGTGTTTTCATACCACAGCCTAGGGATCAACAGGCAAGATGAGGACACATGCATACGCTGACAGACAAAACACACTTGAACAACTCACAACACCACATCCAAAAACACACACCTGTCTCCCTGGCGGATCCTCTGGAACTGGGTGGCGATGAGGCAGGCAAAGAGAGGTCCGACTCGGCCCCTGACTACAAATGGTTCAGCCACGCCCCCCATCCACACGTCAATGTTAGCTGGGGTGCCGTAGAGCTGCAGCAATCTGCGGGCCAGGTCTCTGTTGTTCAGAACTACACCCAGCTCGGCCTCGTTTGAAGGCGTTGAGAGCCCACAGGATTTACGCCAAGCATTGTAGCCTAGGTTACGGGACAGAAATAAAATAATGACTGCATGGAACAGCTTGGTAGAGATATATCAAGGAAGAGAGAGAGAGATGGTTGACATTTTCTAGTTGGTGTTAACATGCCTAAAGGTTTAGCTGTGATGTAAGTAGAACGGTACAGATGTGTTTATCTGTGGTATCAGTATAGTGGTATGGAGGATAAGGCAAGTGTGTACCAGGCAGGCCATGGTCGCGTCCACGCTGCATGTTGAGGGAGCCCAGGTCCAGAGCCAGGTGTTCTACAAACTGGAAGAGTCTCTCCCTCACAGCGTCCACCAACATGTGATCTTGGGTGTTCAGCTTGGCTGGGCGACCCACCAGACCACGGATCAGAGGGTCGATACCACCTAAAGTAGGACAGAGAGAGAATATAATGTTTACATTTGTAACCTTTTCTCCATCATATACTGTTAATAATCCAGAGAGTGAATTAGCTTACAACTGGCAAGGGGTCTGCAAAGCATCCATCCCTATCTGTCCCACCACCACTCACCCTCAAACACCAGCCTCCAGGGCGTGAAGAAGGCCTTGAACAGGGGCACACTGGGGAACATGGTATTCTCCCTGTAGTTGCTGTCCAGGCGGGACAGCATGGGCTGGATGGCCAGGTGGGCAAAGCGGTACGCTGCTGTAGCAAACACGTTGGCAATGCTGGGATCAACGTTCTCGTTGTATCCAGGGTAACGGCCCAGCTGCCGGGCCATGATGTCTGGGCCCACGATGTGCGGCAGGTAGTCCCGGAACACAAACAGCTAGGAGGGTGAGAGTAGATATATTTTTAGGTGTGTATTTGATAGGGAAGCTGTGTCAATGTGAGAATATTCAAGAATAGTTATGTGTGTGAGAACGAGAAGCATAGGGAAGGAGAGTGGGTGTTAGAAAGTATGCACTGGATGTCTAGTGGAGATAATGAACTGACACCATGGGTATTAGTGATATGTGTCAGTTTGTGGTACCTGGGTGTAGGCGCCCATGATCTTGCGAGCCTCCTGATAGAGTGTCTCAGCATCCCATTGTGGATTGAGACGACACAGGGCACGGGCCAGACGGTTGTGCTCACGCATGAACAACGTGTGAATGGATGTTAAGGCTATGTTCTCATCCACACGGGCATCACCTGGTAGACAGAGACTTACTGGTGAGGCCAAATAGTGATTGAGATGAACATCATACACATTGTGAGTCTGTATCCAGATAACTGTTGCACATGAAAGTCAAAGAATTACTCTAATTTTCTATTTTTGTCATCATTCTGTTCCTTAGACTTTAACCTAAATATACATTGGTCTACTCCTCAGACAAACATACTTAAAAGACTAACCTGCAATGAAACAGGGCACTTCCTTGGCATTGGTGTCATTGGTGACTCTCCTGCGGGTGGCACACATGTTCCCCTTCAAGTTAGTGAAGGGTAGCAACTCGCGCCCGTTGTCTGTGAAGTTTTTGTTGACACGCAGCAGGCCACCATCGTTGGTGAGTTCACGGAGGTCACGTGCCAGCCCATCCTCAGAGCCGTACACTTGCCCCAAGTCAAGGAAGGCCGTCAGGGAATTGATCTGCTCCCTCTTCGTGGCCACGCCACCGAAATTGAAAGCAGACTCTCCTGTGCCGCATGCAGGCGCTGATCTGAAGACTGGGATGCAGCTGTCTGGGCCAGTGGGCAAGCGTGGGTCTCTGGGAGGAATCTGGTCATGGAGGAAAAGACAAGATAGAGGTTGAAAACCTAATAATCCATTGACCATGGTTAGAAAAGGGCAAGATATGCAGGGATGACTGTATACACTCTTAGAGAAAAGGGTTCCAAAAGGGTTCTTTGGCTGTCCCCATAGGAGAACACTTTTTGGTTCCAGCTAGAACCCTTTTTGGTTCCAGGTAGAACCCTTCTGGATTCAATGTAGAACCCTCTGTAGAAAGGATTCTACATGGAACCGACAGGGGTTCTCCTATGGGGACAGCCGAATAACCTTTTAAGGTTCTAGATAGCACCTTTTTGTCTAAGAGTGTAGTCATAGTGCCTGCTGTAAGTGTTAGGCTGTGGGATGTGATGTGAGAGCTGTGACTGACCTGGATGGGGAAACAGGGCTCGGAGCGCTCACATTTCTCGTTACAGTTCAGGCCGTTGCTAAAGGAGCGGATGCTGGGGGAGAAGGGTGTGAACGTCATGTCATGGTCGTTCCACTGGCCAAAGAAGGTGACAAAGTGTGTGAACTCGCGATCGCTCACTACACCAGAGTCATTGGTTGCCAGGATACGGTTAGAGACCTCCCTTACCTGCACACAGGGAGGGAAGGAAGGATGGAGGGCAGAGGGAGAAGGATGAATACAATTATGTTACTTTATATCTAACTTTTGGCGACATAGTGGCAGTTATATTTTTATTTATATTTATTGGTATCATACCAGAGGGAGCACAAAGTTGTTGAAGCGCGTGTTTCGGTCCCAGCCATTGGGTCGAGAGACCCCATCGTCATACTGAGCAGGCAGCCAACGAGTGAAGGGGGTGTTTGAGGCTCCAAGACGAGGGTACTTCCTAATAAGCATGAAGAAAATACACATCCGAATTGAGAAACCTCACTTGAGAAACTCAAGGGATATGGCCTCATCTTCTACCGCCTCCATAGTCAGACCTCAGACATACACTGATTGCTCTTCCCCTTTATTCCACGCTATACAACGACTGCGCACAAGGCAATGAAATTGTTGTGTGAAAGTATTAAACCTGCCATGCCCCTGGTGCTCTTACAGGTTGTTGCAGACACTGGTGGCTGTGCGATACTTGTTCATGTTGGGTGTGTTGCGGCAGGAGGGTTTGCTGACACGAGCTGCACAGCCAGTTACCCGGACAATGGTGTCTAGCTCCTCCGGTGTGAGCAGGTCTGAGAAACGAGAGAAGGAGCAAGGGATAAGGAAGACTTGTAATAAGGAATGTGTTCTTATTATGACTGTGTGTGTCTATGTCTGAGTGAATACGTATGGTTAATTTTTCACAAAGTGAATGTCTGAGTATCTGTGACGGTGTGTGCGACTGACCTGTTGCGTTGAGCGAGCGTTTGTGCAGCCTGTGCGTGCTGTGGACTTTCTCATGGATCAGTCTCAGGGTGTTCTCCAGGTAGTCTGCAGATCGTACAGCAGAGCGCGTGTCCCTAGCAGGCTGCTTCAGGAGACGCAGGACATCTGAGGGCCTGGTGGACTGCCCACGCACTCTCTCCAGACTCCTGGGATATGGATAAGCAGATGACAGAGTTATGAATAGAAACATGCTCCTATCAGTATAGAGGTAGATTTAGTGTACTAATCATTAGAAATTACTTTTCTAAAGGAAATACAAAAGGTACAAATAAAGTGAAATGAGGAAAAAAGAAAGGCAAATTCGTCTCTTCGACTGACTGAGAAAATTGCGCTAGTGCTAGTCATTTCATTTGACACAATTTACAAAGACAGAGATGATCGACTACATCTGAAGAGGTCAACTGTCAGGTTCACTCACTTTTCACGGGAGTACTTGTAGGCTTCATCTACGAGTCTCTTTGCCTCCTCCACTGAACTGTGAATGAAAGGGCCACCCAAACTTTCCTCTGTAGACAGGGCTGGCTGGCTGAACATTAGGCACAACCCCAATGCCAGGAGGGAAGGAAACGGCTTCATCTCTGAAAAAAAGGGGGGTTCATCAGATGTCATCCTTTAAAAAAACTTGCTGCTTCTTAAATGTAATGTGTGCATCTTTTTGCCAATAACTTTTATCTTGTTAACTACAGAGACATCTCTAAAGTATTCACAAAATACAGCTTTTGCACACAATATTAATAACACATTCATGCATGGATCAGAATTACCATGGATAACAGAAAGAATTAGAATAAAACCTGATTATCAGATGAGACAAGAGAAACAGTGTATAAAATTGTTACCTTTGTTTGAACAACTCTTGTTGTGAAGTCTTGTTAAGAGGTCAACTCTTGTCTGAAGATGTATGGTGCTCTCTCAAACGGTTTAATTTATAGTCAGTGTTGCAAAGCCTCGCCCCCTGTAATCTGTCATTTCTCAGATGGGGTGTCTGACAGTTTGTAGTTCCTTCTTACTTCTTCCAAAAAGTCTGGCCTTGCCTTAACCTAATCAATCATTGACTGATAATATTATTTAACATTTTACTGCAGTGGGCTGAATCAGGGTTACACAGAGTGTTTCTTGCTAGTCTTAAACAAATGTACTTTGAAACAGAAGTATACACCTCACACACGGTTATGGGCTTAAAAAAATAAGACACCTATACCATGTCAGATTTCGCATTCCAATATTACACTTTATATACATCACAGAAGACTGAACTATAACAAAACAGTTTGACATAGAAACACCATTTGTTGAAATGTTTATTCATTATGAAATTGTGAAAAATATTAATAACATTCCACCCATGAGGCCACTAGTTAATTTGACCGCAGGAAAGGGCTACTGTGGTAATATTGATTAAATCAAGGCAAATGGTATTTGATTGAAAATGAAAAATAAGACTTACTCTCACCTGTCTTTGCTTAGTCTATAATTTGGCCAGCTGTTTCCTGCTAGAGCCCTTTTGCAGTAACATGAGTTATGTGATTGTGATGATTAGCTATGTCTTCGTTATATATCGTCTAGGCAAACAATAATGAATTAATGACTTTTTGGCTGTGTACTCAGACCTTCTTGATATAGGCACACTTACAACCAGCACAATAAAACACATTTGTGACCTTCTCCTGTTTTCGTTTTTTTTGTGAGGGGCCCCCAGCCAACCAGCAGAATCACCACTATTGTTTGCTTTGCATTTCTTCTGTGTATTCTTAGATATATTTTTTTTATATCTAGAACCTAAAAGGATTCGTTGCCTGTCCCCATGGGAAAACCCTTTGAAGAACCCTTTTTGGTTCCATGTAGAACACATGAAGAACCCTATTGGAACCCATTTTTGTAAGAGTGCAGCTATACAATATAAAAATTATTCAGGGGAATTGACATCATGCAACAGACTTGTGCATTGTAATTGAAATATATGCTTTAGGATTGTATCGTGACACTTATCTCAAGTCACAATTAAACTTTCGTCAAATAAACAATTGTCCATTGTGGGCAGACCCCAGAGTTAGTTATAGTCTATTTTTCACATGGAAAGATTGTTGTTTTGCTTTTTGTTGTTGCATATATGTGTTGTCATCATGCTCTTGCAAAACTTGCATTGTGTTGTTAACACACAAAAACTGTTACTTGAGAAAGAGACCGCAATAGGGAAGTTTCAGTACAAAAGTAAGGTAATTAACTCCTAACATGACTAAGTTAATTTGAAATTAAACAGACACATAAATGCTTTGGACCTTGTTTAGAAATTCACCATAATTATTCCTTGTTTCAGGGAGTGACACTATTGATAATATCGTAGGAAGGGTGTTGTACAGTAACAATGTGTGGATGCAATGTATTTGCGCAGGGAATTTCGTGGTACCATATTGTTCTTTTGTATTGTTCTTTGTGGAATGTGGAATGAGGAAAGACAAAAGGAAAGCCTGAGGTAATATTCTACCTGTGATGATGATGTGTGTTCCATGATTAATCGAGTTTAGGGTTTGTGTCTGGTCAGGGGATGAGCATTTATAGTGCCTTGCAAAATTATTCATCCCCCTTGGCGTTTTTCCTATTTTGTTGCATTACAACCTGTAATTTAAATGGTTTTTTATTTGGATTTCATGTAATGGACATACACAAAATAATCCAAATTGGTGAAGTGTAATGAAAAAAATATTTTTTTCAAAGAATTCAAAAAATAAATAATGGAAAAGTGGTGCGTGCATATGTATGCACCCCCTTTGTTATGAAGCCCCTAAATAAGATCTGGTGCAACCAATTACCTTCAGAAGTCACATAATTAGTTAAATAAGTCCATCTGTGTGCAATCTAAGTGTCACATGATCTATCACATGATCTCAGTATATATACACCTGTTCTGAAAGGCCCCAGAGTCTGCAACACCACTAAGCAAGGGGCACCACCAAGCAAGCGGCACCATGAAGACCAAGGAGCTCTCCAAACAGGTCTGGGACAAAGTTGTGGAGAAGTACAGATCAGGGTTGGGTTATAAAAAAATATCCAAAACATTGAACATCCCACGGAGCACAATTAAATCCATTATTAAAAAATTGAAAGAATATGGCACCACAACAAACCTGCCAAGAGAGGGCCGCCCACCAAAACTCACGGACCAGGCAAGGAGGGCGTTAATCAGAGAGGCAACAAAGAGACCAAAGATAACCCTGAAGGAGCTGCAAAGCTCCACAGCGGAGATTGGAGTATCTGTCCATAGGACCACTTTAAGCCGTACACTCCACAGAGCTGGGCTTTACGGAAAAGTGGCCAGAAAAAAGCCATTGCTTCAAGAAAAAAATAAGCAAACACGTTTGGTGTTCGTCAAAAGGCATGTGGGAGACTCCCCAAACATATGGAAGAAGGTACTCTGGTCAGATGAGACTAAAATTGAGCTTTTTGGCCATCAAGGAAAATGCTATGTCTGGCGCAAACCCAACCCCTCTCATCACCCCGAGAACACCATCCCCACAGTGAAGCATGGTGGTGGCAGCATCATGCTGTGGGGATGTTTTTCATCGGCAGGGACTGGGAAACTGGTCAGAATTGAAGGAATGATGGATGGTGCTAAATACAGGGAAATTCTTGAGGAAACTTGTTTCAGTCTTCCAGAGATTTGAGACTGGGACGGAGGTTCACCTTCCAGCAGGACAAGGACCCTAAGCATACTGCTAAAGCAACACTCGAGTGGTTTAAGGGGACTGATTTAAATGTCTTGGAATGGCCAAGTCAAAGCCCAGACCTCAATCCAATTGAAGGAGCTGGAGCAGTTTTGCCTTGAAGAATGGGCAAAAATCCCAGTGGCTAGATGTGCCAAGCTTATAGAGACATACCCCAAGAGATTTGCAGCTGTAATTGCTGCAAAAGGTGGCTCTACAAAGTATTGACTTTGGGGGGGTGAATAGTTATGCACGCTCAAGATTTCTGTTTTTTTGTCTTATTTCTTGTTTGTTTCACAAAAATATTTATTTTGCATCTTCAAAGTGGTAGGCATGTTGTGTAAATCAAATGATTCAACCCCCCAAAAAAATCATTTTAATTCCAGGTTGTAAGGCAACAAAATAGGAAAAATGCCAAGGGGAGTGAATACTTTCGCAAGCCACTGTAGACTCCTCTCTAACAGTGATACTGCAGTATTACTTGTTTCTGAACACTTAGACCAAAACAGAGTTTTACTTTGTCTGGCTGATTACTAATTGCTTGGACCTGCCCAATGACAGACATGTAAGACAAGGGTTGCAACACACATTGTTCCCTTGGGCATGCCGCTCTGTCGTGTCTGCCAGCCTCTATGTTGCATTGATCTGTTGTAGATTCTCAGAACCCGTGTTTTACACATCCACTAACATAAATATAACTGGGAAAACTATGAGTACTTCTGTAATACATGGCCCACACAGGAAAGGGTTTCTCCAGTCAGGACCAGACAGTTCCCTTTATTGAGGTTTTAGCAAGGTTTACCAAGACATGGTTTCTCGTTGGCTAATACTATGACACAGCAAAAACGAATTAGAAGCCACTTGATTGCAATAGTGGTGAGAGGCTTGCAAACTGTGGAGCAGTTAGGTTCCCTGTAGCCTCTACACCTTAGGCCATATTGCTTCCATGGCCTATCCAGTCCTCTCAGCATCCTGCCATATGGGGGACAAAACATACAGTTGAAGTCGGAAGTTTACATACACTTAGGTTGGAGTCATTAAAACTCGTTTTTCAACCACTCAACAAAATTCTTGTTAACAAACTATCGTTTTGGCAAGTTGGTTAGTCTACTTTGTGCATGACACAAGTAATTTTTCCAACAATTGTTTACAGACAGATTACTTCACTTATAATTCACTGTATCACAATTCCAGTGGGTCAGAAGTTTACATACACTAAGTAGACTGTGCCTTTAAACAGCTTGGAAAATTCCAGAAAATGATGTAATGGCTTTAGAAGCTTCTGAAAGGCTAATTGACATCATTTGAGTCAATTGGAGGTGTACCTGTGGATGTATTTCAAGGCCTACCTTCAAACTCAGTGCCTCTTTGCTTGACATCATGGGAAAATCTAACGAAATCAGCCAAGGCCTCAGAATAAAAATTGTAGACCTCCACAAGTCTGGTTCATCCTTGGGAGCAATTTCCAAACGCCTGAAGGTACCACGTTCATCTGTACAAACAATAGTACGCAAGTATAAATACCATGGGACCACGCAGCCGTCATACCACTCAGGGAGGAGACACGTTCTGTCTCCTAGAGATTAACGTACTTTGGTGCGAAAAATGCAAATCAATCCCAGAACAACAGCAAAGGACCTTGTGAAGATGCTGGAGGAAACAGGTACAAAATTATCTATATCCACAATAAAACTAGTCCTACATCAACATAACCTGAAAGGCCGCTCAGCAAGGAAGAAGCCACTGCTCCAAAACCGCCATTAAAAAGCCAGACTACAGTTTACAACTGCACATGGGGACAAAGATCGTACTTTTTGGAGAAATGTCCTCTGGTCTGATGAAACAAAAATAGAACTGTTTTGCCATAATGACCATCGTTATGTTTGAAGGAAAAAGGGGACAGCTTGCAAACCGACGAACACCATCCCAACCGTGAAGCACGGGGGTGGCAGCAATATACTGTGGGGGTGCTTTGCTGCAATAGGGACTAGTGCACTTCACAAAATAGATGGCATCATGAGGAAGGAAAATTATGTGGATATATTGAAGCAACATCTCAAGACATCAGTCAGGAAGTTAAAGCTTGGCTTCCAAATGGACAATGACCCCAAGCATACTTCCAAAGTTGTAGCAAAATGGCTTAAGGACAACAAAGTCAAGGTATTGGAGTGGCCATCACAAAGCCTTGACCTCAATCCTATAGAAAATTTGTGGGCAGAACTGAAAAAGCGTGTGCGAGCAAGGAGGCCTACACCAGCTCTGTCATGAGGAATGTGCCAAAATTCACCCAACTTATTGTGGGAAACTTGTGGAAGGCTACCCGAAGCGTTTGACCCAAGATAAACAATTTAAAGGCAATGCTACCAAATATTAATAGAGTGAATGTCAACTTCTGACCCACTGGGAATGTGATGAAAGAAATAAAAGCTGAAATAAATCATTCTCTCTACTATTATTCGGACATTTCACAATCTTAAAATAAAGTGGTGATCCTAACTGACCTAAGACAGGGACATTTGACTAGGATTAAATGTCAGGAATTGTGAAAAACTGAGTTTAAATGTGTTTGGCTAAGGTGTATGTAAACCTCCGACTTCAACTGTGTTTGGTTTCTTACACACAAGAGTCAATGTAAATACCTTGAACTATAGTTGAGGTACGTGCCAAGAAGTGATCTTATTTTACTATTTTTTGTTCAATTGCTTTGGTGCAATTTTCACAAGTATGTGGTACATTTTCACAACGCTTAGTACAAAAATCAAAACAGATAATCAAACAGGCAGTCGTTTCAAAACTCTAAGCACATTTTTTATTGACTTAGTACAACGCACAAAATTATACAATACATTTTTCACCAAACTTCAGTGTTTCATGTAGAGATACCAAGTATGGGTAGCTGAAACCCAATATGGCGACCGGGGTATGGGCGATTGGGTGTGTTGAAAGGAGTGGGCGTATGGAAAGCAAATCAGCTAATTGGGCAGATGAGTTGCCACTCGAGACCGTTTTGCATGGCTGATTGAGCTGCACGACAAGTTGATAAGCCGGCGACAAGTGCATCGGTGTCGTATCAACGTGCCTGCCGACTTGAAGTGCTTCCTACTGGGTATAACGGTCGTGTTGCCGCCATTTTTTTCTCTCACATGATTTTATTTCAAGTTGGATAGCAGCCTACACAATATTGATAACCATCTAGATGTCACCTTGATACATACATACAGTCTACTACTCAAATGGGAGGGCATGAACAGGAATAACACGGGGACACATTGTCCTTTGCTCCCGCTTGACAAGCTTTACTGTCTGGCAACAGCGTGGGAAGTAGCTACCTAGTAGCCAACATCAGGGTGACAGTCACAGTAAGTATAAGCATACAACGCATGAAGCAACAGTACAGCCATCATCAATACTTTTAATAAAAAATAAACAATCGTCAGGTTTATAACTGAAAATGCACAATTATTTGCATAAAACTAACAGTGAAATATGATAGCAGATCGCTTTCGACACATGCACTCCTTTCCGCATGCCCACTACTTTCCTTTCAACACACCGTTTTACAGCCCTCTAACCAATTGTACTATTATGTGTGTTATTTCGCGTTATTTGTAATTTATTCTGTACATAATGTTTCTGCCACCGTCTCTTATGACCAAAAAGAGCTTCTGGATATCAGGACAGCGATTACTCACCTCGTATTGGACAAATATTTTTTCTTCAATGAGTCGGACGCGAAGGATATCCTACAGACACCCGACAAGGCCCAAATCCCCGTCATTCGCATGAGAAAGAGACAGAGATATCTTGGATGTAGGTCGGGGTGCCTTGTAAGGATCCGACGGCGAGCGAGTAAACAGCCTCTTCCATCAATCCTATTAGCCAATGTTCAATCATTTGAAAATAAATTGGACGACCTAAGATTAAGGTTATCCTACCAACGGGACATAAAAAACTGTAATATCTTATGTTTCACTGAGTCGTGGATGAACAACAACATGGATAACATACAGCTGGCGGGATATACGCTACATCGGCAGGATAGAACGGCTGACTCCGGTAAGACAAGGGGTGGCGGTCTGTGTATATTTGTAAACAACAGCTGGTGCATATTATCTAATGCTAAGGAAGTCTCAAGATTTTCTCGCCCGAGGTAAAGTATCTCATGATAAGCTGTAGACCAAACTATTTACCAAGAGAGTTTTCATCTATATTTTTCGTAGCTGTCTATTTACCACCACAAACCGATGCTGGCACTAAGATTGCACTCACTGAGCTGTATAAGGCCATAAGTAAACAGGAAAACGCCCATCCAGAGGCAGCGCTCCTAGTGGCCGGGGACTTTAATGCAGGGAAACTTAAATCTGTTCTACCTAATTTCTACCAGCATGTTAAATGTGCAACCAGAGGGGAAAAAAAACGTTTGACCACCTTTACTCCACACACAGACACGCATACAAAACTCTCCCTCGCCCTCGCCCTCCATTTCACAAATCTGACAATAACTATATCCTCCTGATTCCTGCTTATAAGCAAAAACTAAAGCAGGAAACACCAGTGACTCGGTTAATAAGGAGGTGGTCAGATGACGCAGATGCTAAGCTACAGGACTGTTTTGCTAGCACACACTGGAATATGTTCCGGGATTCTTCCGATAGCATTGAGGAGTACACCACATCAGTCACTGGCTTCATCAATAAGTGCATCGATGACGTCATCCCCACAGTGACCGTACGTGCATACCCCAAACAGAAGCCATGGATTACAGGCAACATCCGCACTGAGCTAAAGGGTAGAGCTGCCGCTTTCAAGGAGCGGGACTCTAACTCGGACGCTTATAAGAAATCCCGCTACGCCCTCCGACGAACCATCAAACAGGCAAAGAGTCAATACAGGACTAAGATTGACTCGTACTACACCGGCTCTGATGCTCGTTGGATGTGGCAGGGCTTGAAAACTATTACAGACTACAAAGGGAAGCACAGCCGCGAGCTGCCCAGTGACACAAGCCTACCAGACGAGCTAAATCACTTCTATGCTCGCTTCGAGGCAAGCAACACTGAAGCATGCATGAGAGCATCAGCTGTTCCGGATGACTATGTGATCACGCTCTCTGTAGCCGATGTGAGTAAGACTTTTAAGCAGGTCAACATTCACAAGGGCCAGACGGATTACCAGGACGTGTACTCCGAGCATGTGCTGACCAACTGGCAAGTGTCTTCATTGACATTTTCAACATGTCTCTGACTGAGTCTGTAATACCAAAATGTTTCAAGCAGACCACCATAGTCCCTGTGCCCAAGAACACTAAGATAACCTTTCTAAATGACTACCGACCTGTAGCACTCACGTCTGTAGCCATGAAGTGCTTAGAAAGGCTGGTCATGGCTCACATCAACACCATTATCCCAGAAACCCTAGACCCACTCCAATTTGCATACCGCCCCAACAGATCCACAGATGATGCAATCTCTATTGCACTCCAAACTGCCCTTTCCCACCTGGACAAGAGGAACACCTACTTGAGAATGCTATTCATTGACTACAGCTCAGCGTTCAACACCATAGTGCCCTTAAAGCTCATCACTAAGCTAAGGACAGCCTATAAGGAGGAGGTCAGAGAGCTGGCAGTGTGGTGCCAGGATAACAACTCTCCCTCAACATGATCAAGACAAAGGAGATGATTGTGGACTACAGGAAAAGAATGAGGACTGAGCATGCCCCCATTCTCATCGACAGGGCTGTAGTGGAACAGGTCCACATCACCAACAAACTATCATGGTCCAAACACACCAAGACAGTCGTGAAGAGGGCACAACAAAGCCTATTCCCCCTCAGGAGACTGAAAAGATTTGGCATTGGTCCTCAGATCCTCAAAAATTTCTACAGCTGCACCATCGAGAGCATCCTGACTGGTTGCATCACCACCTGGTATGGCAACTGCTCGGCCTCCGACCGCAAGGCACTACAGAGGGTAGTGCATACGGCCCAGTACATCACTGGGGCCAAGCTTCCTGCCATCCAGGACCTCTATACCAGGCGATGTCAGAGGAAGGCCCTAAAAATTATCAAAGACTCCAGCCACCCTAGTCATAGACTGTTCTCTCTGCTACCGCACGGCAAGCGGTACCGGAGCGCCAAGTCTAGGTCCAAAAGGCTTCTTAACAGCTTCTACCCCCAAGCCATAAGACTCCTGAACAGCTAATCATGGCTACCTGGACTATTTGCATTGCCCCCCACCCCACCCCATCCCCCTCTTTTACGATGCTGCTACTCTGTTTATTATTTATGCATAGTCACTTTAACTCTACCCACATGTACATATTACCTCAATGTTTTAGGTTATTGTCCAGCTAAAAGATGAATCATCTCCCAGTGTCTGGTAGAAAGCAGATTGAACCAGATTTTCCATTCCATTTCATTTTTATCCTGAAAAAGTCCCCAGTCCTTAACAATCACAAGCATACCCACAACATGATGCAGCCACCACTATGCTTGAAAATATGGAGAGTGGTACTCAGTAATGTGTTGTATTGGATTTGCCCCAAACATTAAACACTTTGTATTCAAGACAAAAAGTGAATTGCTTTGCCACATTTTTTGCAGTATTACTTTAGTGCCTTGTTGCAAACAGGATGCATCTTTTTTAATATTTTTATTCTGTACAGGCTTCCTTCTTTTCACTATGTCAATTAGATTAGTATTATGGAGTAACTACAATGTTGTTGATCCATTCTCAGCTTTCTCCTATCACAGCCATTAAACTCTGTATTTAATTTATTTATTTACAATAAATGTTATTCATGTCATTATTAATGTTATTCATGTCATTATTAATAGGTTTTACATAATATCATTATTATTTGTACAACTTGTATTTTGAATATTGATTTTGCTTGTATTTATGTGATAGGAACTATCTGTACATTCTATGTTGTGTTGGGACGCTTTTAGTGGTGACAAGTTCCAGACATCGCGGTAAAGTAGCGGCGGTAAAGTTTAGTACTCTGAAAGATAAGTTAAATTAACTACGTGTTTATTTACAAGTATTCTTGTTTCTAAGTGGACCCATTTCCCTCTCAGTTGTGTGCAGCCAGCGAGGTATGTTCATTATGTTAATATTTACGTGCAAGGTTTCTGTAACGTGAACGCCAACTTGTTTTTTGTGCATGTGTTGAAATGTATTTAAACAGTTCGACGGTGGATTGATGACGGTGGAGAATTTAGTAGAAGAATAAATCCATCAGTAACCAGAACAACGGCGTCGTGTATTTCCTGGAGGGAGTGATAGTGTAACTGTTTTAAAGTCACCATTGGCCTCATGGTGAAATCCCTGAGTGGTTTCCTTCCTCTCTGGTAACTGAGTTAGGAAGGACGCCTGTATCTTTGTAGTGACTGGGTGAATTGATACACCATCCAAAGTGTAATGAATAACTTTACCATGCTCAAATGGATATTTAATGTCTGCTTTTTTTTTTTACCCATCTACCAATAGGTGCCCTTCGTTGTGAGGTATTGGAAAACCTCCCTGGTCTTTGTGATTGAATCTGTGTTTGAAATTCACTGCTCGACTGAAGGACCTTACAGATAATTATATGTGTGGAGTACAGATACAGTGAGGGAAAAAATTATTTGATCCCCTGCTGATTTTGTAAGTTTGCCCACTGACAAAGAAATGATCTGTCAGAGTGGTGTGGGTGGATGTGTAGGAATCAAGCGCAGGAAACCAGGAGGACTTAAACTGAACTTTAGTTAAGTCCGACACGAACAAAATACGTCAACCCAACCGGGTGGCGCAAATAAATTACGCACCAAACACTGTGCGGAGAAAAACAAGAAAAGGCGCACGCAGTGCGAACTCTCGAAATACACATAAGAGAGACTCAAAATACCAGAGTACAATCTGACAACGAAACAATCACGCATAACACCTGACCCAAACACACGAAACTAAATAGGGAAAACAATTAAGACACAAATAAGGGACAGGTGTTATGAACAGACAAAACCAAACGAACATGAAACATAGAACGGTGGCAGCTAGTACTCCGGAGACGACGACCGGCGAAACCTGCCCGAACAAGGAAGAGGAGCAGCCTCGGCCGAAACCGTGACAGTACCCCCCCCTTGACGCGCGGCCCCAGCCGTGCGCCGACCCGGAGCTCGGGGACGACCCGGACGACGCGGAGCAGGGCGCGCAGGATGACCCCGATGGAACTCGGTCAGTAGGGACTGGTCCAATACGTCCCTCCTTGGCACCCAGCACCGCTCCTCCGGACCGTACCCCTCCCACTCCACGAGATATTGAAGACCCCCCATCCGGCGTCTAGAATCCAGGATGGACCTCACGGTGTACGCCGGAGCCCCCTCGATGTCCAACGGGGGCGGAGGAGTCTCCTCAATCTCAAAGTCCTGGAGTGGACCAGCTACCACCGGCCTGAGGAGAGACACATGGAACGAGGGGTTAATATTTTTGTAATCAATAGGTAGTTCTAACCTATAACTCACCTCGTTCAATCTCCTCAGGACTTTAAAGGGCCCCACAAACCGCCGACCCAGCTTCCGGCAGGGCAGGCGGAGGGGCAGGTTTCTGGTTGAGAGCCAGACTCGATCTCCAGGTGCGTACACTGGCCCCTCACTGCGGTGTAGGTCGGCGCTCGTCTTCTGTCGACGTATGGCACGCTGCAGATGGACGTGTGCAGCCTCCCACGTCTCCTCCGAGCGCCGCACCCACTCATCCACAGCGGGGGCCTCGATCTGGCTCTCATGCCATGGTGCCAGAACCGGCTGGTACCCTAATACACACTGAAAAGGGGTTAGTTGGGTGGAGGAGTGGCGAAGAGAGTTCTGTGCCATCTCGGCCCAGGGCACATATCTCGCCCACTCCTCCGGCCGGCCCTGACAGTATGACCTCAGAAACCTACCCACATCCTGGTTGACACGTTCAACCTGCCCATTACTCTCCGGGTGGTAACCCGAGGTAAGGCTTACCGAAACCCCCAACCGTTCCATAAATGCTCTCCACACTCTAGAGGTGAACTGGGGGCCTCGGTCAGACACTATATCCTCGGGTACCCCGTAATGCCGGAAGACATGGGTGAACAGAGCCTCTGCGGTCTGTAGGGCAGTGGGTAGACCCGGCATGGGAAGGAGACGACAGGCCTTAGAGAACCGATCCACAACGACCAGGATGGTAGTATTCCCCTGTGAGGGGGGAAGGTCGGTCACAAAATCCACCGAGAGGTGGGACCAGGGTCGTTGTGGAATAGGCAGGGGTTGTAACTTACCCCTGGGCAAATGTCTGGGCGCCTTACACTGGGCACACACCGAACAGGAGGAGACATAAATCCTCACATCCCTAGCTAACGTTGGCCACCAGTACTTCGTGCTAAGGCAGTGCACTGTCCGGCCGATACCCGGATGGCCAGAGGAGGGGGACGTATGAGCCCAACAAATGAGGCGATCGCGTACCTCGAGCGGAACGTACGTCCGACCCACAGGACACTGTGGAGGTCTCGGGTCGGTGCGTAACGCCCGCTCGATCTCACCATCAACCTCCCACACCACCGGAGCAACCAGACAAGACTCCGGTAGTATGGGCGTGGACTCAACTGACCTCTCCTCTGCGTCATACCGCCGAGACAGAGCATCTGCCTTCCCGTTCTGGGACCCAGGGATGTATGTGATTTTAAACACAAACCGGGCTAGAAACATAGTCCAGCGAGCCTGGCGAGGATTCAGTCTCCTAGCTGCCCGGATGTACTCCAGGTTACGATGGTCAGTTAGAATGAGGAAAGGGTGTTGAGCCCCCTCGAGCCAATGCCGCCACACCTTTAGGGCCTGTACCACGGCTAACAGCTCCCTGTCTCCTACGTCATAATTCCGCTCCGCCGGACTGAGCTTCTTTGAGTAGAACGCACAGGGACGGAGTTTAGGTGGAGTGCCAGAACGCTGGGAAAGAACGGCCCCTATCCCGGCCTCTGACGCGTCCACCTCTACTTGGAACGGTAAAGAGGGATCCGGATGCGCCAACACCGGCGCCGAGGTAAACAGGTCCTTCAGTTTCCCAAATGCCCTGTCCGCCTCAGCTGACCACCGCAAGCGCACCGGACCCCCCTTTAACAGAGACGTTATGGGAGCTGCCACCTGTCCAAAACCCCGGATAAACCTCCGGTAATAATTCGCAAAACCCAAGAACCGTTGCACCTCCTTCACAGTGGTTGGGGTCTGCCAATTACGCACAGCTGACACCCGGTCTACCTCCATCTTCACCCCTGACGCAGATAACTGGTAACCCAGAAAGGAGACCGACTTCTGGAAAAACAGACATTTCTCTGCCTTGACATATAGGTCATGCTCCAACAGCCGCCTCAATACTCGGCGCACCAGGGCTACATGCTCAGCACGGGTAGGACTATACACCAGAATGTCGTCGATGTACACAACTACTCCCTGTCCCTGCATGTCCCGGAAAATCTCATCAACGAAGGATTGGAAGACTGAGGGAGCATTCATCAACCCATATGGCATGACTAGATACTCGTAGTGTCCGGAAGTCGTGCTAAACGCTGTCTTCCATTCATCGCCCTCTCTAATGCGCACCAAGTTATATGCGCTCCTAAGATCCAATTTTGTAAAGAACTGCGCACCGTGCAGTGACTCCGTCATAGTCGCAATCAGAGGAAGTGGATAGCTGTACTTCACTGTGATCTGATTGAGACCGCGGTAATCAATACACGGGCGCAGACCTCCATCCTTTTTCTTCGCAAAAAAGAAACTTGAGGAAGCGGGTGAAATGGAGGGCCGTATGTATCCCTGTCTAAGAGACTCAGAGATGTACGTCTCCATAGCCTTTCTCTCCTCTTGAGACAAGGGATACACATGGCTTCGCGGGAGAGCTGCTCCTGACTGGAGATCTATCGCACAATCCCCCCGTCTATGAGGCGGCAACTGCGCCGCCCTAGTCTTACTGAACGCCAGTGCCAAATCCTCATACTCGGGGGGAATCTGCAGTGCTGGCATTAGATTCGGACTCTCCACCGAGGTCGCCCCTATGGAAACACCCAGACACCGCCCCTCACATTGAGCAGACCACCCTTTAAGAGCTTTCTCTCGCCACCTAATAGTAGGGTCATGAGTCATCAACCAGGGAAGACCCAGCACTACCGGATACGCAGGAGAGTCAATCAGATAGAGCTGAATTATCTCCTCATGACCCTCCTGCGCCATCATCTGAAGGGGTGCTGTGACCTCCCTAATCAACCCAGACCCTAACGGACGGCTATCTAGGGCATGGACGGGGAAAGGCTTATCCACTGGACGGAGGGGAATCCCTAACTCTATACAGAACTGGCGATCTACAAAATTCCCAGCTGCGCCTGAATCTACCAGCGCCTTATGCTGGGAACGAGGTGCAACCTGTGGGAAACAAACAGGCAAGGTTAGGTGCACGACAGAAAGCTCTGGGTAAGCAGGGCGCCTACTCACCTGGGGGGAACCCCCAATGCGTGACCTGCCTTCTCCCTCACCGAGGGACCCGCCCCAACACCTAGCCGCGGTGTGTCCTCCACGACCACAGTTAGTGCAAGGGCCGGGTCCCCTCGGGCTCCTCCTCCTCCGGTCCCTAGCGCCAGCACCTCCGAGCTCCATAGGGCTCGGCTCGGAGGTGCTGGAGAGTGGAATGGGCGAACCCCCCCTCCCGGGACGTCCACGGGTGGCGAGCAGGGTATCCAGCCGGATGGCCATGTCGACAAGCTGGTCGAAAGTCAACGAGGTGTCCCTGCACGCCAACTCTCGCTGGACGTCCTCCCGGAGGCTGCAGCGGAAATGGTCGATATGGGCCCGCTCATTCCACCCTGCATCGGCCGCTAGGGTCCGAAACTCCAAGGCAAAGTCCTGGGCGCTCCTCATCCCCTGTCGGAGGTAGAATAGACGCTCCCCCGCCGCCTTCCCCTCTGGTGGATGGTCGAACACAGCACGGAAGCGGCGGGAGAACTCCGCATAGTTTGTGGTAGCGGCGTCCATTCTCCTCCACTCGGCGTTGGCCCACTCCAACGCCTTGCCGGTGAGACAGGAGATGAGGGCTGAGACGCTCTCGTGTCCCGAGGGCGCCGGGTGTACGGTGGCGAGGTAGAGCTCCACCTGCAGCAGGAACCCTTGAAACCCGGCAGTGGAGCCGTCGTACGCCCTCGGGAGCGAGAGCCGAATCCCACTGGGTTCTGGAGATGAGACAGGAGGGCTGACCGATGGGGCTGGTTCGGTTCGTGGGGGTGTGGGAACCCCGCTGGTCTCCCATCGGTGCAGAGTATTCATCACCCCCTCCAGGGCATGACAGACCTGGTTGATGCGGTCCTCCTGACCACGAAGACGTTCAGCCATCTCGGCTGTTGGCGCGGTCGCTCCTGCTGATTCCATGGATGTGATGCGTGATTCTGTCAAAGTGGTGTGGGTGGATGTGTAGGAATCAAGCGCAGGAAACCAGGAGGACTTAAACTGAACTTTAGTTAAGTCCGACACGAACAAAATACGTCAACCCAACCGGGTGGCGCAAACAAATTACGCACCAAACACTGTGCGGAGAAAAACAAGAAAAGGCGCACGCAGTGCGAACTCTCGAAATACACATAAGAGAGACTCAAAATACCAGAGTACAATCTGACAACGAAACAATCACGCATAACACCTGACCCAAACACACGAAACTAAATAGGGAAAACAATTAAGACACAAATAAGGGACAGGTGTTATGAACAGACAAAACCAAACGAACATGAAACATAGAACGGTGGCAGCTAGTACTCCGGAGACGACGACCGGCGAAACCTGCCCGAACAAGGAAGAGGAGCAGCCTCGGCCGAAACCGTGACATGATCAGTCTATAATTTTAATGGTAGGTTTATTTGAACAGTGAGAGACAGAATAACAAAACAAAAATCCAGAAAAACGCATGTCAAAAATGTTATAAATTGATTTGCATTTTAATGAGGGAAATAAGTATTTGACCCCCTCTCAATCAGAAAGATTTCTGGCTCCCAGGTGTCTTTTATACAGGTAACGAGCTGAGATTAGGAGCATTCTCTTAAAGGGAGTGCTCCTAATCTCAGCTTGTTACCTGTATAAAAGACACCTGTCCACAGAAGCAATCAATCAATCAGATTCCAAACTCTCCACCATGGCCAAGACCAAAAAGCTCTCCAAGGATGTCAGGGACAAGATTGTAGACCTACACAAGGCTGGAATGGGCTACAAGACCATCGCCAAGCAGCTTGGTGACAAGGTGACAACAGTTGGTGCGATTATTCGCGATAGGAAGAAACACAAAAGAACTGTCAATCTCCCTCGGACTGGGGCTCCTTGCAAGATCTCACCTCGTGGAGTTGCAACGATCATGAAAACGGTGAGGAATCAGCCCAGAACTACACGGGAGGATCTTGTCAATGATTTCAAGGCAGCTGGGACCATAGTCACCAAGAAAACAATTGGTAACACATTACGCCGTGAAGGACTGAAATCCTGCAGCACCCGCAAGGTCCCCCTGCTCAAGAAAGCACATATACATGCCCGTCTGAAATTTGCCAATGAACATCTGAATGATTCAGAGGAGAACTGGGTGAAAGTGTTGTGGTCAGATGAGAACAAAATGGAGCTCTTTGGCATCAACTCATCTCGCTGTGTTTGGAGGAGGAGGAATGCTGCCTATGACCCCAAGAACACCATCCCCACCATCAAACATGGAGGTGGAAACATTATGCTTTGGGGGTGTTTTTCTGCTAAGGGGACAGGACAACTTCACCGCATCAAAGGGACGATGGACAGGGCCATGTACCGTCAAATCTTGGGTGAGAACCTCCTTCCCTCAGCCAGGGCATTGAAAATGGATCGTGGATGGGTATTCCAGCATGACAATGACCCAAAACACACGGCCAAGGCAACAAAGGAGTGGCTCAAGAAGAAGCACATTAAGGTCCTGGAGTGGCCTAGCCAGTCTCCAGACCTTAATCCCATAGAAAATCTGTGGAGGGAGCTGTAGGTTCGAGTTGCCAAACGTCAGCCTCGAAACCTTAATGACTTGGAGAAGATCTGCAAAGAGGAGTGGGACAAAATCCCTCCTGAGATGTGTGCAAACCTGGTGGCCAACTACAAGAAACGTCTGACCTCTGTGATTGCCAACAAGGGTTTTGCCACCAAGTACTAAGTCATGTTTTGCAGAGGGGTCAAATACTTATTTCCCTCATTAAAATGCAAATCAATTGATAACATTTTTGACATGCGTTTTTCGTGATTTTTTCGTTGTTATTCTGTCTCTCACTGTTCAAATAAACCTACCATTAAAATTATAGACTGATCATGTCTTTGTCAGTGGGCAAACGTACAAAATCAGCAGGGGATCAAATATTTTTTTCCCTCACTGTATGAGGTAGTCATTCAAAAATCATGTTAAATACCATTATTGATAAGAGGCCATCTGTGCTCTTTTAAGGTCCTTGCTACTGAATAGTCTGATCCAGTACGAGTCAAAATAAGAATACTGGAAGAGATGGAGACCTGCACACTGTCGAAAAAATGAATAAATCAAAACAGAGTCTTGAATGCTAAATAAAGATGTTTAATAGAACATCATGATGGCCAAAAAAGAAAAGTGCAAGAAAGTGCATAAATGAAAGGTGAAAACAAAACACAAACATTTCGGCCTCAGGCCATCATCAGTGTAAATAGTCAGCACACACACCTGGCTTCTATTTCAAGGATACAGTGGCTTGCGAAAGTATTCACCCCCCTTGGCATTTTTCCTATTTTGTTGCCTTACAACCTGGAATTAAAATGGATTTTTTGGGGGTTTGTATCATTTGATTTACACAACATGCCTACCACTTTGAAGATGCAAAATAAATTTTTTTGTGAAACAAACAAGAAATAAGATAACAAAACAGAACATGAGCATGCATAACTATTCACCCCCTCAAAGTTAATACTTTGTAGAGCCACCTTTTGTAGCAATTACAGCTACAAGTCTCTTGGGGTATGTCTCTATAAGCTTGGCACATCTAGCCACTGGGATTTTTGCCCATTCTTCAAGGCAAAACTGCTCCAGCTCCTTGTTGGATGGGTTCCGCTGGTGTACAGCAATCTTTAAGTCATACCACAGATTCTCAATTGGATTGAAGTCTGGGCTTTGACTAGGCCATTCCAAGACATTTAAATGTTTCCCCTTAAACCACTCAAGTGTTGCTTTAGCAGTATGCTTAGGGTCATTGTCCTGCTGGAAGGTGAACCTCCGTCCCATTCTGTGATGAGGTGGTGATGAAGGAGTCAGGAGGGTAATTCACAGAATAACAGGCTTTAATCCGCAAAATACAGGTTTACGCAGAAATGCGTCAAACACACTCCAGGGCACAAAACAGGCGCACTGGAAAATACAAGGCACACGGGAAAATACTCCCGTCGATACACAATACACGAGCTCCACCGAGCTTCACTAACCTCCACAATAAACAATCACCCACACAGATAAGGAAGCAGAGGGAACACTTATACAATGACTAATGAGGGAATAAGGACCAGTTGTGTGTGATTGAAGAAAAGACAAATGGAGTGATGATAAATGGATCGGCAGTAGCTAGTAAGCCGGTGACGCCGAACGTCGAAAACTGCCCGAACAAGGAGGGGAGGCAGCCTCACGGAAGTCGTGACAACAGTCTCAAATCTCTGGAAGACTGAAACAGGTTTCCCTCAAGAATTTCCATGTATTTAGCGCCATCCATCATTCCTTCAATTCTGACCAGTTTCCCTGTCCCTGCCCATGAAAAACATCCCCACAGCATGATGCTGCCACCACCATGCTTCACTGTGGGGATGGTGTTCTCGGGGTGATGAGAGGTGTTGGGTTTGTGCCAGACTTAGCGTTTTCCTTAATGGCCAAAAAGCTCAATTTTAGTCTCAACTGACCAAAGTACCTTCTTCCATATGTTGGGGAGTCTCCCACATGCCTTTTGGCGAACACCAAACATGTTTGCTTATTTTTTTCTTGAAGCAATGGCATTTTTCTGGCCACTCTTCCGTAAAGCCCAGCTCTGTGGAGTGTACGGCTTAAAGTGGTCCTATGGACAGATACTCCAATCTCCGCTGTGGAGCTTTGCAGCTCCTTCAGGGTTATCTTTGGTCTCTTTGTTGCCTCTCTGATTAATGCCCTCCTTGCCTGGTCCGTGAGTTTTGGTGTGCGGCCCTCTCTTGGCCGGTTTGTTGTGGTGCCATATTCTTTCCATTTTTTAATAATGGATTTAATTGTGCTCCGTGGGATGTTCAAAGTTTCAGATATTTTTTTATAACCCCACCCTTATCCGTACTTCTCCACAACTTTGTCCCTGATCTGTTTGGAGAGCTCCTTGGTCTTCATGGTGCTGCTTGCTTGGTGGTGCCCCTTGCTTAGTGGTGTTGCAGACTCTGTGGCCTTTCAGAATAGGTGAATATATACTGAGATCATGTGACAGATCATGTGACACTTAAATTGCACACAGGTGGACTTCATTTAACCAATTATGTGACTTCTGAAGGTAATTGGTTGCACCAGATCTTATTTAGGGGCTTCATAGCAAAAGGGGTGAATACATATGCACGCACCACTTTTCCGTTATTTATTTTTTGACTTTTTTGAAACAAGTTTTTTTTTTCATTTCACTTCACCAATTTTGAGTAATTTGTGTATGTCCATTACATGAAATCCAAATAAAAATCCATTTAAATTACAGGTTGTAATGCAACAAAATAGGAAAAACGCCTAGGGGGATGAAAACTTTTGCAAGGCACTGTATGTCACATGATCAAGCAAGAAAATACATCAGAAAATCTATAAATCAGTACCTACTACAATAGAATGTATTATCAAGATGATATACGAAATGTACAAATGCGGACAGAGAAATATCATCAATTATTGGTTTTACACATACTGTACATGTGAACATTTCATCAGAATAAATAACACAGGATTGTAATAGTGTAGGGAGCTAGAGAGACCACTAGGTGGGGGTATCGAACACCAATATGAGGCAATATACCAGTAACAGAAAACACTTCAACAACAATTCTTAATTCATGCCTGATGGGTGGAGAGTTTTTGAATAGAACATCCACCTGCGTTCTGTCTGGAGAAGACTAAGTTCAAGATTACCACCCCTACGTGAACGTTTTATCTGCTGTATAGTACAGAAGGACATGGTGGAGACAGGGTGACCGGCCACAGAGAAATCACAAGCAATAGGGGATTTAGGGTAATTTCTCCTTACAGCACCCTTGTGTTCTATAACACGTGTTTTTATCTGTCTACTGGTTTTACCCACTTATTGCTTATTGTATAAGGTATAGGACGATAGAAGAGCTGAATGTGAGGAACTGTTTGATAGTGTATTGTTTGCCAGTGGCAGAGCTGCTGAATCCGCTCACTTTTTTACAGGAATCCCTACATGCCGCACAAATATGGCACGGGTAGAAGCCAGTCACCTCGTCTAGTCTTCCGTCATTTGTTTTCGGAGGGACATGAGTGTCAGCCCGAACAAAAAAGTCCCTGACATTCCTGGCCCTGCAGTGTGAAAAGAGAGGAGGGTCAGAGAAAATCTTTTGGCAAGCAGGATCAGCCATGAGCACGTTCCAATGTCTCTTAATCGCTCCCTTGATTTCATCACTTAAAGGACAATATGTAGTGGTACAGAGACATTATTATTATTTTTTACTTTTATCCCTTCTGGATGAGGTCTCATACATTTTCTGGACACCATGATGTTTTATTAAACATTATTTAGCATTCAAGCCTCCGTTTTGATTGTATTCATTTTTTCGACAGTGTGCGAGTCTCCATCTCTTCCAGTATTGTTATTTTGACTCCTCTGCACCTGGAACCGACACTATTCAGTAGTAAGGACCTTAAAAGAGCACAGACGGCCTCTTATCGTTTATGTATTTTCCCTGTCTGCAGCCACCACATTTCAATTTTAGTGGCTATGTTGACCTTTGCAGAAATCTGAGGCTTAACTGATACACTTGGATTAGCAAACACAACATGCCATTGGAACACAGGACTGATGGTTGCTGATAATGGGCCTCTGTACGCCTATGTAGATATTCCATAAAAAATCAGCCGTTTCCAGCAACAATAGCCATTAACAACATTAGCAATGTCTACACTGTATTTATGATCAGTTTGGGTAGGGTACCAAGGAAGGATATCTGGCTATTACTAATCTCAGCTGTGAACTTGATAGATTCAGCCATATCATTAAGGTAGGCAAGAATATCATCAAACACATTGAGGGGACCCTCCCAAACAAGAAACACATCATTACATTTTACTCATTTAGTAGACACTCTTATCCAGAGCGACTTACAGGAGCAATTAGGATTAAGTGCCTTGCTCAAGGGCACATCGACAGATTTTTCACCTAGTCGGCTCGGGGATTAGAACCAGCGACCTTTCGGTTACTGGCACAACGCTCTTAACCACTAAGCCACCTGCCGCCCCTCATCATCAATATATATTTTCCACATAAGTAAATGTTGTAAAAAATGGTTAATGTGCCAAATGAACTTGTCTTCCAGATAAACCACAAATAGAAATGCATAGTCAGGAGAGAAAATGGAGCCCATAGCCACTCCCTGTTTTTGTAAATAGTAAAATCTTCAAACTACAAATGTTTATTGTACAGGAGGATAGTCGCCAGGTCCAACAAAAAACCTGTAGAGGGCTGTTCCAAAAATAACTTCAAAGACTCTGGCCCTTTGTCATGTGACCTACTTGTTGTGTGTATATACTGACATGTATGTGTAACTGATAGATGCACACACACACTACATGTTAATGTTTTTAAATGTATTCTACCCCCAAGCCATAAGACTCCTGAACAGCTAATCATGGCTACCCAGACTATTTGCATTGTCCCCTCTACCCCACCCCACCCCTTCTTTTACGCTGCTGCTACTCTCTGTTTATTATCTATGCATAGTCACTTTAACTCTACCCACATGTACATATTATCTCAATTACCTTCACTAACCTGTACCCCCGCACATTGACTCTGTACCGGTACCCCCTCTATATAGCCTCCCTACTGTTATTTTGTTTTACTGCTGCTCTTTCATTATTTTTAATTTTTAATTTTTTACTTATCTATTTTTACTTAACACTTATTTTTCTTAAAACTGCATTGTTAGTTAAGGGCTTGTAAGTAAGCATTTCACTGTAAGGTCTACACCTGTTGTATTCGGCACATGCGGCAAGTAAAATTTGATTTGATTTAAAGTGTAGTCTTTTGTCTGTAATGTCTTTTTCATTATATGTCGGAACCCAGTAAGACTAGCTGTCGCCATTGGCTTCGGCTAATGAGAATCCTAATAAATCAAATAAAAAATAATGTGGTTCATTAGCATATAAAGAAACAACATGTACAGTGAGGGAAAAAAGTATTTGATCCCCTGCTGATTTTGTACGTTTGCCCACTGACAAAGAAATGATCAGTCTATAATTTTAATGGTAGGTTTATTTGAACAGTGAGAGACAGAATAACAAAACAAAAATCCAGAAAAACACATGTCAAAAATGTTATAAATTGATTTGCATTTTAATGAGGGAAATAAGTATTTGACCCCTTCTCAATCAGAAAGATTTCTGGCTCCCAGGTGTCATTTATACAGGTAACGAGCTGAGATTAGGAGCACACTCTTAAAGGGAGTGCTCCTAATCTCAGCTTGTTACCTGTATAAAAGACACCTGTCCACAGAAGCAATCAATCAATCCGATTCCAAACTCTCCACCATGGCCAAGACCAAAGAGCTCTCCAAGGATGTCAATGATCATGAGAACGGTGAGGAATCAGCCCAGAACTACACAGGAGGATCTTGTCAATGATCTCAAGGCAGCTGGGACCATAGTCACCAAGAAAACAATTGGTAACACACTACGCCGTGAAGGACTGAAATTCTGCAGCGCCCGCAAGGTCCCCCTGCTCAAGAAAGCACATATACAGGGCCGTCTGAAGTTTGCCAATTAACATCAGAATGATTCAGAGGAGAACTGGGTGAAAGTGTTGTGGTCAGATGAGACCAAAATGGAGCTCTTTGGCATCAACTCAACTTGCCGTGTTTGGAGGAGGAGGAATGCTGCCTATGACCCCAAGAACACCATCCCCACCGTCAAACATGGAGGTGGAAACATTATGCTTTGGGGGTGTTTTTCTGCTAAGGGGACAGGACAACTTCACTGCATCAAAGGGACGATGGATGGGGCCATGTACCGTCAAATCTTGGGTGAGAACCTCCTTCCCTCAGCCAGGGCATTGAAAATGGGTTGTGGATGGGTATTCCAGCATGACAATGACCCAAAACACACGGCCAAGGCAACAAAGGAGTGGCTCAAGAAGAAGCACATTAAGGTCCTGGAGTGGCCTAGCCAGTCTCCAGACCTTAATCCCATAGAAAATCTGTGGAGGGAGCTGAAGGTTCGAGTTGCCAAACGTCAGGCTCGAAACCTTAATGACTTGGAGAAAATCTGCAAAGAGGGGTGGAACAATATCCCTCCTGAGATGTGTGCAAACCTGGTGGCCAACTACAAGAAACACCTGACCTCTGTGATTGCCAACAAGGGTTTTGCCACCAAGTACTAAGTAATGTTTTGCAGAGGGGTCAAATACTTATTTCCCTCATTAAAATGCAAATCAATTTATAAAAAAAATTACATGCGTTTTTCTGGATTTTTTTGTTGTTATTCTGTCTCTCACTGTTCAAATAAACCTACCATTAAAATTATAGACTGATCATGTCTTTGTCAGAGGGCAAACGTACAAAATCAGCAGGGGATCAAATACTTTTTTCCCTCACTGTAAGGTGTTGAGAGAGATATCCGAATAGTCATTACCAATTTCAAATTCAGATAGTTGTTTTATGAAATCGCTAGTGTCTCTCAAATATGAAGGCAATTGCACCACGGTAGGACATACTGTAGGATCCGGTCAACATAAAGGTAAATAGGTTCAGTTAAACTGTAATTACACGCTACAATAGGCAGACCAGGGGGCTTCTCTAATGATTTGTGAACCTTAGGAAGGCAGTATATAAGAGGGACTGAAGGGAAGTCTTTTGTAAGATACTTAAATTCAGATTGGGAGATGTGGCCCCAATGTGTTTTGGAGAAAATAGTCAATTTCATCCTTAAACATGGTGGTAGGGTTGCTTTCCAACTTGGTGTAACAAGTCTCATTAAAGATTTGGGACATGATCTCAGAGTCATAATTGTCTATATTTAACAATACTAAGCCGCCTCCTTTGTCAGCGGGTTTCCAAACAACATTTCTGTTGCTGCTCAGGGACGATAATGTATCACATTCCACTTTACCAATGTCTCCGTGTTTAGACGACTGCAGGATTAAGTCAATATCTCTATCCACCAGGTTACAAAAAGTGTCAATAGCGGCATTGTTGACTGGTGGACAAAAGTTACTTTTGACTCTAAGAGTGGTTTGCTGTGAGGATTCAGTAGGGGGAATGTACACCTGCACATTGTCTTTGTTGTAGAAAGCTTGATGGATCTATAGAATTTAAACATCTCAACTTTTAGTTTAAATGGATTAGAGGTAGAAGGAGGGACATAGGACAAACCTTTGTTAAGAAGGTGTTGCTCAGCCGGTGTCAGGTTGTTGTCAGACAGGTTGAAGATTAGGTTCTGGTCCTGCTGCTCGGGCGGTGCTGATGTCTTTCTCCCACTCCGCGTCGACCCCTCTGCGTCCTCTTTGTCTGGTGTTGTAGTGGTACTGTTGGGGTCTTGATCGCGCTCTGGGGCTGTGTCGCTCTCCTTTCCGTTGAAAACCCTGGTCAGAGTCGGATTGGAAATCGGAGGCGCTGGAGCCAGAGGTGTAGGCTGGCTTCTCCTTGAAACGGACTTGCTTCTTAGGTTTTGCATAGCCCTGCGATGGTGCATTCAACCTCCATGGGTACTTCCTGTCATCACGGTAGTTCCATAGTATCTCTCCTCAGTTTGCTCATCTTCGTCTTTTGTAGGTTATCATGGAATTGGGTGGTAGATATTTTGAGATCTTCTTCAAGAGCTTTAAATGTTTCTGGTTGCATTGTAGTTCTCACGCTCTCTATAACTTTGTTGATCTCTGTCTTAGTTTTGGTCAGTGCCTGATGCGTGTGTTCAATGATAAGAACCATAAGGTCCAAGGAGGCTTTGTTGAGGACATTACACAACTTGGTGCAGAATTCCTCATCTTTGCGACACAGAGTCTGTACTTTCTAAATACAGAGGCCTCTTGGGATCCTCTTTGACCTTACATACTCACTCTGTGCCATTCCATGTAGTTGTAGCCTGGTTTCCTTGAGGTAGAGATATTTGAGTTTGCAGTAGAGGTCGTTAGCTGAGGGAGCTGGCATATGGAGGGGGCCCGTATCACGAAAAATTATGTTTTCAATGTCCACATCGGTGTAAGTCCATGTGTGTGCTTGGGCATCAGTTAAGCCTCAGATTTCTGCAAAGGTCAACATAGCCACTAAAATTGAAATGTGGTGGCTGCAGACAGGGAAAATACATAAACGATAAGAGGCCGTCTGTGCTCTTTTAAGGTCCTTACTACTGAATAGTGTCGGTTCCAGGTGCAGAGGAGTCAAAATAACAATACTGAAAGAGATGGAGACTCGCACACTGTCAAAAAAATGAATACAATCAAAACGGAGGCTTGAATGCTAAATAATGTTTAATAAAACATCATGGTGTCCAGAAAATGTATGAGACCTCATCCAGAAAGGATAAAAGTAAAAAAAAAAAAAAAATGTCTCTGTACCACTACATATTGTCCTTTAAGTGATGAAATCAAGGGAGCGATTAAGAGACATTGGAACGTGCTCATGGCTGATCCTGCTTGCCAAAATATTTTCTCTGACCCTCCTCTCTTTTCACACTGCAGGGCCAGGAATGTCAGGGCCTTTTTTGTTCGGGCTGACACTCATGTCCCTCCGAAAACAAATGATAGAAGACTTGACGAGGTGACTGGCTTCAACCCCTGCTGTAGTTGTGCGGCATGTAGGATTCCTGTAAAAGAAAAGTGAGCGGATTCAGCAGCTCTGCCACTGGCAAACAATACACTATCAAACAGTTCCTCACATGCAGCTCTTATATCGTCATATACCTTATCTCTAGTTGACAGATAAAAACACGTGTTATAGAACACTAGGGTGTTGTAAGGAGAAATTACCCTAAATCCCCTATTGCACGTCATTTCTCTGTGGCCGGTCACCCTGTCTCCTCCATGTCCATCTGTACTATACAGCAGATAAAATGTTCACGTAGGGGTGGTCATCTTGAACTTAGTCTTCTCCAGACAGAATGTTGGTGGATGTTATGTTTAAAAAAACTCTCCACCCATCAGGCATGATTGAACAATTGTTGTTGAAGCGTTTTCTGTAACTGGTATATTGCCTCATATTGGTGTTCGATACCCCCACCTAGTGGTCTCTCTAGCTCCCTACACTATTACAATCCTGTGTTATTTATTCTGAGGAAATGTTCACATGGTACAGTATGTGTAAAAGCAATAATTGATGATATTTCTCTGTTCCATTTGTACATTTTGTATAGAATCTTGATCATACATTCTATTGTACTAGGTACTGATTTATAGATTTTCTGATGTATTTTCTTGCTTGATCATGTGCAGTGGCAACTCGTTGTTCAGGGCAGGTGGGCCCCACCTGTTTAGCAATTTATTATTTTTTTTATATAAAAACAAATATATAAAAATGTTTGTTGCCTGTTTTGCATGTTATTTTGGCATTAATACGTGTCACATATCAGTTTGCAAACAATTTAAAAAAAATCTTTGAGTTAATAAAGGCACACACAAACATGGTCTCTTTTTTGCTTTTTTGAGTAAGGCAGCTCCAAAATGCAGGTGTTTCAAATCAAATCATTCAGCCTAGCTCAGTGCTTTCTGTGGTGGTGGGGCAGTTCTCTAGTTGCGCCGTGATTGGCTCAGTGTTCTGTCACTCATTGGGACACTATGTCGCCGCAAAATCTACAGGGAGAGCTCGAAAATTCAAGCCCCTTGGGTGCTGCCATAGAGTTACATTAGAAGTGCCCATCCAAGAAGGCTGAAGATCATTGGCCACAGTTAAAATGACATCAAATCACGTTATATCTACCGTAGCTTTGAATGGACTGATCATGTCAACATCATACTTTCAAAATCTTAGCTAGCAAGCTAGACAAGCAGTCATCTCCATGAATCACGTCAACAATCTACTGGCAAATCCTTTTCAATCCTTGTCATATGAAGAGAAATTATACAGTAGATAAAACGTATCGGTGCTCATCGGCCATTAGACATAAACATTACACAACTAGTTGGAAATCACAAATTCAACAATGAGTGGTTTGGAAGGAATCAGTGGCTAACTGCAAGTGTTGCAAAGCAATCACTAGCCTGCTAATCAGTTGAGTGGGTGTGTGGTCCAAGTCTGGGTTTAAGGGTCTCTTTCCCAAGCTTAAAAGGATAAACATTCAACACCATGGGCCAGAAAAGGTTGAATACATTGGCCATGCTGTCAATCCAGCATGACTTCTGCCGCGTTCAAAATAACTGGATACTCAGAACTGGGAAATCTCAGACTTCTGTGAGTTCAAGACAACTGGGAACTCGGATAAAAATGAGCTCCGATTTGGAAAATACGTTTTGAACGGTCATCCAACTCGGAATTCCAAGTCGGGAACTCAGGCCTCTTTCTAGAGCTTAGACCTGAAGATTACTAATGTTGTGGTCCTCTGTAGCTCAATTGGTAGAGCATGGTGCTTGTAACGCCAGGGTAGTGGGTTCGATCCCCGGGACTACTCATACGTAAAAATGTATGCACACATGAATGTAAGTCGCTTTGGCTAAAAGCGTCTGCTAAATGGCATATTATGATTCAACCTTGTTTTTTTTCTAAGTTCCCAGTTGTCTTGAAAGCACCATAAATCCAGAGAATGACAGACTTTGATTACAAAGTTTGATGACAAAATGTGCCCTCAAGAAGGACCGCCACGCCACCTTCCTGTTCAAGTGAGCACAGCACAACAAGGTGAGTCCAAAAATGTATTGTATGGTGCTGCATAAATGATGTAATATCCCAGGGAGATATGTATACTGTAGCTAAGAAAGTAATACTAAGTGTATGTTGTGTAGTAAGCTGTTAGTAGCCCATGTGCCTCACCCTAATAATTTGGTCCCTTTCCTCCTCATAACTTAGTCTACTTTTCTGATTTGGTGGTGCACATGTAGCCTATAGCCTGTTTTAGAGAAATGTAATATCTAATATTGTAAGAGCTTTCATTGTCTGCCCCCTTTATTTATCCTATGGTTCTGACTTGGTGTACAGGGAGAATACTGAATGTGTACTGAATTATGTCGCTGTACATTTCAAAAGTGCTGAACAAATATTTATATTGACTATGTCCGTCCTAGCTCGCTCATTAATGTTTTAATCGAAATTACGGATTGCCTCTTATCCGCTCGTCGTCCCCTGATGCCATAATTTGTACATCTCAATTGTCAGTAGAAACCACATTTATTTAAGCAAGTCAGCCATATCAGCTATGTTTTTCTTAAAGGCAGTAAATGAGGCTGAATGAACTGTTCTGCTGCCAGACCAGGCTCCGCTGATAGTAGTAAGGATTCACTCCATGGTGTTGAAAAGAAAGCTCTGCTGTTGGGACAGCTTTACATAGGCCCTAACAGTTTTTGGGCACCGTTTGTCACTTTTATAGTGCAATTAATGTATTGTTTAGTGTTGTGAGTGTAGTGGCTTTGCATCTAAAAATGTATTTGTTTGTTTGCCCCACCAAGATTTACATGTGACATATGCAATTATCCTTGAAGGAGAAGCCAGGTGTGTGTGCCAACGCCGAAAGGTTTGTGTTTTGTTTTCACCTTTCATTTATGCACTTTCTTGAACTATGTTTTTTTGGTCACCGTGATGTTCTTAACATCTTTATTTTGCATTCAAGCCTCAGTTTTGGATTCATTATTTTTTTCGACAGTGTGCAGGCCTCCATCTCTTCCAAAACACTATTACTGCACACAGTCCATGCAACTTATTATGTGACTTGTTAAGCAATGTTTTACTCCTGAACCCATTTAGGCTTGCCATAACAAAGGGGTTGAATACTTATTGACTCAAGACATTTCCGTTTCTCATTTTTAAATCATTTGTAAACATTTCGAAAAACATAATTCCACTTTGACATTATGGGGTAGTTTGTGTAGGCCAGTGACAAAAAACTCTCAATTTAAACCCATTTTAAATTCAGGCTGTAACACAACAAAATGAGGAAAAAGTCAAGGTGTGTGAATACTTTCTGATAGTTTCAAATCAAATTGTAAATGCTTACTTATGGGTCCTTTTCCAACAATGCAGAGTTAAAGATAAAATAAATAAATAGAAATAGTGACATGAGGAATAAATACACAGTCAATAAGAAAATAAAATAACAAGTAAAAATAACATGACTATGTATAGGGAGTAGAAAATAACATTCCTATATACAAGGTGTACCAGTACTGAGTCCATATACAGGGGTATGAGGTAATTGAGGTAGCTACGTACTGTACTAATACACTGAGTGTACAAAACATTAGGAACACCTTCCTAATATTGAGTTGCACCCACAGGAGGTTGGTGGCACCTTAATTGGGGAGGACGGGCTCGTGGTAATGGCTGGAGCGGAATGGTATCAAATACATCAAACATGGATTCCATGTGTTTGATACCATTCCATTTACGCCTTTCCAGACATTATTATGAGCCGTCCTCCCTTCAGTAGCCTCCACTGCTTGCATCCCCCTCCCCCCTTTTGCCCTCAGAACAGCCTCAATTCATTGGGGCATAGACTCTACAAGGTGACGAAAGCGTTCCACAGGGATTCTGGCCCATGTTGACTCCAATGCTTCCCACAGTTGTCAAGTTGGCTGGATGTCCTTTGGGTGGTTGACCATTCTTGATACACACAGGAAACTGTTGAGCATGAAAAACCCAGCAGCTTTGCATTTCTTGACACATATCGGTGCTCCTGGCACATACTACCATACCCTGTTCAAAGGCACTTAAATATTTTGTCTTGCCCATTCACCCTCTGAATGGCACACATACAGTACACAATCCATGTCTCAATTGTCTCAAGGCTTAAAAATCCTTCTTTAACCTGTCTCCTTCCCTTCATCTACACTGATTGAAGTGGATTCAACAAGTGACATCAATAAGGGATCATAGCTTTCACCTGGATTCAGCAGGTTATCCTATGTCATGGAAAGAGCAAGTGTTCATAATGTTTTGTACACTCAGTGTATATTCTGGACTCTGACATTGCTCGACCTGATATTTCTTTATTCCTTTCTTTTTTGGGGGGAGATTTGTGTGTATTGTTTTGTATTGTTAGATATTACTGCACTGCTGGAGCTAGAAACACAAGCATTTCGCTGCACCTGTGATAACATGTGCAAAATATGTGTAAGCGACCAATAACATTTTATTAGAAATTATTTTATACAAAGTTTTACAACAGATCCATGGGAGCATCATTGACTAAAGCTGGTGGTTGAATTAGGGTCAGTTTAGTTCAACAGCACCGCAGTGCCATATGATGTGATTAACACAGCTAGGAGAGGATGTAATGTAGACAGTAAAGCCATGGTCAGTTCCAGTAAGGTCAGAAACAGTTGATCAAATAAAATACAATTGTATTTGTCACATGCTTCATAAACAACAGGTGTAGACTAACAGTGAAATGCTTACTTATGGGTCCTTTTCCAACAATGCAGAGTTAAAGATAAATAAAAATAAATATATAGAAATGTGACACAAGGAATACATACACAGTGAATAGTAATAACAAGTCAAACATAACATGGCTATATACAGGAAGTACCAGTACCGAGTCGATGTGCAGGGGTTCGAGGTAATTGAATTAGTTACTGTATGTACATATAGGTAGGGGTAAAGTGACTAAGCAACATGATAGACAATAGACAGTATTATTATATATTATATTTAGAAGCAGTGTATGTGGTGAGTGTGAAAGTGTGTGAGTGTATGTGAGTGTGTGTGTGGCGTCGGTATGCATGTGTGTGCATGTTATGTGTGTGTCGGCATATGTAGTGTGTCAGTGTAAGTATATGTGCTTGTGTGGGTAGAGTCCAGTGTGTGTGAGTTAGTGGGAAAAAAGGGTCAATGGAGGTAGTCCGGGTAGCCATTTGATTAACTCTTTAGCAGTCTTGTTTCGAAATCGTATGACTTGGGGGTAGAAGCTGTTCAGGGTCCTGTTGGTTCCAGACTTGGTGTGCAGTAGCAGAGAGAACAGTCTGTGGCTTGGGTAGCTGGAGTGTTTGACAATTTTTGGGCCTTCCTCTGACACTGCCTGGTATAGAATTTCTGGATAGCAGGGAGCTCGGCCCCAGTGATGTACTGGCCCGTATGTACTACCCTCTGTAGCGCCTTGCGGTCAGATGCCAAGCAGTTGCCATACCAAGCGGTGATGCAGCCAGTCAAGATGCTCTCTCTGACGGGGAGAGAGCATCTTGGTGATGGTGCAAACCTAATGATGGTGTTGGAGTCGTGCGCGGTCACGCAGTCGTGGGTGAACAGGGAATACAGGAGGGAACTAAGCATGCACCCCTGAAGGGCCCCCGTGTTGAAGGTCAGCGTGGCGGATGTGTTTTTGCCTACCCTCACCATCTGGGGGCGGCCCGCCAGGAAGTCCAGGATCCAGTTGCAGAGGGAGGTGTTCAGTCCCAGGGACCTTAGCTTAGTGATGAGCTTCGAGGGCACTATGGTGTTGAACGCTGAGCTGTAGTCAATTAACAGCATTCTCACGTAGGTATTCCTTTTGTCCAAGTGGGAAAATGCAGTGGATCTGTTGGGGTGGTATGCGAATTAGAGAGGGTCCAGGGCGTCTGGGATGATGGTGTTGATGTGAGCCATGACCAGCCTTTCAAAGAATTTCATGGCTACAGATTTGAGTGCTACGGAGCGATAGTCATTTTGAGAAGTTACCTCTGCGTTCTTGGGCACAGGGACTATGCTGGTCTTCTTGAAACATGTAGGTATTACAGATTGGGTCAGGGAGAGGTAAAACATTTCAGTGAAGACACTTGCCAGCTGATCAGCGCATGCTCTGAGTACGCGTCCTGTTAATCCGTCTGGTCCTATGGCCTTGTGAATGTTATCCTGTTTAAAGGTCTTCCTCACATCGGCTATAGCGAGCGTGATCACACAGTCATCCGGAACAGCTGGTGCTCTCACACATGGTTTAGTGTTGCTTGCCTCGAAGCGAGCATAGAAGGCATTTAGCATCCACTTCATCGGACCACTTCCGAATTGAGCGTGTCACTGGTATCTATGCTGCTAGGGTCAGTCTGTTATATCTGGTGTTATTCTCCTGTCTTATCCGGTGTCCTGTGTGAATTTAAGTATGCTCCCTCTAATTCTCTCTCTCTCCCTCTCTCCCTCCCATGCCGGAGGACCTGAGCCCTAGGACCATGCCTCAGGACTACCTGGCCTGATGACTCCTTGCTGTCCCCAATCCACCTGGTCGTGCTGCTGCTCCAGTTTCCACTCTTCTGTCTGCGGCTATGGAACCCTGACCTGTTCACCGGACGTGCTACCTTGTCCCAGACCTGCTGTTTTAAACTCTCTCTCTCTACCGCACCTGCTATTTCAACCTCTAAATGCCTGGCTATGAAAAGCCAAGTGACATTTACTCCTGATGTACTGACCTGTTGCAAACTCTACAACCACTGTGATTATTATTTGACCCTGCTGGTCATCTATGAACGTTTGAACATCTTGAAGAAAAATCTGTCCTTAATGGCTATGTACTGTTATAATCTCCAGAAGGGGCCACCCCTCAGAGCCTGGTTCCTCTCTAGGTTTCTTCCTAGGTTTCTGCCTTTCTAGGGAATGTTTTCCTAGCCACCGTGCTTCTACATCTGCATTGCTTGCTGTTTGGGGTTTTAGGCTGGGTTTCTGTATAGCACTTTGTGACATCTGCTGATAAATAAAATGTGATTGATTGATTGATTGATACTTCCTGTTTGAGTTTTTGCTTGTAAGCAGGAATCAGGAGGATAGAGTTATCATCAGATTTGCCAAATGGATGGTGAGGGAGAGCTTTGTATGCGTCTCTGTGTGGAGTAAAGGTGATCTAGAGTTTATTTCCATCTAGTTGCACAGATGACATGCTGGTAGAAATTTGGTAAAATGGATTTCAATTTTCCTACATTAAATCACGGGCCACTAGGAACACTGCCTCTGGATGAGCATTTTCTTGTTGGCTTATGGCCTTATTTTGCTCTTTGAGTGCGGTCTTACTGCCAGCATCGGTTTCTGGTGCTAAATAGACAGCTACGAAAAATGTAGATGAAAACTCTTATGGTAAATAGTATGGTCTACAGCTTATCAGGAGGAATTCTAACCAGGCGAGCAGAACCTTGAGACTTCCTTAATATTAGGGATTGCGCACCAGCTGTTGTCACCAAAGACACACACGCCCCCACCCTTGAGTTAACGAGACACTGCCGTTCTGTCCTGCCGATGCATAGAAAATCCAGCTAGATTTATATTAACCATGTTCTCGTTCAGCCACGACTCCATGAAGCATAGGCTATTACAGTTCTTCAGGTCCCATTGATAGGATAGTTTCGAACGGTGCTCGTCCAGTTTGTTCTCCAGTGATTGTACATTCGCCAATAGAATAGAGGGCAGAGGCAGTTTATTTACTCATCGCTGTAGTTTCATCAGTGTGCCCCCACGTCTGCCTCTATATCACCGTCTCTTTCTCTTCCGAGTGTCGGGGATTAGGGCCTGGTCCGAGGTGAGCAGTATGTCCTGCACGGCTGAGTCATTGAAATCCAAATCGAGGTTAGTGATCGCTGTTCTGATGTCCAGAAGCTGTTTTCGGTAATAGGAAACGATGGTGCAAACATTATGTACAAAACATGTTGCGATCAGCGCAAATAAATCACACAAAATAGCGTAATTGGTCAGGAGCCCATAAAACGTCCGCTATACTCTTTCACATTTTATTAGTCGTATGTACGGGATACACATGTTATACACCATCCAACAAAATGCTTACATGGAAGGTTCCTTCTCGACAATGCAATAACAATAAGAAATAAAAAAAATATAAGAATATGAACATAAAGTAAATGTCTCAGTAGAATAGAATAAACATTTTAATATAAGTATAATACAGGATGGAACAATTTATAGTCCAATATTTACACGTGTTTTGGGGAAGGGGGGATTAGGGGCCAAGTGTTTACATTTTGCAGTATTTCACAATCATAATAAGAGTCTGGTAGCAGCAGTTGTGATGTGTGTGTAGCGTGAATGTAGATGTGTGTGTGTGTGTCTGTGTGGGTGTGTGCATGTGTGCTAAGGTGCAGAGAATCAGAGCAGGTGATCAGTCCAGTTCAAGTGTTCAGCAGTCTGGGGAACCTGTGTTAAGAGTCAGTGTGGAGGAGGTGTTGTTGCCAATCATCACAGCCTGTGGTCTGCCCGTCAGGAAGTACAGGATCCAGTTAGATAGATAGATAGATAAATCCTTCTTTAACCTTTCTCCTCCCCTTCATCTACACAGATTGATGGATTTAACAAGTGACGTCAATAAGGGATCATAGCTTTCACCTGGATTCACCTGGTCAGTCTATGTCATGGAAAGAGCAGGTATTCTTAATGTTGTGTACACTCAGTGTATACAGTGGGGAGAACAAGTATTTGATACAGTGCCGATTTTGCAGGTTTTCCTACTTACAAAGCATGTAGAGGTCTGTCATTTTTTATCATAGGTACACTTCAACTGTGAGAGACGGAATCTAAAACAAAAATCCAGAAAATCACATTGTATGATTTTTAAGTAATTAATTTGCATTTTATTGCATGACATAAGTATTTGATCACCTACCAACCAGTAAGAATTCCGGCTCTCACAGACCTGTTAGTTTTTCTTTAAGAAGCCCTCCTGTTCTCCACTCATTACCTGTATTAACTGCACCTGTTTGAACTCGTTACCTGTATAAAAGACACCTGTCCACACACTCAATCAAACAGACTCCAACCTCTCCACAATGGCCAAGACCAGAGAGCTGTGTAAGGACATCAGGGATAAAATTGTAGACCTGCACAAGGCTGGGATGGGCTACAGGACAATAGGCAAGCAGCTTGGTGAGAAGGCAACAACTGTTGGCGCAATTATTAGAAAATGGAAGAAGTTCAAGATGACGGTCAATCACCCTCGGTCTGGGGCTCCATGCAAGATCTCACCTCGTGGGGCATCAATGATCATGAGGAAGGTGAGGGATCAGCCCAGAACTACACGGCAGGACCTGGTCAATGACCTGAAGAGAGCTGGGACCACAGTCTCAAAGAAAACCATTAGTAACACACTACACCGTCATGGCTTAAAATCCTGCAGCGCACGCAAGGTCCCCCTGCTCAAGCCAGCGCATGTCCAGGCCCATCTGAAGTTTGCCAATGATCATCTGGATGATCCAGAGGAGGAATGGGAGAAGGTCATGTGGTCTGATGAGACAAAAATAGAGTGTTTGTCTAAACTCCACTCGCCGTGTTTGGAGGAAGAAGAAGGATGAGTACAACCCCAAGAACACCATCCCAACCATGAAGCATGGAGGTGGAAACATCATTCTTTGGGGATGCTTTTCTGCAAAGGGGACAGGACGACTGCGCCGTATTGAGGGGAGGATAGATGGGGCCATGTATCGCGAGATCTTGGCCAACAACCTCCTTCCCTCAGTAAGAGCATTGAAGATGGGTCGTGGCTGGGTCTTCCAGCATGACAACGACCCGAAACACACAGCCAGGGCAACTAATGAGTGGCTCCGTAAGAAGCATCTCAAGGTCCTGGAGTGGCCTAGCCAGTCTCCAGACCTGAACCCAATAGAAAATCTTTGGAGGGAGCTGAAAGTCCGTATTGCCCAGCGACAGCCCCGAAACCTGAAGGATCTGGAGAAGGTCTGTATGGAGGAGTGGGCCAAAAACCTTGCTGCAGTGTGTGCAAACCTGGTCAAGACCTACAGGAAACATATGATCTCTGTAATTGCAAACAAAGGTTTCTGTACCAAATATTAAGTTCTGCTTTTCTGATGTATCAAATACTAATGTCATGCAATAAAATGCAAATTAATTACTTAAAAATCATACAATGTGATTTTCTGGATTTTTGTTTTAGATTCCGTCTCTCACAGTTGAAGTGTACCTATGATAAAAATTACAGACCTCTACATGCTTTGTAAGTAGAAAAACCTGCAAAATCGGCAGTGTATCAAATACTTGTTCTCCCCACTGTATGTATATGATGGTGTGTATAGACATTATGGACACCCTCAGGGGTGTGTGCTTAGTCCCTTCCTGTACTCCCTGTTCACCCACGACTGAGTGGGCAAGCACGACTCCAACACCATCATCAAGTTTGCTGAAGACACAACGGTGGTAGGCCTGATCACCGATGGTGATGAGACAGCCTACAGGGAGGAGGTCAGAGTCTAAGCAGTTTGGTGCCGGGACAACAACCTCTCCCTCAACTTCAATAAGACCAAGGAGCTGATCGTGGACTATAGGAGAAAGAGGGGAGAGCACACCCCCATCCATATCGACGGGCTGTTGTGGAGCGGGTCGAGAGCTTCAAGTTCCTTGGCGTCCAGATCACTAAGGACTTAATATGGATTCCACACACATCCTCACAGTCATGAAGAGGACACGGCAGCACATCTTCCCCCTCAAGAGGCTAAAAAGATTTGGCATGGGCTCTCAGATCCTCAAAACGTTCTACAGCTGCACCATAGAGAGCATCTTGACTGGCTGCATCACCACTTGGTATCGCAAATGCACCGCCCTTGACCGCAAAGCGCTACAGAGGGTGGTGCGGACAGACCAGTACATCACTGGGACCAAGCTCCCTGCCATCCAGGACCTCTATATCAGGCGGTGTCAGAGGATGCCCGAAAAATTGGCAAAGACTCCAGCCACCCTAGCCAGCCACTCTAGCCATAGACTGTTCACTCTGCTACCATCCGGCAAACGGTACCAGAGCATCAGCTCTTGGACCAACAGGCTCCGAGACAGCTTCTACCCCCAAACCATAAGACTGCTAAATAGCCAGATTGCTAAATAGTCAATTAATGGTACCCGTACTATCTGCACTGATTCTGTCTTGCACTGACCCTATGCACACTCACTAGACTATATATACACAACATATACACACTCACTCACTCAAACACACTACATTGACACTCCCACACAAAACCCACACATTCACATACACTACATTCACACGCACACATAACACACACACGCATACCGACACAACATAAACACACATACATACACATTACACACACACACACGCACACTCACTCACACACACACACTTTTACACTCACCATTTGCTGCTGCTACTCTGTTCTTTATTTTACCCTTATCATTATCTATCCTGATGCCTAGTCACTTTACCCTTCCTTCATGTACTTATTTACCTCAAATACCTGGTACTGGTACTCACTGTATATAGCTCCATTCTTGTGTATTTTATTTTATTCCTCTTGTGTTACTATTTACACTGAACAAACATATAACGCAACATGTAAAGTGTTGGTCCCATGTTTCATGAGCTGAAATAAAAGATCCCAGATATGTTCCATAGGCACAAAAAGCATATTTCTCTAAAATGTTGTGAGCATTTCTCCTTTGCCAAGATAATCCATCCACCTGAAAGGTGTGGCATATCAATAACCTGATTAAACAGCATGATCATTACACAGGTGCACCTTGTGTTGGGGACAATAAAAGGCCACTCGAAAATGTGCCACAGATGTCTCAAGTTTTGAGAGCACGTGCAATTGACATGCTGACTGTAGGAATGTCCACGGGAGCTGTTGCCAGAGAATTGAATGTTCATTTCTCTACCATCACCTCCACCTCCAACGTCATTTTAGAGAATTTGGCAGTACGTCCAACCGGCCTCACAACCGCAGACCACATGTTTGGTGTCGTGTGGGCTAGCGGTTTGCTGATGGTGGCAGTGGGTTTATGGTATGGGCAGGCATAAGCTACGGACAACGAACACAATTGCATTTTATCGATGGCAATTTGAATGCACAGAAATACCGTGACGAGATCCTGAGGTTCATTATCGTGCATTTCATCTACCACCATCACCTCATTTTTCAGCTTGATAAAGCACAGCCCCATGTCGCGAGGATCTGTACAAAATTCCTGGAAGCTGAAAATGTCCCAGTTCTTCTATGGCCTGCATACTCACCAGACATGTCACCCATTGAGCATGTTTGGGATGCTCTGGGTCGACGTGTAAGACCGCGTCTTCCAGTTCCCGCCAATATCCAGCAACTTCACACAGCCATTGAAGAGGAGTGGGACAACATTCCACAGGCCACAATCTACAGCCTGATCAACTCTATGCGAAGGCAATGTGTCGCGCTGCATGAAGCAAATGGTGGTCACACCAGATACTGACTGGTTTTCTGATCCACGCCCCTACCTTTTTTTAAAGGTATCTGTGACCAACAGATGCATATCTCTATTCCCAGTCATGTGAAATTCTTAGATTAGGGCCTAATGAATTTATGTAAATTTCCTTATATGAACTGTAACTCAGTAAAATCTTTAAAATTGTTGCATGTTGCCTTTATATTTTCGTTCAGTATATTTGTATTTGTATTAGTGTTTTTAAATTCTGCTTTGTTGGGAAGGGCACGTAAGCAAGCATTTCACGGTAAAGTGTACACCAGTTGTATTCGGCATGTGACAAATACAATTGTATTTTATTTTATATGAACAGAAAAGGTGTATACAGCAGTAGTTATATAGGATCAACCTTGACTATAATTAAGCAATAAGGCACGATAAGGTGAGGTATATAGCCAATATACCAGGGCTAAGGGATGTTCTTATGCATGACGCAATGAGGAGTGCCTGGAAACATCCCTTAGCCGTGGTATATTGGCCATATACCACAAACCCCTGAGGTTCCTTATTGCTATTATAAACTGGTTACAATGTAATTAGAAGTTTCAAGTTTTATTGTCACATGCACAAGTACAGTGAAATGCCTTTCTTGCAAACTCAAGAACAGTAAAAATAAATGTTTTGTCATACCCATAGTATACAGACTGATATACCACGGCTTTCATCCAATCAGCATTCAGGGCTCGAACCACCCGGTATATAACACAGTATATACACTGAGTGCACAAAACATTAGGCACACCTGCTCTTTCCATGATTCAAACCAGGTTTCCATCCAATCTTTTTATGCAAGTTGGATGAAAAACGTAAACTTTCCAAATGTTCACAAAACAAAATACGCTAGACAAGGTGGGATCGTTTTGTGTTGGTAAAAGGAATTATGAGAGAAATGTTGGTGGAAACTATTTATGCGCAAATATTACCATCATATCAAGTAAACTTAGAGTCACGTGATGTGTGGTCCTCCCACTACAACTCATCAGGAAAGCATGCAGTTTATTAGGCTACAGATGAAATAAGTTACAATGAAATTCACAGGGCAGTGGCTTGTATTCATGGATGCCAAGGGAAGCCAGGCTTCCCCAAAAAATCTACCAAGAAGAAATAGAAAAAAACGTTAAATAATGTATCTTTCGTCACTCTGTGTTTTCATAATTTTCCTTCAATTTGCAAGAGACTGAATGTACAGTATCTCACCGGCGAAAGCATCCGAGCGAGCGAAACAGCACCCCTCTGACTCTGTATGTGTAGGCCATTTATCTAATGCTGTCTGGTCAAAAAGAGTATGACATTGTTGCCACCCATAGCGTTGAACGCAAGGGAAGCCAGCGAGCATTTGGCCTCCCTTGATAAAAAAAAGTGTAAAATAACAGCCAATCAGTGTTGAGCTAAACTGAGTGAGCTCAACTATGAATGGTCCTGGCGCACCAAAAAAAAGTGTCAAGGGAAGCCATTTCGGATTTGGCTTCACTCCTATCAATTCACATCGAGAGAAATACATCATTGACCGAAACAACTTGAATTGTTGCATCTCGTTGTGTTGTTCTCTGGTGGCTAGCTAGCTAGCTAAAATTGTCCCTTTCCTAAATTAGCCATGGATGGATATAGGGATTTTGACTTGTGGTTTTACTTCATTCTCTGTACTGGCCAATGATTATAACAGTGATTCTGATCCACCCATAAATTCATATCTTGTGCCCCTGGCCTGAGAGGATGGAAGTTCAATATGTAGCTATATGTAGAAGGCTAATGTTAACTAGCTAACTTTGCCCATGAAAGGACGTTCAGCTAGTGAGCAAGCGTTTTAGCCAGCTAACCTGGGACAACAAAACATTTAAGTGTGTACTGTATGACAGAGTCATAGACCATTCTGTCAACATGAACGAGAGGAGGATGGCATTGGCGTTTCTCTACAAGTAGGGTGAGTCAACATGTTTTCTCTACTTGCACGAACGCACACACACACAAATCAGAACCATGGACAGCCACATCATATTTAGCTTACATTGATTGGACTAAATTGTTTTTGGTATCGTTTAGTTGTCACTGTATTAGGCTAAGTATAGGTGATTTGATGATGTTGCATTGTTGAAGTTGAAATGGTGCTGGAATAGTGGAGGCAGCTCCTGTTTTCTTTGTGACTTGGTGTAACTCTCCATGGTTCTAAATCAATAGTTGTTTAGTAGTCCGAACATGTCGGAAACATTAACTTGCTTGACCATACTGTAGGTCATGTAACTGTTTGTTACATGCAATATGCTTTGTGGACTTCACTGGACAGAGGTTGTTCTCCGGTTTTGTGATGAAACAAAGGTGTGGTTGAATATTGTTTCAGCCTTAGGCCTATATATCACGGTTGCAAGGCATATGAACTAACAGGTTATACAGTGCATTTGGAAAGTATTCAGACCCCTGTACTTTTTGTTACGTTACAGCCTTATTCTGAAATTGATTAAATGAAATGTTTTCCTCATCAATCTACACACAATAACCCATAATGACAAAGCGAAAACAGGTTTTTAGAAATGTTTGCTAATTTATTAAAATAAAAAACAGAAATATCACATTTACATTCAGAACCAGTCAAACGTTTGGACACACCTACTCATTCAAGGGTTTTCCTTTATTTTTTACTATTTTTTACATTGTAGAATAATAGTGAAGACATCAGAACTATGAAATAACACATATGGAATCATGTAGTAACCAAAAAAGTGTTAAACAAATTGAGATTCTTCAAAGTAGCCACCCTTTGCCTTGATGACAGCTTTGCACACTCTTGGCATTCTCTCAACCAGCTTCAACTGGAATGCTTTTCCAACAGTCTTGAAGGAGTTCCCACATATGCTGAGCACTTGTTGGCATCTTTTCCTTCACTCTGCGGTCCAACTCATCCCAAACCATCTCAATTGGGTTGAGGTCGGTGATTGTCGAGGCCAGGTCATCTGATGCAGCACTCCATCACTCTCCTTCTTGGTAAAATAGCCCTTACACAGCCTGGAGGTGTGTTGGGTCATTGTCCTGTTGGAAAACAAATGATAGTCCCACTAAGCGCAAACCAGATGGGATGGCGTATCGCTGCAGAATGCTGTGGTAGCCATGCTGGTTAAGTGTGCCTTGAATTCTAAATAAATCACTGACAGTGTCACCAGCAAAGCACCCCCACACCATCACACCTCCTCCTCCATGCTTCATGGTGTGAACCACACATGCAGAGATCATCCGTTTGTCACATCAGCCTTCGCTTTGGCTCCCCCTCCTGTCCAGCTCAGGTGTTCGGCGTCGCAGGCCTTCTAGCTGCTGCCGAACCTGCTGTTGGCAAACGCCCTTCACTCATCAACCCCGGACTCATCTCATCATCATTACACACACCTGGTTCCAATCCCCACTCTATCACTGTACATATACTCCCTCTGTCATTTGTCTTTGTCGGTCATTGTATTTGTTGCTTGTTTTCCTGAGACGTATCTCTCCTACTATTTCCTGAGTACTTTATATTTTGCACTGTGGGCTTTGTCCCGCTTTAAGCTATGGTGCTTTAATAAATTCATTAGCTCTAAACCTGCGACTGCTTCCTGCCTACTCCTCTCTACACTTGTGACACCGTTCACCTACTCTGCGTCTGACAAAGACACGGCGGTTGGAACCAAAAATCTCAAACTCGTGTTTCTTGGCCCAAGCAAGTCTCTTCTTCTTATTGGTGTCCTTTAGTAGTCGTTTCTTTGCAGCAATTTGACCATGAAGGCCTGATTCACGCAGTCTCCTCTGAACAGTTGATGTTGAGATGTGTCTCTTACTTGAACTCTGTGAAGCATTTATTTGGGCTGCAATTTCTGAGGCTGTTAACTCTAATGAACTTATCCTCTGCAGCAGAGGTAACTCTGGGTCTTCCATTCCTGTGGCGGTCCTCATGAGAGCCAGTTTCATCATAGCGCTTGATGGTTTTTGCAACTGCACTTGAAGAAACTTTAAACGTTCTTGAAATGTTTCAGATTGACTGACCTTCATGTCTTAAAGTAATGATGGAATATCGTTTCTCTTTGCTTATTTGAGCTGTTCTTGCCATAATATGGACTTGGTCTTTTACCAAATAGGATTATCTTCTGTATACCACCCCTACCTTGTCACAACACAACTGATTGGCTCAAACGCATTAAAAAGGAAAGAAATTCCACAAATTAACTTTTAACTAGGCACACCTGTTAATTGAAATGCATTCCAGGTGACTACCTCATGAAGCTGGCTGAGAGAATGCCAAGAGTGTGCAAAGCTGTCATCAAAGAAATCGTGGCTACTTTGAAGAATCTCAAATATAAAATATATTTTGATTTGTTTAACACTTTTTTGGTTACTACATGATTCCATATGTGTTATTTCATAGTTTTGATGTCTTCACTATTATTCTACAATGTAGAAAATAGTAAAAATAAAGAAAAACCCTTGAATCAGTAGGTGTGTCTAAACTTTTGACTGGTACTGTAAGTATTCAGACCCTTTGCTATGAGACTCGAAATTGAGCTCAAGGCCATCCTGTTTCCATTGATCATCCTTGAGATTTTTCTACAACTTGATTGGAGTCCACCTGTGCTAAATTCAATTGATTGGACATGATTTGGAAAGGCACACACCTGTCTGTATAAGGTCCCACAGTTAACAGTGCATGTCAGAGCAAAACCAAGCCATGAGGTCAAAGGAATTGTCCGTAGAGCTCAGAGACAGGATTGTATCGAGGCACAGATCTGGGGAAGGGTACCAAAAAAATTATGCTGCATTGAGGGTCCCCAAGAACACAGTGGCCTCCATCATTCTCAAATGGAAGAAGTTTGGAACCACCAAGACTCTTCCTAGAGCTGGCCGCCCGGCCAAACTGAGCAATCGGGGGAGAAGGGCCTTGGTCAGGGAGGTGACCAAGAACCCGATGGTCACCCTGACAGAGCTCAAGAATTCCTCCGGGGAGATGGGAGAACCTTCCAGAAGGACAACCCTCTCTGCAGCACTCCACCAATCAGGCCTTTATGGTAGCGTGGCCAGATGGAAGCCCTCCTCAGTAAAAGGCACATGACAGCCCGCTTGGAGTTTGCCAAAAGGCACCTAAAGGACTCAGACCATGAGAAACAAGATTCTCTGGTCTGATGAAACCAAGATTGAACTCTTTGGCCTGAATGCCAAGCGTCACATCTGGAGGAAACCTGGCACCATCCCTACGGTGAAGCATGGTGGTGGCAGCATCATGCTGTGGGGATGTTTTTCAGCGGCAGGGACTGGGAGACTAGTCAGGATCAAGGGAAAGATGAACGGAGCAAAGTAGAGAGAGATCCTTAATGAAAACCTGCTCCAGAGCGCTCAGGACCTCAGACTGGGGGCGAACGTTCACTTTCCAACAGGACAAGACCCTAAGCACACAGCCAAGACAATGCAGGAGTGGCATCGGGACAAGTCTCTGAATGTCCTTGGGACAATTTAAACCATTTTAGAATATGGCTGTAACGTAACAAAATGTGCAAAAATGTAAGGGGTCTGAATACTTTCGGAATGCACTGTAGAGCAAACAACGCAATTATCACAACACATAGGTTGTAATATGGCTTTTTTTCTGGCTTCCCCAGTGATTTTACCCACTGTCACAGGGTGGTGAAAGTGCAAGGTGATGAGCTTGATGCTCCTTTCCAATAAATATCGAGGTCTTATTCTGGTGACATGATCATCGATGCTTGGCTGCCTTTTGACAAATAAAAATAATCTTGCTTATTATGTCCATAATAATCTCATAATGTAGACCCGTGGTTCCCAACCTTTTTTTTGGTTACTGTACCACCAACAGTATTTTGACTGCCCGGAGTACCACTGAAGTATCCCTCATGTGCATTTTACCAGTAAGCCTACTGTCTCATGAGTCTTCTCAAGTACCCCCTGTGGATAGGCTAAGTACCCCTGGTTGGGAACCACTGATGTAGGCTATATGTGTGCTCAAGCAAACAGCACGCGCCCTCTGCGCTGTTGGCTAGAGTGCACGTGCCAATACCAGAGTGGGCACACTCGCTATATAACGTATTTGTTTTTGTGAAGAAAATGCGATGGAAACCTATTTAACTTGTATTTTTTATTCGGTACATGGGAATTGAACCGCAAAAGCTATTTCTATGTGCACCACGTCATCATCCACAGGCTTTTATCTGCAACAAGTCAATTTGATATAAACACATCTTTGGTGGGAAAATGCACATATTGTTTAATGCGGCTTTTAGAATATTCGAATGAAAATCTGTCGCCAATTGGATGGAAACCTAGCTACAGACTGACCAGGTGAATCCAGGTGAAAGCTATGATCCTTTATTGATGTCACCTGTTAAATCGACTTAAATCAGTGTAGAATAGATGAAGAGGAAGAGACTGGTTAAAGAAGGATTTTTATGCATTGAGACAATTGAGACATGGATTGTGTACGTGTGCCATTCAAAGGGTGAATGAGCAAGACAAAATATTTAAGTGCCTTTAAACGGGGTATGGTAGTAGGTGCCAGGCGCTGGTTTGAGTGTGTCAAGAACTGCAACACTGCTGGGTTTTTCACACTCAACAGTTTCCTGTGTATAAAGAATGGTCCACCACTCAAAGGACACCCAGCCAACTTGACACAACTGTGGGAAGTTTTGGAATCAACATGGGCCAGCATCCCAGTGGAACGCTTTCGACACTTTGTAAAGCCAATGCGCCGACAAATCGAGTCTGTTCTGAGGACAAAGGGGGTGCAACTCATTAGGAAGGTGTTCCTAATGGTTTGTACACTCAGTGTACATTTGAAGTGAATTTGAAGGTATTTTGCATTTGTCGTGGCAACTAGAGCATCAAAGTTCAAACAAAACTACATTTACATTGTGCATTAATAATATGCACTTCAAGGGTCAGTCATTCCCAACAAATGATACAAAGTAAAACATTACAAATTCACAAACTTCCAAAAATGTAATCTTCTAACCTAAATCTAAACTTAAACCTATCCCTTTCAAGCATTCAGTCAGGGATGTGCAGTAAAGTGGTTTTGTTATAGCATCCAGATACTGAAACAAAAGTTACAGCTTATATTGAATTGGGACCCTCAGTACAACTCAGTTCCGCAATACCAAAGAGAATACAAATAGCTTATCACACTTCAACCTGTGGTTTTCTGTCAAGCTCTGATTGGCGAGGGCTTTCTGTGGCAGCTGGCCCCTGTCTATACCCCAGTCCTACATTGAGTGGTTGTTCATTTTCCAAGTAGTCTTTGAAAGAGACTGATTGATGATGGCCTCTTTCAAGCTTGCACTCCTTGTCTTAATTGCTTACCAGACCACAGGTATGCTATACAATTGCACACTGTTTAGGTTAATGCTATAACATATGAATATGATGTTATAGTATTTTTTATTAAATGTACATAATTTTTTTACTAAACATGTAATTAAAATATATAATCTTGTTCATGAGACATTTAGAACCACAAATGGAAACACGTGTTCAATGGAGACACATTTTTATAACAGAAAAAATATACAATTGTTCATCTTTTTATCTTTCCACAGCTCTGGCGAGGGTTGTCGGTGAGGAGGGAACACAAAACGCCTGGGACAAGCTGAAAGTAAGAACTATTGTTCTTTTGAAAACAATGATTCATCCCTTTAACCCACAAAATACCAGTATATGCGACCCTGTGCTGCATAATAACAACCAACTGGCAGGATTTAAAAAGCAAAAAATATATAGAGAGAAAATATAGAAATATAAATGTGTTTTACTAAGAGAAAATGACCAGATAATGTGCTCCATAATCAATATCATTACTACAGTATATGAATCAAATAAAGTATACTTATCAATAGGATTATTAATCAGATTAGTTCCCAGGGGTTCACAAACTTTTTTGTCTCATGACCCCATTTTGATTAATATTTTTTTCGTGATCTCACCATGTAAACAAAAGGTGATGTAATCAACGGCCAATGTTTATTTACTATTTTAATTGGGGCTATGACAGTCTATTACAAATCAGTCTGACAGTTCTTTTGACAATATTTCACTTATAATTCACTGTATCACATTTCCAGTGGGTCAGAAGTTAACATACACTAAGTTGACTGTGCCTTTAAACAGCTTGGAAAATTCCAGAAAATTATGTCATGGCTTTAGAAGCTTCTGATAGGCTAATTGACATCATTTGAGTCAATTGGAGGTGTACCTGTGGATGTATTTCAAGGCCTACCTTCAAACTCAGTGCCTCTTTGCTTGACATCATGGGAAAATAAAAACAAATCAGCCAAGACCTCAGAAAAGAAATTGTAGACCTCCACAAGTCTGGTTCATCCTTGGGAGCAATTTCCAAACGCGTGAAGGTACCACGTTCATCTGTACACAAGTATAAACACCATGGGACCACGCAGCTGTCATACCGCTCAGGAAGGAGACACGTTCTGTCTCCTAGAGATTAATGTACTTTGGTGCAAAAAGTGCAAATCAATCCCAGAACAACAGCAAAGGACCTTGTGAAGATGCTGGAGGAAACAGGTACAAAAGTATCTATATCCACAGTAAAACGAGTCCTATATCGACATAACCTGAAAGGCCGCTCAGCAAAGAAGAAGCCACTGCTCCAAAACCGCCATAAAAAAGCCAGACTACGGTTTGCAATTGCACATGGGGACAAAGATCATACTTTTTGGAGAAATGTCCTCTGGTCTGATGAAACAAAAATAGAACTGTTTGGCCATAATGACCATCGTTATGTTTGGAGGAAAAAGGGGGACACTTGCAAGCCGAAGAACACCATCCCAACTGTGAAGAACGGGGTGGCAGCATCATGCTGTGGGGGTGCTTTGCTGCAGAAGGGACTGGTGCACTTCATAAAATAGATGGCATCATGAGGAAGGAAAATTACGTGGATATATTGAAGCAACATCTCAACACATCAGTCAGGAAGTTAAAGCTTGGTCGCAAATGGGTCTTCCAAATGAACAATGACCCCAAGCATACTTCCAAAGTTGTGGCAAAATGGCTTAAGGACAACAAAGTCAAGGTATTGGAGTGGCCATCACAAAGCCCTGACCTCAGTCCTATAGAACATTTGTGTGCAGAACTGAAAAAGCGTGTGCGAGCAAGGAGGCCTACAAACCTGACTCAGTTACACCAGCTCTGTCAGGAGGAATGGGCCAAAATTCACCCAATTTATTGTGGGAAGCTTGTGGAAGGCTACCCGAAACGTTTGACCCAAGTTAAACAATTTAAATGCAATGCTACCAAATACTAATTGAGTGTATGTAAACTTCTGACCCACTGGGAATGTGATGAAAGAAATAAAAGCTGAAATAAATCATTCTCTCTACTATTATTCTGACATTTCACATTCTTAAAATAAAGTGGTGATCCTAACTGACCTAAGACGGGGAATTTTTACTAGGATTAAATGTCAGGAATTGTGAAAAACTGAGTTTAAATATATTTGGCTAAGGTGTATGTAAACTTCCGACTTCAACTATAAATGCCTGGAGCATTTCGATTTAGGAGATTCTTATAAAATGGGTTAAAATCATGTATAGTAACCCTAGGTGTAAAATAGTAATTGGCTATTTCTCTGATAGTTTTAAACTGTCAAGAGGAGTAAAACAAGGTTGTCCACTATCGGCATATCTATTTATTATGGCCATTGAAATGTTAGCTATTAAAATCAGATCCAACAATAATATCAAGGGATTAGAAATCCAGGGCTTAAAAACAAAGGTGTCATTGTACGCTGATGATTCATGATTTCTTTTAAATACACAACTTGAATCCCTCCACAGCCTCTAGATAAATGTTCTAACCTCTCTGGATTACAACCAAATTATGATAAACGTACTATATTATGTATTGGATCACTAAAAAATACAATTTTTACATTACCATGTAGTTTACCAATACAATGGTCTGATGGTGATGTGGATATACTCAGAATACATATCCCAAATGAAATAAATGATCTCACTCCAATAAATGTTAATAGACAGTTAGCAAAAATAGATACGATCTTGGAAAGTTAAATACCTGTCTATTTGTGGAAAAATCACCCTGATTAACTTTTTAGTAATATCCCAGTTTACCTATTTGCTTATGGTCCTGCCTACGCCTAGCGAACAGTTTTTGAAATTATATGAGAAAAAAATATTCCATTTTATTTGGAATGGCAAGCCAGACAAAATTAAACAGGCCTATTTATATAATGAATATGAATTCGGAGGACATAAATTATTCAATATTAAACCATTAAACCTATCACTAAAAGCTTCAGTCATACAAAAGTTATACTTAAATCCAAACTTGTTCTCTAGCAAATTAGTAAGATTGTCTCACCCCATGTTCAAGAATGGCCTTTTTCCCTTTATTCAGATTACAACCTCTCACTTTCAATTATTTGAAAAGGAAATAATCTCCCAAATATCACTATTTCTAAAACAAGCCATAGAAAGTTGGTTGCCATTTCAATTTAATCCTCCAGAAACGACATAACAAATAATGCAACAAATATTGTGGTTAAACTCAAATATACTAATTGATAACAAACCATTATTATTTTAATAAACAAAAAAAAGGTATAATCTTCATAAATGATATAATAGGTAGGACTGGTGGAGTTATGTTGCACATGCAGCTAACAAAAACATATGGAAATGTCTGCTCTACCCAAAATTACAACCAAATAATTGCAGCAATACCGCAAAAATGGAAGAGGAAAGTGGAAGGGGGGAAAAGTAAGAAACTTGTCTGTCGGCCCTGCATTAAAGACCATAATTGGTTAAAGAAAATTGTGACAATTAAAAAAGTATACCAGTTTCATTTAAGGACCAAAGGATTGACAGCCGTCCCATATAGATTGCAAAATAGTTGGGAAGAGATTTCTGACGTACGGATTCCATGGCATAGAGTTTATGAACTGATACGCAAAACGACGCCGGATTCAAAACTTAGAATTGTTCAATTTAAATTATTATACAAAATTCTTGCTACCAATAGAATGTTATTTTTTATGGGGGATACAATCTTCCCAGCTCTGCAGATTTTGCTGACTGTTTGCCCACTGACAAAGAAATTATCAGTCTAAAATTTTTATGGTAGGTTTATTGAACAGTGAGAGACAGAATAACAACAAAAAAATCTATATATAAATCTATACAAATATAAATTGATTTGCATTTTAATTAGGGAAATAAGCATTTGACCCCTCTGCAAAACATGACTTAGTACATGGTGGCAAAACCCTTGTTGGCAATCACAGAGGTCAGACGTTTCTTGTAGTTGGCCACCAGGTTTGCGCACATCTCAGGAGAGATATTGTCCCACCCCTCTTTGCAGATCTTTTCCAAGTCATTAAGGTTTCGAGCCTGACATTTGGCAACTCGAACCTTCAGCTCCCTCCACAGATTTTCTATGGGATTAAGGTCTGGAGACTGGCTAGTCCACTCCAGGACCTTAATGTGCTTCTTCTTGAGCCACTCCTTTGTTGTCTTGGCCGTGTGTTTTGGGTCATTGTCATGCTGGAATACCCATCCACGACCCATTTTCAATGCCCTGGCTGAGGGAAGGAGGGTCTCACCCAAGATTTGACGGTACATGGCCCCGTCCATCGTCCCTTTGATGCGGTGAAGTTGTCCTGTCCCCTTAGCAGAAAAACACCCCCAAAGCATAATGTTTCCACCTCCATGTTTGACGGTGGGGATGGTGTTCTTGGGGTCATAGGCAGCATTCCTCCTCCTCCAAACACGGCGAGTTGAGTTGATGCCAAAGAGCTCCATTTTGGTCTCATCTGACCACAACACTTTCACCCAGTTCTCCTCTGAATCATTCAGATGTTCATTGGCAAACTTCAGACGGCCCTGTATATGTGCTTTCTTGAGCAGGGGGACCTTGCGGACGCTGCAGGATTTCAGTCCTTCACGGCGTAGTGTGTTACCAATTGTTTTCTTGGTGACTATGGTCCCCTCTGCCATGAGCTCATTGACAGGATCCTCCCGTGTAGTTCTGGGCTGATTCCTCACCGTTCTCATGATCATTGAAACTCCATGAGATGAGATCTTGCATGGAGCCCCAGGCCGAGGGAGATTGACTGTTATTTTGTGTTTCTTCCATTTGCGAATAATCGCACCAACTGTTGTCACCTTCTCACCAAGCTGCTTGGCGATGGTCTTGTAGCCCATTCCAGCCTTGTGTAGGTCTAGATTCCTGTCCCTGACATCCTTGGAGAGCTCTTTGGTCTTGGCCATGGTGGAGAGTTTGGAATCTGATTGATTGATTGCTTCTGTGGACAGGTGTCTTTTATACAGGTAACAAGCTGAGATTAGGAGCACTCCCTTTAAGAGCCAGAAATCTTTCTGATTGCAAATCAATTTATAACATTTTTGACATGCGTTTTTCTGGATTTTGTTGTTGTTATTCTGTCTCTCACTGTTCAAATAAACCTACCATTAAAATTATAGACTGATCATTTCTTTGTCGTTACAATCTATCTGCAATATTAAAGCTGATCTACCCCCTAAATTAAAAAAATATATATATTTAAAAATGAAAATTAGTTCTTCCAAACCAATGTCAACAAACTATTTCTGTATGGACCTCACTTTGTGCACGGGACATTGTCATGCTGAAACAGGAAAGAGCCTTCCCCAAACTGTTGCCACAAAGTTGGAAGCACAGAATCGTATAGAATGTCATTGTATGCTGTAGCGTTAATATTTCCCTTCACTGGAACTAAGGGGCCTAGCCCAAACCATGAAAAACAGCCCCACACCATTATTCCTCCTCCACCAAATGTTACAGTTGGCACTCTGCATTGGGGCAGGTAGCATTCTCCTGGCATCCGCCAAACCCAGATTTGTCCGTTGGACTGCCAGATGGTGAAGCGTGATTCATCACTCCAGAGAACGCGTTTCCACTGCTCCAGAGTCCAATGGCGGCGAGCTTTACACCACTCCAGCCGACTCTTGGCATTGCGCATGGTGATCTTAGGCTTGTGTGCGGTTTCTTGGCCATTGAAACCCATTTCATGAAGCTCCCACTTGGTGGCTGAGCCGTTGTTGCCCCTAGACGTTTCCACTTCACAATAACAGCACTTACAGTTGACCGGGGAAGCTCTAGCAGGGCAGAAATTTGACGAACTGACTTGTTGGAAAGGTTACATCCTATGACGATGCCACATTGAAAGTCACTGAGCTCTTCAGTCACTGCTAGTGTTTGTCTATGGAGATTGCATGGCGTTGTGCTCGATTTTATACACCTTTCAGCTCTCTCTCTCCCTCTTGCTTCTCCTGAATGTTGGAATACATTAATTTGTTCAAAACTGTTCAACTATTGTCTTTCTCTCTCTCTGAGTCAACTACTCACCACATTTTATACACTGCAGTGCTATCTAGCTGTAGCTTATGCTTTCAGCACTAGATTCATTCTCTGATCCTTTGATTGGGCGGACAACATGTCAGTTCATGCTGCAAGAGCTCTGATAGTTTGGAGGACGTCCTCCGGAAGATGTCATAATTACTGTGTACGTCTATGGAAGGGGGTGAGAACCAAGAGCCTCCTAGGTTTTGTATTAAAGTCAACGTACCCAGAGGAGGACAGAAGCTAGCTGTCCTCTGGCTACACCATGGTGCTGCTGAGGCTACTGTAGACCTGTGTGTTTTAATAAATTATTTGGTGACGTGAATATATTTATCTAAAAAGGAAAACTTTTTAAATGTTTCACTATTTTTATTTTTATGAAATTCACTGAGGAGGATGGTCCTCCCCTTCCTCCTCTTAGGAGCCTCCACTGACTCTGTTCTAATGACGCTTGTGGGCATTGTATAGGGAAACAGAAGACACATACATGTTCTTGAGAATGTTATTTTTCAGTGATGGGGTCATACTATTTTGTGTCTTAAACCGTTCAAAAACCATGCAATCATGCAATCTTTGTTATTTTAATTCAGAGTTTCTCGTGAACCCATTTTCAAATCAGGCGACCAACCCCACATAAGGTCGTGGCCCCCAGTTTGGGAAACGCTGTCCTATGCATTCATTATGGAATTCCCTATAAAATTGTTATTACAAATGTATAATAAATGCTCATGTAAATGTTACATCTAAAAGCATCAGTTTCAAGATCAGCCTACTATGCCCCAAGAAAGAGGAAGCTCCATAGCTTCAACCCCCTCCTACCCAACATACACTTAACCTCAATACCCCCACACCCCCAAACCAGGAGTTAAGAACCAAGTCAATTTCACTTCTGTTTTCTTGTAAAACAGTTTTTCAGTCTATAGACTATAGAAGAAAGGTATAAAAGACAGGTTTTGCAACACGAAAGAACAGTTCATAGAAATCCAGCACTGCTTTTCAGGGAGTACCTTCAGGAATAATGTCAACTTCCACTTACAGTACAGTGAGGGAAAAAAGTATTTGATCCCCTGCTGATTTTGTACGTTTGCCCACTGACAAAGAACTGATCAGTCTACAATTTTAATGGTAGGTTTATTTGAACAGTGAGAGACAAAATAACAACAAAGAAATCCAGAAAAACGCATGTCAAAAATGTATTTGACCCCCTCTCAATCAGAAAGATTTCTGGCTCCCAGGTGTCTTTTATACAGGTAACGAGCTGAGATTAGGAGCACACTCTTAAAGGGAGTGCTCCTAATCTCAGCTTGTTACCTGTATAAAAGACACCTGTCCACAGAAGCAATCAATCAATCAGATTCCAAACTCTCCACCATGGCCAAGACCAAAGCGCTCTCCAAGGATGTCAGAGACAGGATTGTAGACCTACACAAGGCTGGAATGGGCTACAAGACCATCGCCAAGCAGCTTGGTGAGAAGGTGACAACAGTTGGTGCGATTATTTGCAAATGGAAGAAACACAAAAGACCTCGTGGAGTTGCAATGATCATGAGAACGGTGAGGAATCATCCCAGAACTACACGGGAGGATCTTGTCAATGATCTCATGGCAGCTGGGACCATAGTCACCAAGAAAACAATTGGTAACACATTACGCCGTGAAGGACTGAAATCCTGCAGCGGCCGCAAGGTCCCCCTGCTCAAGAAAGCACATATACAGGGCCGTCTGAAGTTTGCCAATGAACATCTGAATGATTCAGAGGAGAACTGGGTGAAAGTGTTGTGGTCAGATGAGACCAAAATGGAGCTCTTTGGCATCAACTCAACTCGCCGTGTTTGGAGGAGGAGGAATGCTGCCTATGACCCCAAGAACACCATCCCCACCGTCAAACATGGAGGTGGAAACATTATGCTTTGGGGGTGTTTTTCTGCTAAGGGGACAGGACAACTTCACCGCATCAAAGGGACGATGGACGGGGCCATGTACCGTCAAATCTTGGGTGAGACCCTCCTTCCCTCAGCCAGGGCATTGAAAATGGGTCGTGGATGGGTATTCCAGCATGACAATGACCCAAAACACACGGCCAAGACAACAAAGGAGTGGCTCAAGAAGAAGCACATTAAGGTCCTGGAGTGGACTAGCCAGCCTCCAGACCTTAATCCCATAGAAAATCTGTGGAGGGAGCTGAAGGTTCGAGTTGCCAAATGTCAGGCTCGAAACCTTAATGACTTGGAGAAGATCTGCAAAGAGGAGTGGAACAAAATCCCTCCTGAGATGTGTGCAAACCTGGTGGCCAACTACAAGAAACGTCTGACCTCTGTGATTGCCAACAAGGGTTTTGCCACCAAGTACTAAGTCATGTTTTGCAGAGGGGTCAAATACTTATTTCCCTCATTAAAATGCAAATCGATTTATAACATTTTTCACATGCGTTTTTCTGGATTTTTTTGTTGTTATTCTGTCTCTCACAGTTCAAATAAACCTACCATTAAAATTATAGACTGATCATGTCTTTGTCAGTGGGCAAACGTACAAAATCAGCAGGGGATCAAATACTTTTTTCCCTCACTGTATATACTAGGTAGAATAAATGGATGTCTTTGCCTCAGTATCTCGCCACAGCTTGGAGTTAGCATTCTTCTCTTTCCCTCTCCTCTTCTCAGAAAGGGGACAGCTGCCAGGACTGTACCCAAATAATTGAACTCCTTATGGACATTCTCTCCAACCCGGACATGCAGGTGAATGCATCGACAGAACATGCACCCCTGAACCATACATACCATACATTTGAATCATTAATAAAAACACCCAGAAACATATAACCATCACATAAGTACTACTTGTATGTGCATATGATGCTCGTTCACCTGGGTCAGTTTTTGTTCCTTTTAGTGGTAAGGCTGCAGATAGAGCATACAGCTTTATTTTCCGCAAACCAGGAAAAACAACAAACACTTTCAGTTCCTGAAATGGTTTTCACCTGTTTCTTTCCCACAAACCCTCACTCAACACAAGTTGTACAGTTTGTGTTTCTGTTCTGCATTGCTATTTTGGAGAATTAGAAAGCCACGTCCTGTTTTCTATACAAAAGTAACTATAAAAGCAGTTCACGGTATATTTCTGACTTCCAAGTTCCCCTTTTCTCTGAAGCTGGCCAGGCACTTCGGTCTGTGTAATCTCACCTTTGAATAGTTCATCTTAAACATAATCAGTGGCCCAACAAACCAGTGGTAGGCAAAAAGAAATGTACTTTACTGTAGCTTTTAATACATTCTTTAATTCGTCTTAATGATTGTAAAACACATAATTTACCTCGTGTCTCAAAATGATTTCAACTGATGCCTCCACTCCTCCATCCCCAGACCAAGATCAGGAGCGAACTGGAGAAACTATGTGACCTCATGCCAGGTCCTGCGGCCCCCAAACTGTGCCGGGAACAGGTGGATCAGAACCTCCCCCTGGCCATCACCTTCTTGACTAGCTTCTTCGTAAGTGCTGGTGGGAGGTTGAGAAAGATCCTGGTTTGTAATTTTTGATATAATTCTGACCGAATGAGCCTTAATTGAGCCTCTCTCGTCTCCTACAGAAACCCACTGAGGTGTGCTCCGTGTTGGGACTTTGTGGCTCCCAGTCAGACAGCCAGCAGCAGAGCCTGCTGACCAATCACATTCAAGAGGGTCTGAAGTCAGCCATGACAATGACAAAGGTGAGCCAGAAAGAACAGGACTAATGCAGTCTCTGACCTCTACTCTGCGGCCCACTGACTGTTTGTCTGTCTTTATCTTGTTCTCTTTCTCCCTCTGTTTTTTTTCTGTTTCTGTTTCGTCTACCAGGTGCAGTTCTCGCCAGAATGTACCTTCTGCATTTATCTTATCAAGTCACTGGAGAGTATGCTGCCGAAAATAAGGACTGAGGTAAGGCATGCCATAGAAATATAATTACCGTAGTGCAGGGATCATCAACTAGATTCAGCCACGGGCCGATTTTTTCTTGAGCGAATGGTCGGGGGGCAAATAAAACCACCCGTGGGCCACCAGTTGGTTAAGAGCATTCATAAATTACTTTTATGAACATGTACATGCAAAAAATATATATAATAATAACCTGCCATTTTCACAACTCTTAGTAAAAAACTCATCAAAATGTGAAACGTATTTCTAGATGATTAAGTTTGGTGAAAAAGTGACTGTATGATTTTGTGTGTTGTACTTAGTCATTTGAAAATGTGCTTAGAGTTTTGAAACAACTGCCTTTTTTATTAGTATTTTACTAAGAGTTGTGAAAATGGCAGGTTTATTTTTTGCATGTAAATTGATTTTATGCTACACAAATATAAATAACATAACATTTTTCTAAACTAATCCAATCTGTTAGTAGTTGGACTTATTGTACCTGTTGCTGAGATGGTTGTTCCAGTTTAGACAGTTAAGGTAGTCTACATTTTTTCGAGCCCTACCTTGGCAGTTCAAATTGTTGGATATCCTCAATCTGGCTGGAATTCAATAGGATTTACACATCACTTTGCAAGCCAGAATAATGTGATGTAGCCAACTAATAAGCTAGTAAACTGCTAGAGTAACATTCAAATTCCAAAATACACGGTATCAGTGAACACCATAGCAGTGTACCTTTCACACTGAGATAATGTAACATTTTAATGCCACTGGTGTTAAAAACTATCAGTTGGAACACACTCAAAAGTGTTGTCATCACCCAATATAGCGTTCAATATCTACACCGCTGGTGTTAGAAAATAGACATTGTGACAATGTTAAAAGGGAAACACTTTGAAAAGTCTTTATAAAAACAAATTCTGGTGGCTCTCATATAAACACTTCAAAAGCATTATATTGTATACCCACAGTATTCAGTTTACCAATCAGAGTTTGCTATGCACTAACGCACACATTCACATTTTAGCAGACGCTCTTATCCAGAGCAACATACTGGAGCAATTAGGGTTAAGTGCCTTGCTCAAGGGCACATTGACACATTTTTCACCTAGTCGGCGCAGGGATTTGAACGCTCTTAACCGCTAGGCTACCTGCCGCCCTACAAGCACTCTCACACACACACACACACACACACACAAAATCCTTTTCCCAATGCCCTGTATGTGTTTCCCCTCCCAGATGGCTGTGATTGATCTGCTGGGGAAGGTGTGTGGCATTCTACCCACGTCCTACAGGAAGCAGTGTGAGAACCTGATAGAGAAGTATGGTAAGATGCTGATGGACATGCTCCTGACCTACGCCACCCCTGAGGTCATCTGCACCCTCATCGAAGCCTGTCATGGCATGGAGACGCCTGTTCTGGGTGAGTTCATGACCACTTCATCGTTCATCCCTCCTGCCCTGCCTTGCACCACCACCATATAATCACTTTTCTCTCTATCCATTTCCTCTTCTATTTTATCCTGTTTTGAAATGTCTCCCTCTTTCTCTCCCTCTCAGAGAATGCTCCTCTGTCTGACTGTGACTCCTGTCTGACCCTGGCGGTTCTGACTCGTCTACAGCTGGGCTCCAATGCTTCAGAGCCCCAGACCTCCTCCTTCCTGGCCTCTGTCTGCCAGCTCCACCCCAACGCCCTGCCCAAGGTCAGCCCTGCTACCTGGTCTACATTTAACCTCAGAGCCTTATAGATGCCTCTGGGCTCATGTCTTATTTCTCTTTTCAGTGTGATGGCTTTACCCAGCGCCACGGGCACCAGCTGAAGGGGGTTCTGGGTAAACCAGAGTCTGCCCTTGATGTGTGTGAGGTATGTCATGTTTAGATTCACTCGACTACACACTGTAACATAACATGAAAGTCACTTAAATCCAAGTTTCTATGGGCTGGGTGGGGATGTACTTTAAGTGGCTGTGAGAGTAACTTGAATAATTTGTTTATCAGAGAGTGGGCTTGTGTGGGGGAGTGAGAGAGGCAGGAGAACAGGGAGGGGACCCATGCACTCTAGGCACCAGCTACAGTTGCAGAGACCGCAAGACTGCCCTGGAATGCGGGGTATGGCCACCGAACACACCAACAAAGTTTTATTTTATTTTACCTTTATTTTAGCAGGGAGTCCCATTGAGACTAATGTCTCTTGAGACAAAGGGAGCCCTGCATCACACAATACATCAAGAAAATACAAAAAAAGTATAGTACACATTTCATAACAGAACAAAGGTGTTTAAATCTTGGCATGTCATTTGTCTTATATAGATGGTGTCCTTCTGCCAGATGTTTGCGTGGAAGTAAGAACCTTTGCCCAGCATCTACTCTCAAAGTGGACGGTAAGTTGACTCTTGATGTACATACAGCGCCTATCATAAGTATTCACCCCCCTTGGATTTTTTCACATTTGTTGCATTACAATGTGGGATTGAAATGGATTTAACTATGACATTTTGTCATTGATCTACACAAAATACTCCATAATGTCAAGGTGATAAAAAAATTCTGCCCATTTTTACAAATGTATACAAATTAAATAACTAAAATACAGTTGTTGCGTAAGTATTCACCCCCTTTGTTTTGGCAAGCCTAAATTAGTTCAAGAGTACAAATTGGCCTAACAAATCACATGAATTAATAGGGGTTGACATGATTTTTGAATTATGACCCACTGGGCACACACACTGATTGAATTGTTGTTGTTTCAACGTAATTTGTCAACTTATTGTGACGTAGAATCAACATGGAAATACATTGGATTTGAAAAGAGTCATCAACCAGTAGGGCGAGAGTGGGGTAAATTGAGGGAAAGGGTTAGTTAAGCCACCCCTTGTTTCTAGGAAACCATACACAAAATGTGTAATTTGACCAAATATTTAGGAAGAGATTATCATTCATCCACTGTTGATTGGATATTTGGAAGTAGTTAGTGATATTAAGGATATTTTATCTTTTATGAAGGATGGTGGGTTGATCTACAAGTTATTAATATGTTGGATTCACATCTCCATCACAACCAAAATTCTAAGTTGAAGAATAGGACTAAATCAAATAAAACTTTATTTGAAGTGCATTTAAGTTGGATTTGATTTAGTGCTATTCATTAACTGAGATTTTTGGTTGAGATGGAGACGTAAATCCAACATATCAATCATTAATTTGTAGACAAACTGGATATTGAATTGTGAACACAACCGAATATCAACATTTGAGGAGATGTATCTTCTGCTTGAATAGTGTATATATATATATATATATATATATATATATATATATATATATATATATACTCTGCTCAAAAAAATAAATGGAACACTTAAACAACACAATGTAACTCCAAGTCAATCACACTTCTGTGAAATCAAACTGTCCACTTAGGAAGCAACACTGATTGACAATACATTTCACATTCTGTTGTGCAAATGGAATAGACAACAGGTGGAAATTATAGGCAATTAGCAAGACACCCCCAATAAAGGACTGGTTTTGCAGGTGGTGACCACAGACCACTTCTCAGTTCCTATGCTTCCTGGCTGATGTTTTGGTCACTTTTGAATGCTGGCGGTGCTTTCACTCTAGTGGTAGCATGAGACGGAGTCTACAACCCACACAAGTGGCTCAGGTAGTGCAGCTCATCCAGGATGGCACATCAATGCGAGCTGTGGCAAGAAGGTTTGCTGTGTCTGTCAGCGTAGTGTCCAGAGCATGGAGGCGCTACCAGGAGACAGGCCAGTACATCAGGAGACGTGGAGGAGGCCGTAGGAGGGCAACAACCCAGCAGCAGGACTGCTACCTCCGCCTTTGTGCAAGGAGGAGCAGGAGGAGCACTGCCAGAGCCCTGCAAAATGACCTCCAGCAGGCCACAAATGTGCATGTGTCTGCTCAAACGGTAAAACGGTCAGAAACAGACTCCATGAGGGTGGTATGAGGGCCCGACGTCCACAGGTGGGGGTTGTGCTTACAGCCCAACACCGTGCAGGACGTTTGGCATTTGCCAGAGAACACCAAGATTGGCAAATTCGCCACTGGTGCCCTGTGCTCTTCACAGATGAAAGCAGGTTCACACTGAGCACATGTGACAGACGTGACAGAGTCTGGAGACGCCGTGGAGAACGTTCTGCTGCCTGCAACATCCTCCAGCATGACCGGTTTGGCGGTGGGTCAGTCATGGTGTGGGGTGGCATTTCTTTGGGGGGCCGCACAGCCCTCCATGTGCTCGCCAGAGGTAGCCTGACTGCCATTAGGTACCGAGATGAGATCCTCAGACCCCTTGTGAGACAATATGCTGGTGCGGTTGGCCCTGGGTTCCTCCTAATGCAAGACAATGCTAGACCTCATGTGGCTGGAGTGTGTCAGCAGTTCCTGCAAGAGGAAGGCATTGATGCTATGGACTGGCCCGCCCGTTCCCCAGACCTGAATCCAATTGAGCACATCTGGGACATCATGTCTCGCTCCATCCACCAACGCTACGTTGCACCACAGACTGTCCAGGAGTTGGCGGATGCTTTAGTCCAGGTCTGGGAGGAGATCCCTCAGGAGACCATCCGCCACCTCATCAGGAGCATGCCCAGGCGTTGTAGGGAGGTCATACAGGCACGTGGAGGCCACACACACTACTGAGCCTCATTTTGACTTGTTTTAAGGACATTACATCAAAGTTGGATCAGCCTGTAGTGTGGTTTTCCACTTTAATTTTGAGGGTGACTCCAAATCCAGACCTCCATGGGTTGATACATTTTATTTCCATTGATAATTTTTGTGTGATTTTGTTGTCAGCACATTCAACTATGTAAAGAAAAAAGTATTTAATAAGATTATTTAATTCATTCAGATCTAGGATGTGTTATTTTAGTGTTCCCTTTATTTTTTTGAGCAGTGTATATATACACACACACACTACCGTTCAAAGGTTTGGGGTCACTTAGAAATGTCCTTGTTTTCGAAAGAAAAGCAATTTTTGTTGTCCATTAAAATAACATCAAATTGATCAGAAATACTGTGTAGACATTGTTAATGTTGTAAATGGCTATTGTAGCTGGAAATTGCTGATTTTTTATGGAATATCTACATAGGCGTACAGAGGCCCATTATCAGCAACCATCAGTCCTGTGTTCCAATGGAATGTTGTGTTTGCTAATCCAAGTTTATCATTTTAAAAGGCTAATTGATCATTAGAAAACCCTTTTACAATTATGTTAGCACAGCCGAAAACTGTTGTGCTGATTAAAGAATCAATAAAACTGACATTGAGACCGGTGTTTTGCGGGTACTATTTAATGAAGCTGCCAGTTGACGACCTTTGAGGCGTCTGTTTCTCAAACTAGACACTAATGTATTTGTCCTCTTGCTCAGTTGTGCACCGGGGCCTCCCACTCCTCTTTCTATTCTGGTTAGAGCCAGTTTGCGCTGTTCTGTGAAGGGAGTAGTACACAGCGTTGTACGAGATCTTCAGTTTCTTGGCAATTTCTCACATGGAATAGCCTTCATTTCTCAGAACAAGAATAGACTGACGAGTTTCAGAAGAAAGTTCTTTGTTTCTGGCCATTTTGATCCTGTAATCGAACCCACAATTGCTGATGCTCCAGATACTCAATTAGTCTCAAGAAGGCCAGTTTTATTGCTTCTTTAATCAGCACAACAGTTTTCAGCTGTGCTAACATAATTGCAAAAGTGTTTTCTAATGATCAATGAGCCTTTTAAAATGATAAACTTGGATTAGCAAACACAACGTGCCATTGGAACACAGGACTGATGGTTGCTGATAATGGGCCTCTGTACACCTATGTAGATATTCCATAAAAAATCAGTCGTTTCCAGCTGTGGATTAAATTGTATCACAAGCACATACAGGTAACTGCCAAAATAAAGGAAACACCAACATAAAGTGTCTTAATAGGGTGTTGGGCCACCACGAGCTGCCAGAACAGCTTCAATGTGCCTTGGCATAGATTCTACAAGTGGACCTAAACCATGCCAGGAAAATGCACCCCACACCACATACTTTGTATCCCTAATTTACTCAACTGTTTTCTTTCTTTTGGCAGTTACCGGTATGCCTACAATTTGGGCAGAATGCTCCCCAAATATACAGTGGGGAAAAAAAGTATTTAGTCAGCCACCAATTGTGCAAGTTCTCCCACTTAAAAAGATGAGAGAGGCCTGTAATTTTCATCATAGGTACACGTCAACTATGACAGACAAAATGAGAAAAAAAAATCCAGAAAATCACATTGTAGGATTTTTTATGAATTTATTTGCAAATTATGGTGGAAAATAAGTATTTGGTCAATAACAAAAGTTTCTCAATACTTTGTTATATACCCTTTGTTGGCAATGACACAGGTCAAACGTTTTCTGTAAGTCTTCACAAGGTTTTCACACACTATTTTGGCCCATTCCTCCATGCAGATCTCCTCTAGAGCAGTGATGTTTTGGGGCTGTCGCTGGGCAACACAGATTTTCAACTCCCTCCAAAGATTTTCTATGGGGTTGAGATCTGGAGACTGGCTAGGCCACTCCAGGACCTTGAAATGCTTCTTACGAAGCCACTCCTTCGTTGCCTGGTCGGTGTGTTTGGGATCATTGTCATGCTGAAAGACCCAGCCACGTTTCATCTTCAATGCCCTTGCTGATGGAAGGAGGTTTTCACTCAAAATCTCACGATACATGGCCCCATTCATTCTTTCCTTTACACGGATCAGTCGTCCTGGTCCCTTTGCAGAAAAACAGCCCCAAAGCATGATGTTTACACCCCCATGCTTCACAGTAGGTATGGTGTTCTTTGGATGCAACTCAGCATTCTTTGTCCTCCAAACACGACGAGTTGAGTTTTTACCAAAAAGTTCTATTTTGGTTTCATCTGACCATATGACATGCTCCCAATCCTCTTCTGGATCATCCAAATGCACTCTAGCAAACTTCAGACGGGCCTGGACATGTACTGGCTTAAGCAGGTGGACACGTCTGGAACTGCAGGATTTGAGTCCCTGGCGGCGTAGTGTGTTACTGATGGTAGGCTTTGTTACTTTGGTCCCAGCTCTCTGCAGGTCATTCACTAGGTCCCCCTGTGTGGTTCTGGGATTTTTGCTCACCGTTCTTGTGATCATTTTGACCCCACGGGGTGAGATCTTGCGTGGAGCCCCAGATCGAGGGAGATTATCAGTGGACTTGTATGTCTTCCATTTCCTAATAATTGCTCCCACAGTTGATTTCTTCAAACCAAGCTGCTCACCTATTGCAGATTCAGTCTTCCCAGCCTGGTGCAGGTCTACAATTTTGTTTCTGGTGTCCTTTGACAGCTCTTTGGTCTTGGCCATAGTGGAGTTTGGAGTGTGACTGTTTGAGGTTGTGGACAGGTGTCTTTTATACTGATAACAAGTTCAAACAGGTGCTATTAATACAGGTAACGAGTGGAGGACAGAGGAGCCTCTTAAAGAAGAAGTTACAGGTCTGTGAGAGCCAGAAATCTTGCTTGTTTGTAGGTGACCAAATACTTATTTTCCACCATAATTTGCAAATAAATTCATAAAAAATCCTACAGTGTGATTTTCTGGATTTTTTTTTCTTAATTTGTCTGTCATAGTTGACGTGTACCTATGATGAAAATTACAGGCCTCTCTCATCTTTTTAAGTGGGAGAACTTGCACAATTGGTGGCTGACTAAATACTTTTTTTCCCCACTGTAGAACAGTTTGTTGCATTGTAGCCATAGACATATAATCCATTGAAGGGTTTTGAAACCTCTTACCCTAGAAATTTGACTGTTAAACTCATGGCTACACTAGAAATGGCTGCCAGCCCTGACTGGAATGGGAACTGCCATCTATGGATTATATTTCTATGGTTGGCTGTCAGTTTGCCTTTTGCAAATTTCAAAATACAATCGCAGGAAAAACAGTTTGGAAAGCAAATGCCTAGTCTACTACTGAAAAGAGAAGCCTAACCTGTCTGTAGAACCAATAAAAATAAATATTGAGCGAACAGCATCACTGTTTTTCAAAGTAGCTTATCTTGAGATATGCTATTGCCACGACCAGCCATTAGCCATCACCGGTGAGTACTAGCCTAGGCTTCATCTTCATCATTGGGTGAGTCAGTGTGCCACTGGAAAGTTTATTTCGTAGCCAACTGTAGCCTATAATATACTGTAGATTTCACCTGGATTCAGCTGGTCAGTCTATGTCATGGAAAGAGCAGGTGTTGTTAATGTTTTGTATACTCAGTGTATTTCCTCCTAATATTGTAGGCTACAATGAATCTGTGTGGTGCTTCATTGGCCTGGGCTGTTTGAATTCAAGGCCAGATCGTTTTTATTGATCTGTTTGTCAGTGTCAGAGTAGCCACTCATTTCGGTCATTTGTTTGGCATTAAAAAAATATTATGCTAATGTCTTATGTCATGTAAATGAAAAGGCAAATTTTCCAAAACCTGCAACAACAACAAAAATCCCCATTTATGGCAATCTACTCAACTGTAGCCTATGCTTTATTATAAAGGGGCTTTTTCTTCAACAGTACATGTATCGAATTGCATCTTTGTGCACAGATTTGTTTGCAGAAAATTAGGGTGTGTCAGGAAGGGGGTTATAAAAAACAAAGTCACAGAGCCTACGATTTATTAATCCAACCCTGTTAACACAAATGTGAATAAATCCAAGGGAGGGTAATACTTATGATAGGCAAGCTATTTAGGTTTCAGAGAACTGGTTGTCACACACACGACTCAGGTTGTAAATAATTGTGCCCACTCTTTTCAGATTGATAATCCAAGACTTAGAGAGCCTGCGGCCTTTGCTACATCAAATTGCAAATATACCATTTACTGTGTCAATATTTTTCTATATGATAATACTTCCTTCACACATGAACATTGCACTGAATATTTTGCCAATGGATATGATTTTATAAAACTGTTCTGTACTTTTACTTGCAGCACACAAGAGTCAGTATGAACTCTACAGAACAAATCAATGCATTCCTGGGTGCGTGGGATTAAGACAACATGATAAAGACATTGACACCATTTATAGACATTCATTATATTAGCTGTAAAGGTGGCTAAATGTACTGGGGAAATGATCAGATTAGCTTGCTTGCGATTTTAGCTTTACATGTAGTCTCATAATCCTTCTCATATGAATATTAGTTGTGTTCTTCACGCTCATTTGGTTACTGACACTGCCATTATCAAAATAAAATAAGTTATTTTCCAGTGACTGACCCTTTAATGTAAATCATTTCTACATAGGGGAGCAATGGTGTAGTGAAATTCCAAACATTGTACATTACATTGTGTCCTCATTAGGGACATGATAGTCTACCCCTCCCAATTAATGCATTTCTGTTTCAGTACCATTGGAGGTTAGTGCTGCAAGAGTTGCATAGAGGATAATAAAATAAATTGCGTACAGAACATCAGGGTTGACTTTTATTCAAAGATTTCACATGGAGCATTTCAAGTCTTTCGGAAATTGAACATTTGAGCCAAGGGGAGGGGTATGTAAGCATCAAGAGAGCATCACAGGTGAGGGGTTGGAGATTGTAGCAGGTGTAGGCAGGGTGTGGGTGGGGAGGGAGGTAAAAACATTTTAAAAGGCACTTTTACACCTTCAGTAACCAGATTGACAGCCTCACCACCGATTAAAACAAAAAAAAAAAAAAATGTAGAGAAAGCAAATGATGCAGTCTGCACAGACCCAACAGAGAGCATTGTAAATGAGGCCGGCTTCTCTGTACAACACCCACCAGACTTTTGCTTCTATCAGTGGGCAAGTGGGAAGAAAAACTTTTTTTAAATACATCTGGGAAGTCAGTCATCTCACAAACCCTAGTCGCTAAAATATAAATAACACTGGCAAATGCTTACAACACCACCCTGTGGCTGCAACCCAATGTTTTTATGTAGGTCGCTTTAGGAACCACAGGGTAAAACAATGCTAACGATGTTTTTATTTTGTCCTATTATTTTAAATATTTTTTGTTACCCTTCCTCACTTGTCAGCATCTATGTTAAAGGTCCCTAAAGGCAGCCCAAAAATTAAGCACTTCCATTTGTTTTCAAGTATTGAGTTATCAAAATGGTAAAGACAGCCCCTCAGGAGCAGACTGAAGCGGTTTCTCTCGCAACACCCAGTGGTCACTGTCTAAAGAGGGGAAGTGCCTTGCCTTTACCTCAGTCTATCAGAACAGGACAAACCGAACAACATTCTAGAACTTTCACATGTAATCTTCATTTGACGAAGGAATAGAGATATAGAAAGTACATCCCAACAGAACCAGAGGTCATTAGCAGCTTCTGACTTCTCTGTAACACATCAGAAAACATGGTCTGAAGGGATGACTGTTCCAAACAAGGTACTATAGTTTAGGAACTCAAGTTCTGCAGTTCCACTTTACCAAATGGCTTTTTGGTTACGTCTGACAAATGGCAAACATTTCAAAAATAGTTAAGGGGACAAGATTTACATCCTAATTACCAATTGCAACTCCTAGCACTCTTCAGCCCTAAAATGTGCCATCACTTATTTCTCCAACCAGAGAAACATTGGGTGGGGGTTAGGTAGAGAAACAGGGGGGAGAAGAGAGAAAATACATTTATGTGAAGACAAAACACAACTACAGAACTGTCAGAGGGAAAGACAGGAAATGGACTTCAGGGAGTGTGCAAACAATTGCAGATGGGTAGAGGGGACAGGAGTGTAAAATGTTTCCTTTAGGGATGAGAGTTTGGGGGGGGGGGGGGGGAGATTATGGACATTCTTCCCTCCCAGAGCTTGTAGGTTTTTCTGTAGTACACCCATAGCTCAGGGTGAGGGGTTCAGTATTTGAGCTTTTTGGGGACCTCCCAGGGGAAGGCCTCCCGCCCAAAGTGGCCATAGGCAGCGGTCCGCTGGTAGATAGGCTTTTTCAAGTCGAGCTCCCTGGAACACAGAAAACACAATAGTGCTGAACTGGGTAAATAAATGCACAGATTACCAGAGGGCAAACCAAGCAATCACCATTCAAATGTAGAACCCCTAGACCCATGAGGACCAGCTCCGACCCTATGGGACCCCTGATGACAAAATAGGTTACCGGCAGCCACCATTGTTCCACACTACCTGACAATGACACCAGGGCGGAGGTCAAAGTTCCTCTTGACAATGTCCAGCAGCTCCCTCTCGCTCTTCTGAGAAGTCCCATAGTGGAAGATGGAGATTGATAGGGGATGGGCCACTCCAATGGCATAGGCTACCTGACAACACAGCGACTTCTTTTTAACAAACATGATCAAGATTCACGTGACAGGTTATTGTAAAATATGCTACCTTTACTTTTCATCTCATGGTGATGCAAAACAGTTCTATGTGAATGACTCTTACAGCAAATCAAAACCTGAATCCACAAGCTGAAAATGACCACAAAACAAGACATACATAAAATTGTTAGGTTGCAGCCATTAGCTCATTCCTCACCTGGACCAGTACACGCTTGCAGAGCTCAGCCTTCACCAGGGACTTGGCCACCCAGCGGGCAGCGTAGGCAGCAGAGCGGTCCACCTTAGTGTAGTCTTTCCCTGAGAAGGCCCCTCCACCGTGGGCCCCCCAGCCTCCGTAGGTGTCCACAATGATCTTACGCCCTGTCAGGCCAGCATCACCCTGTGAAGGGGAGAGGAAGAGTCAGCCAAGGAGCCCAGGACAGCCTTGGAAATGTGTCTCTCGTGTTGACAAGAGCCTGCTTTCTAAAAATCTGACTGACTATGTAGCTTCTTAAATCACATCTCTCTGGATGATTGTTTTCTACGGTTTATAGAGTCTATTCAGGACAGTGGTGTACAATACATCTGTCTCACCTGAGGACCTCCGATGACGAAGCGGCCGCTAGGCTGCAGGTGGTAGATGGTGTCATCGTCCAGGTACACAGTGGGCACCACAGCCTTCACAACCTGCTCCTTCAGCGCATCACGCATCTCATCCAGGCAAATTACTTCATCATGCTGCACAGACACCACGACAGTGTGCACACGCACTGGGAGCATGGCCCCACGGTCCTGCCTGTACTGAACAGTCACCTAGAGAGGGAGACGAGGTATGAAATGTCATTCAAAGAGTACACACGTCTGACAAGGCAAGGTACTAGGATACCTGCACGTGATTGGAGATCGCTGTGCGAGTGTGTCTGAAAAGCCAGCTTCATTACAAAGATCTGAACAAGGGATTTACATGACTCGATAGCCATATTTGGAGCATGGGTGATCATAGGCTGCAGTGCTGAATCTAACCTGAGTTTTGGAGTCTGGCCTCAGCCAGGGCAGGGTTCCGTTGCGGCGCAGTTCAGCCATCTTGGCATTGAGCTTGTGGGCGAGGACGATGGTGAGGGGCATACACTCCTCAGTCTCATCGGTGGCATAACCAAACATCAGACCCTGTAACACAAAACACAGTCAAACACTTTGAGCGGGGACAAAAACAAACACTATAATACGGTCAAGGCCCAGTCACTTACTCACACACAAACACTCAAAGACAGGAGCCTTCTAACCTGGTCTCCAGCCCCCACATCCTCCTCTTTGCGGTCCAGGTGAACACCCTGAGCGATGTCAGGGGACTGCTGCTCTAGAGCCACCAGGACGTTGCAGGTCTTATAGTCAAAGCCTGTGGGAAGGGAATAGTCAAACCTTGGTGTTACTTTCTGTACCTACTAAAGCTAACCCTCTGATCTCTTAAAACCATGTTTTCAATGGAAGTGAGCAATTGAATCTAATCAGAGCAAATTCGCCATTATACCCTTGGAGGAGTCGTCATAGCCAATGTACTTGATGGTGTCCCTGACAACCTTCTGGTAATCGACGTTGGCCCTGGAGGTGACCTCCCCTGCCAGCAGGATCATCCCAGTCTTAGCTACAGTCTCTGAAGAGACACAGACAGAAAGAGAAAGCACGTGAGGGAAAGAACAGGACAAATGGAAGAAAATCAAGTGAAGGAAAGTGAGTGGGAGTGAGGTAAACATGAGCATTAGCTATTCAGGATGACGAAGGCAGGACAGAAGCAAGGGCATGTTACAGTATCAGACAGTGCAACATGGGCAAATCTATAGAAACGTAATAGGTGATTGATCATTACCACATGCCACTTTGGCGTCAGGGTCCTGCTTGAGATGGGCATCGAGCACAGCATCGCTGATCTGGTCACAAATCTTATCTGTCAAACAAGAAATGGGGGTTTTGGGGGTGTATCCTGCTACAAAAAAAGACCCCGCTGAACACTTCCCCCAGGCAGGTTATCCCTGCAAATGCAAAACCAATAACCTTTAAATGGACCAAACTTGCAACAAACCACTCAGCAGCCATTGCCATGTACATGAGCGACAGCTGCAAAGCACTACAGTAGCCACATTCCTAACAGCAATCCATTCACACCCTGGCTTGCACCCATCAGCCCTGCAAGGAGAGGTGGGCGGTCTTAGGAACCAGCCTTTACAAGACTGTCTCACCACTAGCACCATGTTGGCTTTTAATTCAATGGATTATCATATGCACTGAATTGTTACAACAGTGACTGCTTGCTCAAAGCAGTTTCTTGTGCCAAAAGGTACATCATGCGAAAGGCTGCCCACAGTTGCACTGCAGTCCCTGGTGAAGAGGCCTAGGCCTATATTTAGGATGAGGTAAGCCTAGATAATCAGCTGCAATGGAGCTGTCTCCCTCACCCATATGTCGAGTGAGCATTGCACTTAAACCTGTACTTGAGGGTTGTAGCCAGAAAACCTGGCTAGCTACTGTAATGCAAACAAATATAAAAACACAAACTATTTCAAAGATTTTATTTCATAAAGAAATTAATTAATTAGGCCCTAATCTATGGTTCACATGACTGGGAATACAGACATGCATCTGTTGGTCACAGATACCTTTTTAAAAAGGTAGGGGCGTGGATCAGAAAACCAGTCAGTATCTGGTGTGACCACCATCTGCCTCATGCAGTGCTGTTGATCGTGACCTGTGGAATGTTGTCCCACTCCTCTTCAATGGCTGTGCGAAGAAGCTGCATATTGGCGGGAACTAGAACACACTGTCGTACACGTTGATCCAGAGCATCCCAAACATGCTCAATGCGTGACATGTCTGGGGAGTATGCGGGCCATTTTCAGCTTCCAGGAATCGTGTACACATCCTTGCGACATTGGGCTGTGCATTATCATGCTGAAACATGAGGTGATGGCGGTGGATGAATGGCACGACAATGGGCCTCAGGATCTCGTCACGTTATCTCTGTGCATTCAAATTGCCATTGCTAAAATGCAATTGTGTTTGTTGTCCGTAGCTTATGCCTGCCCATACCATAACCCCACCATGGGTCACCAACATTGACATCAGCAAACCACTCGCACACACAACGCCATACAAGTGGTCTGCGGTTGTGAGGCCGGTTGGACATACTGCCAAATTCTCTAAAAAGATGTTGGAGGTGGCATATGGTAGAGAAATGACCATTAAATTCTCTGGCAACAACTCTGGTAGATATTCATGCAGTCAGCATGCCAATTGCACGCTCCCTCAAAACTTGAGACATCTGTGGCATTGTGTTGAGTGACAAAACTAACTGCACATTTTTGAGTGGCCTTTTATTGTCCCCTGTAATGATCATGCTGTTTAATCAGCGTCTTGATATGCCACACCTGTCAGATGGATGGATTATCTTGGCAAAGGATAAATGCTCACTAACTGTGTTGTAAACAAATGTGTGCACATTTAAGATAAGCTTTTCGTGCATATGGACAATTTCTGGGATATTTTATTTTAGCTCATGAAACCAACACTTTAGATGTTGCATTTATATTTTCGTTCAGTGTAGTTAACATTAGCAAAGATAAACTGAGAATGTAGACACCGGAAGAGCAGAGCAGGGCAATTTGTTTGAGAGTACTCGTGCAACTAACTAGAGTTAGCTAGCTATAGAGATATATATACATCCCACGTGATTTGAGGTGAAAGGAGTACACCGTGGCCCCATGCTTCCATCAATCAAAATAAATCACCTACACAATTGTAGCTATAAACGCATTGCAATTAACTAAAATACACCACGGCCGGAGAACGCCGCTAACCGAGTGTCCAGATAATAACAAAACCTACTTCGCCCGCGCTCGAAGTTGCACTATGTCTGGGGCGCATGTCACGTGCACGAGCTCAGTCTACTGATGTAACACCGTTGATCGACTCGCCTAAAATGTACAAATAAATTGACTTAACGAAAATGACGTAAAATAATATGTCATATGTTCAGTTTTTCAATAAACGTACCACAGGTATCGACTTGACCATCCAGACAAGTATTTTAGGGTCACACTTTTCTCGATTAGTATTAGCTTCTAGCTAGCTAGCACCCGATCCTATGGCGAAGACACCCCGCGTGGCCTGACTCTGGCTCGTGTTCCCCACCCCATTCATAATATCCGCCGGCTCAAATATCAGCAAATGTGAAAAATAGACAAATAGCTAGCTGAGCCATACAAACAATATATTAGCTAACGTGTATGATTGTTCGTAAAAATGACTGGCAAGCATTTGGTAGCACTTTGCTGCTAGTTCGCTGAATCTAACGTTACCACATAACCTGTCCTTATGTTAGAAAATATAAAAACACAAAAGTAATGGAACTAGCTAGCTAAAATAACACAGACGCAAACTCACCTGGGTGTCCTTCTCCAACAGATTCAGAGGTGAACAAAAAGCAGTCTTCATCAATGATTGAGTTATGGAAACCGTTCACTTGCCCGTTCATTTTAAAGGAATTGTTATTTGTAGAGTATATCTAGCTGGCTACCTAGCTAAACTCATTCAACGGTAGTTTACAAAATATGATGTATCTGACACTAACTCTATTGCCCAATTTGTAAATGAGATCCTCTGTAGACTTAGCTATTTCGCCGGTGTTCTTGAAACAATCTGGTGGCGTTGATATTTATCCTTCATTTGCGTCAGTGAGGCGCGCCCCCGTGTCCTGTCTGTTTAGCCAATTACCAGGTCTAGGAGGGGCCATTGACTAAGGACACGTTCCAGGTAGTCTTTTTTTGCTTTAGTGCAGCGTACATTGAGTTGATGTACCGTATTGTTGTAAGTACCGGTATGTGGAAGAGAGGGAAAGATTGATAGTTATTGAGGTTGGAAGGGAATGGGGGGGATTTAGGGGATGGGGGAGGGTTTGATAGAAGTTAGTATATCTCTTTTTTTAATTTTCTTAGTAGTACAGGATTAGAGAGGGTTAGTTTCTCTTCATGTTTTGTTCTAAATTCATTTAGTCTGTAAACTGTGATTGAATACACACTCCAGAACAGTAGGTGGCGTCGTGCACCTATAACTTTTGTTTTGCGGACCAACATTATATTATAGAAGAAGAAGAAGAAGAAGTAGTAGTAGTAGTAGTAGTAGTAGTAGTAGTAGTAGTAGTAGTAGTAGTAGTAGTAGTAGTAGTAGTAGTAGTAGTAGTAGTAGTAGTAGTAGTAGTAGTAGTAGTAGTAGTAGTAGTAGTAGTAGTAGTAGTAGTAGTAGTAGTAGTAGTGATGTAGCTCAGTTGGTAGAGCATGGTGTTTGCAACGCCAGGGTTGGGGGTTCGATTCCCACAGGGGGCCAGTATATATAAAAAAAAAATGTAGGCACTCAATAACTGTAAGTCGCTCTGGATAAGAACGTCTGCTAAATGACGTAAATGTAGGAGTAGTAGTACATTTTACATTTTACATTTTAGTCATTTAGCAGACGCTCTTATCCAGAGCGACTTACAGGAGCAATTAGGGTTAAGTGCCTTGCTCAAGGGCACATCGACAGACTTTTCACCTAGTCGGCTCGGGGATTAGAACCAGCGACCTTTCGGTTACTGGCACAACGCTCTTACCCACTAAGCTACCTGGCACAAGCAGATATGTAGTGTGTACTCGCTAGCTACTGTGTACTCGCTAGCTAGTGTGTACCATAAATATAGAGAGTTAGGCCAATGCGGTTGAACCAACAATTTTCATAAGTAACCCAAGATAGACCAGAGCCTGTCGTTTCCAATGGGAGAGGTGGGCAGAGCTAAGCACGAGCTAGTGAGATCCTATTGGTGTGTTCTAGCATTTATTTGCATATTTCCGTTAGGGAACGCCTACTCTGTGAAGTGCGCATGTGCAATAACTCAATTCGCCCTTGCACTCGCTCTAGCGACTCCTTGTGGTGGGCTGGGCGCCTGCAGGCTGACTTCGGTCGTCAGTTAAACAGTGTTTCGTCCGACACATTGGTGCAGCAGGCAGAAGTGCGATTTGGCGGGTCATGTTTCGGAGGACACATAATAAATAAATTGGTCATTTAGCAGACACTCTTATCCAGAGCGACTTACAGGAGCAATTAGGGTTAAGTGCCTTGCTCAAGGGCACATCGACAGATTTTTCACCTAGTCGGCTCAGGGATTAGAACCAGCGACCTTTCGGTTACTGGCACAACGCTCTTAACCACTAAGCTACCTGCCGCTACCTGCCGTCACATGACTTGATCTTCGCCTCTCCCGAGCCTGTTGGGGAGTTGCAGCGATGAGACAAGATCGAAATTGGGGAGAAAAAGGCAGTAGACTAAAAAAATATACAATAATGTTTCATCGATGAGAAAATTAGCAGAATCTCAACCAAAATGTGGTCCTCTGTAGCTCAGCTGGTAGAGCACGGCGCTTGTAACGCCAAGGTAGTGGGTTCGATCCCTGGGACCACCCATACACAAAAATGTATGCACGCATGACTGTAAGTCGCTTTGGATAAAAGCATCTGCTAAATGGCATATTATTATGATTATTATTAAAATCCATCTTCTCCCACTTCTGGCCACTGGGCTTTCTCTCATCACCATATTTGGTGGTGAGTGAATAAGCCAAAAGGATGCTTCACATTTCTACATCCGGTGAAATATCTGGCTCGTCCTTCTATCTGTGGTTGAACGATCTTAGAGCGCCACTTTCTCCTCCATAGCCGTTGCTAAGTGATAATTAACAATTCCGCATTGTGCTGTTTGTTTCTGATAGTTTTCAAAACATATGAAGATGTCCAGCGAAAGCAGATATGCAATTTGTTGACACTACAACACAGTAAAGACTTGAAAACCCATTATCTCGAATGCTAACCAAAAATAATGTCTGTTAAATTCATTGCTCGGATTTGCTCGTTTACAGCAGGTCATTTCATAGGGAACTGTCGGAGGCGCTCACGTATTTTTACATCACCAACATTTCAAGAATAAAGTTCTATGTGGGTGCCAACATGGCGGCCGTTCTAAAACCTGGTCTAACTCTCTATATATGTGGCTCTGGCGTGTACTAGCTAGCTAGTGTGTACTAGCTAACTAGTTAGTGTTGTAGCTAGTGTTGTACAAGCTAGCTTGCTAGTGTGTACTAGCTAGCTAGTTACTAGTGTTGTAGCTTATGTTGTACTAGCTAGCGTGCATGTAGTGACGTAATGCTTGTTGTGACATAATGCTAGTGGGCGCAGCATGTAGTGACGTAATGCTAATGGCCTTACTGTTACAAGTACCCTCAATGGCAGTAGGCATGGTGTGAAGTGGGCACAGCATGTAGTGGGCGCGGCGTGTAGTTACTGCAGTCCACAGATATATATTATTGCATATGTCATCTAGTGTATATATAAATCATTGGTTGATCCTGAAACTGAGCTTACTTCTTTGCCAGTGAGTGAAGTCTTCTATTAAAACCAAAATAGTGTGTGTGACAATGTATAATTGTCCCTTAAGATGATGAAGTCTAAAGAAGTCTTATTGAATTGACTTGAACTTAGTGGAAATAATGCCATAATATTCAATTTTTTTATTTAACCTTTATTTTATCAGTGAGTCCAACCGAGACAAAGGTCTCTTTTACAGATTAGTTCTCTTCTAAAGTTGAGTAAAGATGTCAGGTACAGTGCATTGGGAAAGAATTCAGACCCCTTGACATTTTCCACATTTTGTTACGTTACAGCCTTATTCTAAAATTGATTAAATTGTCTACACACAATATCCCATAATGACAAAGCAAAAACAGGTTTGTAGAAATAAAAAAACTGAAATATCACATTTACACAAGTATTCAGACCCTTTACTCAGTACTTTGTTGAAGCACCTTTGGCAGTGATGAAAGCCTTGAGTCTTCTTGGGTATGACGCTACAAGCTTGGCACACCTGTAATTGGAGAGTTTCTCCCATTCTTCTCTGCAGATCCTCTCAAGCTCTATCAGGTTGGATGGGGAGCGTTGCTGCACAGCTGTTTTCAGGTCTCTCCAGAGATGTTCAATCAGGTTCAAGTCCGGGCTCTGGCTGGGCCACTCAAAGGACATTCAGAGACTTGTCCCGAAGCCACTACTGCGTTGTCTTGGCTGTGTGCTTAGGGTCGTTGTAATGTTGGAAGGTGAACCTTCCTGATTGGTGGAGTGCTGCAGAGATGTTTGTCCTTCTGGAAGGTTCTCCCATCTCCACAGAGGAACTCTAGAGCTCTGTCAGAGTGACCATCAGGTTCTTGGTCACCTCCCTGACCAAGGCCCTTCTCCCCCGATTGCTCAGTTTGACCGGGGGCGCAACTCTAGGACGTACACCGTCAGTTCCATCCTGGATTCGAGGCGTTGGGTGGGGGGCCTTCAGTACCTTGTGGAGTGGGAGGGGTACGGTCCGGAGGAGCGCTGCTGCGTCCCGGTGAGGCAAGCTTTACACCACTCCAGCCAACGCTTGTCATTGCGCATGGTAATCTTAGGCTTGTGCTCGGCCATGGAAACCCATTTAATGAAGCTCCCGACGAACAGTTCTTGTGCTGACATTGCTTCCAGAGGCAGTTTGGAACTCGGTAGTGAGTGTTGCGCTTCAGCACTCGGTGGTCCCGTTCTGTGAGCTTGTGTGGCCTACCACTTGTTGCTGCTAGATGTTTCCACTTCACAATAACAGCACTTACAGTTGACCGGGGCAGCTCTAGCAGGGCAGAAATTTGACAAACTGACTTGTTGGAAAGGTGGCATCCTATGACGGTGCCATGTTGAAAGTCACTGAGCTCTTCAGTAAGGCCATTCTATTGCCAATGTTTGTCTATGGCGATTGCATAGCTGTGTGCTCGATTTTATACACCTGTCAGCAACGGGTGTCGCTGAAATAGCCGAATCTACTAATTTGAAGGGGTGTCCAC